>NC_066869.1:9605185-9929635 GCF_022985175.1 Labeo rohita
AAAAATATATTTCTACATTTAGAATATATTTTGAAAATATACAAAAAAAATGGCCAAAAATATATTTGCTAAAATATATTTATGTAAATATATTTCTACCCATATATTTTTGGCCACATATAAATATATATATAAAAAAATAATAATAAATATATTTTGACCTCTGTATATTTCAGTCCAAAAAAATGCATTTTCTTGCCACAGAAATACATTTAGAAATATATTTTAGTATACGATGGTTGATGTGAAATATGTTTACTATTTCAAAAATATATTTTAGTGAGCTTCACTGTGTGCAACATATATTTAGCATATATTTCAAATATATTTTGGCCACAAAAAAATATATTGTTTGCCATATGGGTACACTCTGCACTCAAAAAAGTCAACTAGTCACTTACTTGATTCAAATATGTCTGATTAACAAGAATAAAACAAATTTACTTATGTTAAGTGATTAATTCTTGTTATTTGAAACTAAATTAAGAAATAATCAAATGAATTAGATAAGAACTTGATTCAATGAGACTGAGGCACTTCAGATCAACGACTATCTCTGGTGAGTCACTGCACATGCTCAGAACTGGGGTGGAAACGCACGGGTACATTTCAGCCACACTACAGAGTGTTCAAGTAGCATTGACACAGTGTTGGAGTTAAGGAGATCATTATGTCATGATTGACCAATAATGATGAACACCTGCTGTTTACAAGCAGAATCACAGAAGGAAAGAGAAACACAAGAATCAGACACAGCCGAAGATAAAATGAACTTAAATAAATGAAGACATTAAATCTCTGATTAAACAACTCCACAAACAACATTACAGTTTGACTTGATTTCTGTCATATATCCACAAATATTATTTGAGAAATTTATTTATTTTATTTATTTCTTTATTTTAAAATTTCGATTGACCTCACCATCATGGCGATCAGGGTTTACTTTAGTTGGACTCTTGACTTTTGATATTTTTTGGCTGTTGTAATTATGTGTATGAAGCACATCTATTACAGCAAAGTGAAAAGCCAAAAAGAAGTCTGATTAGGTGTTTTGCATTAACATGCAGTGGTTAGTCTATTTTCATAATGTTTACAACAGGTGTATGAACTATTATGGATGTTTATCTTATACACTAAACCTTGAAATCTATGGCATCAATTTGACACACACAGACATCAAGAATCAGCATATGAATCTCAACAATGGTGACATTCAACAGCTGCCACCATTGTTGAGATTCAAATGCTGATTCTTGATGTCTGTGTGTGTCAGAGCACTGCTGTAGATTTCAAAGTTTAGTGTATAAGATAAACATCCATAATAGTTCATATGCCTGTTGCAAACATTAAACTAACCACTGCATGAGATCAGTGCATCAGGCCACTGGATAATAATGATTACACAACCAATAATAAAAAAAAAAAAAAAATTGACCAAAAAAACCTAATCAGACTTTTTTTTTTTGGCTTGTTTTTATTTGCTGTTATAGATGTGCTTCATACACATAATTACAGCAGCCAAAAAACAAAAAATGAAAGGTCAAGAGTATAACTAAAGTAAACCCTGATCGCAATGATGGTGAGGTCAAATAACTTTTTTTTTTTTTTTTAAATAAAAAAACCTCTGTTTAGATGTTCTCAAATAATATTTGTGGATATATGACTGAAATCAAATAATTATCTCCTTAACTCCAACACTGTATCAATGCTACTTGAACACTCTGTAGTGTGGAAACACATGAACACTGAGCAGGGTTTGTTTAACACTGGGAAATATTACATCAACTTTACATGTTTCATTCATGTAAGACTGATGCATTTGAATCACATTAAGTTTAATTGATTTGTTTAAATTAAAACTATGTAATCTAAATGCATGGAAATTTTGTATGTAATTGAATTACATAAAGTTTAAGTTTAGGCTGAAATATTTTTTTGAGTGTGTACCCGTGTGTTTCCGCCCCAGTTCTGAGCATGTGCAGTGACTCACCAGAGAGAGTTGTTGATCTGAAGTGCCTCAGTCTCATTGAATCAGCAAGTTCTTATCTAATTAATTTGATTATTTCTTAATTTAGTTTCAAATAACAAGAATGAATCACTTAACATAAGTAAATTTGTTTTATTCTCGTTAATCAGACATATTTGAATCAAGTAAGTGGCTAGTTGACTTTTTTGAGTGTGTGGTACTACTATGTTACTGGTTTGGTCTCTTAATTTATTTCAGAAAATTAGTTCCTGATCCGGTTTGCTGAATAAATACTGAACCAATTCGATTCCATAGTGGTGTTCATTGCTTTTAAACGTAAGTATTTTTAATCTGTTTATTTTAGAAATGCGTTGTGTATTTTGAGTAATGGCTGACAATTAAATATGACAGTTGGCTTAGCTTTGGCTAAAAGAATACACAGTAAAACCCCCAGCATTAAATTAATACTCCCAGTGTTTATTTTCTATAGATGGAAATTCCAGGGGTCAGAAAGTAAAAGTCCTGCCATATGTTTATTCAAGTCATGAACTCACCCAGCTGATTTAACTAATTAGCAGAGATAGGACCAAGTCGTTCCTTTCAGGTCACAAGCAAGTGTCAAGTCAAATCCCAGGGAAGAAGCCACACCCTATTTTGGAGTTTCCACTCCCATTTGGAGAGGCTGCAGTTATACCCTTCTCACTGTTGGGGTTAAACGGCACAATAATTAACATGATAATTATTAGAAGGCTGACTTTTCCAATAGTTGACATGACACTGTTATTTAGATAGTAAATATCATATATTATGTTGGGTGTCCTTCTTAGAAATAATGACCATGTTTAGAATGAAACCATCATATGTAAAAACATGCTATTAATCATATCATATAATAAATTATCATTAAAAAAAGTTTCATTTTTGAGTAAGATTTTAGAAAAAGTTGTACTGCAACAGCTTAATCAATTTTTAAATGAATATAGTATTTGGGAGGTATATATATATATATATATATATATATATATATATATATATTATGATTCTTATTGGTATGTTTTGCTTATACTTGTTGAATCATTTGCATGATGCTTTTTTTGTTTGTTTGTTTGTTTTTTTATTATTTGTTTTATGCTTGTGAAGCACTTTGAGTTGCATTTTATGTATGAAAGTGCTATACAAATAAATTAAATATTAACATATTTTAATGACAGTATATTTATTGAACAAGAAATAGTTGTTTTATTTATCAATATAAGCAGAAAATAGTACAAACTTTGCTAAAGTGATCAGTTTGAAGAAGTTTCAACTTGGATATCAATACTGTGTGCCTATGCTTGAGAAAAGAAACAAACTAATGTCTCCCCTTACACCAGACACCAGACTGCCAAAACTGACAATGGCTTCTTTTCAGACAGGTGAGTATGTATGTATGTACCCTGATAGCAGCAAGCAACCATTGAATCAATGTTAATTAATAAATGTTGCTATTAATGTTGAAGAAAGGTTGAAATTTCAACAAAACCGCCATTGTTGTGATCAGTATTTGCTTAAGGTGTAAGGTGTGATGCTACAATATGTACTTTAATTTTTTAAATATCTCTTTTTTATTTAAAGCATATGTGTTTATATGGATCACTATTGCAAGCACTGAAAGAAAGTTATTTTAATAATAATCAAAAGCCCAACTAAAGCAATCACAGATCAAAATAATGGTGGTTTATTGAAATTTATTTTTACTTTTTATTTATTTATTTATTTATTTGTTTATTTTTTTTTAATGTTAATTGCAGGTGCAAGTGTGATATTAATTTAATGCAGTTAACACTGATTCAATGGTTTTCACCTGTTTTCTTGCTATATGGGTATTGATTGATTGACCAGCATGTAAAGTTTGGTTCAGATACGCTTTTAAAGGATCCTAGTTCAATGCAATTTTTTTTTTTTTTTTTTTTTTTTTTTTTTTTTTAATGAATAATTTTATGGATGTTTCATATTTAATGACAGGTTTTATAAGAGCACCAATCCCTGTTATGCTGTGTAAGTATAAACTAGTTTTGCTTGTTGTTTGTTGTTTTTTGTTAAAAATGAATATACTGATTTATGTGTCTTGATCAGTCTCACAAACATTTGTATATTGATCCTGCTTGGAAGAAGTAAACCTGCATGTAAATTATGCTACTTAATTTGCATGTTTGACTTACAGTAAACTAACTGACATTTTGTTCTTGCCATCTATTTCCCATCTTGCTCCATTAGTAAACAGACAGCAGCAAATTCATTCAGTGACAGCTGCTGGACTCTATTAGCCCTATTTGTTATGTTTTGAACTGTTATTTCCTTTTAATTCTTCACTGTTCTTGAATCTTCAGTCAACTGAACCCTACCGAAATCATTCAGATTTTCTTCCCTTTTAGTGGGTTCTTTTTCAGCCCTGAATGTGTTTGATCATTGTTATTTGTTTGACTGGACCCAAACCCCACAATTTCTTTGCGAAGGTCTTCGTCGTCATCTTCGTCTTCTTCATCCTCTTCTTCTTCTTCATAACCTTACCTTATCAGAGGTGGGTAGCAGTGTTGTGTCTGCGTCCAGTGTCGAGTCCTAGCTTTTAATCAGTTGAGCAGAGGTGGGACTTTTCTAAAGAGTGAAAGAGTTAAGGTTAATAAGATAATTAAGTGACTAATTAAATGACAATTGTGCATTAGTGATGAACACCTGATGTTATTGAGAATTACACAGGATCAGATTTTTATGTTTTATTGATTAAAATAAGGTCGCCATCATGGAGATCAGTCTCTTGACCCTTTTACTAATTCAAAGTATTTGTTTTTAAACAAATGCAAAGTTATTTCATAAATGTTTTTGTGTTACTGTGAACAAGAAAAGCTTGAATCTCTGTAATTTTAAATAACAGCAGTTGTTCATCACTAATGCACAATCATCATTTAATCAATTATCTAGTCAATTATCTCACTACATTTAATTCTTTGAGGACTTTGATTTTGAGACATGCCTGTGATTTGAAAGCTCCACTTCTGTTTGAATGGACTGCTCCTGTTTGCCACATCTGGACCGCAAGCAGAATCAGGGTATCTTCCGTCCATTCGTTTTTTGATTTAATGTTGAAAGAAGAAACATGAGAAAACGGCTCCTTTTTCGTTTTTTCATTCTTTCCAGAATAATGAAAAACAAGAATTCAGCTTGATTTTTCGTTTTTTGTTCAGGGGTGGAAAAATGAATAAACAGCTTAAATACTCGATTTCTACAAGTGGGCGAAACGAAGCGCCCCTTTCTACTGATTGGTCAGCCAAAGATCAAACCGTGCCCCCCTCAGTTCTTCCGCAGTTTCGCGCAGAATAATAATCCTCCAGCTGCTGCAGTTGAACGGATAATTAACACGTTTATTGCAAATACATTTAATCTTTTTTGCTCACGAAACAACCACACTGACGAATGGCTCGACACTACCCGTACCGGGGCAGAGCCTAGACAGGGCTTTCTTCTGTGTGCTATTCTCAAAGTGCCACGTTTTTTTTTATCATGAAACATACTGTGATTTATTCCAAAGTAACTTTCGAATGATGTCCTGCTCTTATCTGTATGACTGTAAATGACAGAGTGAGTTGTTTCCACTGCTGAGGAAAGAAATTCCAATGATGGTGCTGGCGTCTCGCGCGCTCACACAACGTACCAATGCACTGTTCATTATTAAAGTAAAGCACCGTCAACCAAACATATAAGAAGTTATTACGCTTAATTAAATGTGTCTGTTGTACAATAGCCTATAGGCAAAATGCAATTTGTATAGTTGCTGACTGTTATTTTGCTTGCATATTGGGACCCGATTAAAGAAGCCTTCTTTACAAAAATATTTTAGCAGGTAAATCGCAAAGAGGCTATGAAAACTTTGGAATTAAATAAATGCCTTTCTGCGTTTAAAATAAATGTTGTTTATAACGGCACTACTTTTAAATAGGCTAGCATTATTTTTATTTTACATGATTACTTATATTTTTTTATTCTTGTTTGTTTTCTGAATACCATTCATTTAAGGATTTGAAGCGAAGTGAGGTGAAGTAAATGTTAATAGTGTTTATGTGCACAATGACAGCGCGGAGAGAGCGCACAACGACTTGCTCGGGTTGTCAAATAGTCAGAATGACAGTTCTTGTGTGAACGTTAGGCTTACACCAGAGTCAATGCCTATTCTTTCCTTTTTGTATTAGTGTTTAAAATATTTAATGTACAACTAATCTAATTATTTGTATCTTAATTTTTTTTTTACTTATTTGGCGACCAGGGTAGGCTGCCATCAAAAGGACAGCCATCAAATCCTGCCAACTAATTCAAAGCGTAAATAAATTTATGTATACATAGAAGAAAGCCCTGTCCAGGCTCTGCCCCGGTACGGGTAGTGTCGAGCCATCGTTAGTGTGGTTGTTTCGTGAGAAAAAGATTAAATGAAGTTACAATAAACACGTTAATTATCCGTTCAACTGCGAAAGGAGCCGTTTTCTCATGTTTCTTCTTTCAATATTAACTCAAAAAACAAATGGACGGAAGATACCCTGATTCAAGCAGGGTATAGCAATGCCACATGTCAGCAAAGAGCAAATAAATAATTTACACTGGACCTTATCTGAGCCACTAAATCTTCATATATTGTTTACAGTGTTATTAAGCAAAATCGCTGAAGCAAAGAAGAGAACAGAAAAAAAGAGACAAACAGGAACTACAACTGACTTAAGCCACAGCCTTAAATGAAATCAACTGAAGATAACTGACATTTGAAACTTGGGACAAGCTTAGAGAACTCTGTAAATAAAATATGAAGACTTTTGGCTCAGGTAAGGTCCAGTGTTGTTTATTTGTTTGCTCTTGGTTGACATGTGGCATTGCTATGGCCTGCTTGTAGCCCAGGTCTGGCAAACAAGAGCTGTCCATTCAAGTGCCATCATTCCACATGTGCCAGATGGGCCAGATCTGGGCAGACACTACATTGCTATCTGGGATACTATGTGCAAACAAATTACAATGAGGTGGTGAGTTTTTTTTTTTTTTTTTAATTATTATTAACATTTTGAGGTACAGACATACCTGCAACAAATGGAACATCTCTATTTGAGCAGCAGAGTATTAATTTAGTTCATCTGTGTTAAACAAAAGGCGATCTGATGCTGAAATGTGTTGCATTTGAAATCACTGAGTGATCGTTATTGCTATTGTCAGTGATGGCGGCTTGTGCACAGACGAGCGCTTCAGTCCATTGTGGAGACTCTTGGATACATTGAATCATTGTTAAAAATAGAGGATTTGTCAATATTAATGACACTGAATTAATATCACTTTTGAACCTGCTATTAATGTTGAAAAAAAAAAAAAAATTTCAAACCACCATTTTGTGATGAGTACTTGCTTTAGCTGGGCTCATGACTCTTCATATATTAATGTTAGTTTTACATTTGTAATCATGTGCTAAAATACATGGTTGAAGCAATGAAAATTAAGATCCACTGGGATCAGATGATGGAGACTGTAATCATTGTGACGTTATTTAATTAACTGCTTACATATTTTTTTTTTTTTGGTGTGTGAATAAAGTGTGATACCACAATGTGCATGCTGGGTATCAACAAAACTCATTCATAATTCCCAGCATGCATTGCAGTTGATCTGTTTATCTGAATTAGTTTGATGATTGTCACCATTTTTGAGGTTTGTATGGTGATGTCTAAAACCTTCTGTAAAATTTCATCTGTGTCTGTCTGTAATATGGAACATTTACATTTATTGTAGTATTCAGCATGGGTGTCAGAAACAAAATAAATGTGAGTAGATCTTTCCCATTTTTTGTAGTCTGGTGCTTTTTAATTAACGGAATAGACCGCCTTGCTGTAGGGGTTATGTACATTACCTCTGCTCACTAACGTGACAGCATTACAAAAGATGACTATTTTAAACACGTTTATAGTGGCGTAAGTGGTAAAGTAAGCAACTTGTGTTTTTGACACGAATGACCCGAGTTCGCGTCCGCCTATTGCCAAAATCGTTCTTCTGCATTTTCACATCTCATTTAACATAGGAAAGGCATTTGTTTTCAATAAAAATAAACATGAAGGAAATAATCGAAAAGTTTGGATAAAGTATCGGGTAGGGTTAGGTGTATCTAACCAGCAGACATGTTCAGATGCTTTGTTTACTTTGCTGTGTTACAGGAGTGCAGCAGGTGCAAATAACTACTGAAAACACAAAGCTCCCGCTCTGTCCACTTCCCCACTGCTGCCTGTTCATATGCGTGAGCATGGAGCTTAATATATAGCGCGTTGGTCATGTGGAATAGATTTGACTGATGGCGCTCTAAAAAGTGCACAGACATATTCGCTGAATTAGAGACGGTGAAAGTGGGTGGGTCTGATATCATTGGCCTTCAAAAGTGGGTGGGTCCTGTCCCACCCACATTCAGTGGTTCCGACGCCCATGGTATTCAGTATTACTAAATATTATCCTTCAAATTTATTACAGCTTGACACCCACTACAAAAAGTAATCTACTTCAACTTAATTTTAAAACATTTCTCTCTCTCTCTCTCTCTCTCTCTCTCTCTCCTTTTTATAAGCATAAGTATTCACATTGAAAGACTATCGTCAGCACTGAAAAAATATAACTTAATGAAAGTCAAGAGTCAAGAGCCTAACTAACTGGTTTGTTGAAATGTTACTTTTTTTTTTTTTTTTTTACTTTAATTGCGGGTGCAAAAGTGATATTTCAATTCCATTAACATTGGCAAATCAACTATTTTTAACACTGATTCAATGGTTTTCACCTGCTCTCTTGCAATCTGGGATTTGCACTAGGCTATATAATTATTTTGATGTATAGATGTAATGATTGCATTAAAACATTTCTATATGAATTCCATGTCAATAACATAAAGTCAGTGGTTTATTAAAATGGATTGTGATGTCATATATGCTATTTTTAGTGTAAATTGCACACATCGGATACGGGTCTCTTGTAAAAGAAATGCAAGCACGTCGTTCAAAAAAGTGGATATAGTCACAAAATCGGAATTTGTCATCAAGACCGGCTGTGTAAATGCAGCCAGAGAGATGTCAGGAAAAATTAATAGTGCCTTAGAAAAGATCAACATTTAAACATCAGTACAACCTTTTGTAGATATATAAACTACAGTAACTAACTGACAACAGTGTTGCCAGTACTGTAAAAATGCCTGGTAAGGTCTAACAGTGTAGTTAAAAACAGAAGCTATCAAGATTATTTATATTAAATCCCACGCTTTTACTTAAAACATGCCAGTGCTGTTTCATTTTTGTATTTGGTCAGTTGTCTGCTATTACACATGTTGCACCCTTTGCAATGTTGTTAACTCACTCATTCATTCATTCATTCATTCATTCATTCATTTATTAATTAATTAATTTATTTATTTCAGATGTCTTGGCCTGTATAACTGTCACTGAGTCAGCTGGTAATGTATTCTGCTGTGGTGTTTTAGTTGTTCATGATCAGACTAGCATGTTGAGCTTCTGCACATTTAAACCTATATTAGCATTTAAAGGGATTATATGATGGAATTTCATGTTTTTCTTTGACTTCAGAGTATTATAAGCTGTTCATATACATACATACGCGTACACACACACACACACACATATATATATATATATATATATACTCAGCCATACCTTCTCAAAATAGCTCATTTAAACATGCCCACACATGTGTACGTTACGGTGTTGGAAGATTTGCATAACACTGCCAAAATGTACTATACGCAAAGAAAGAAGGCGTAACTTTTACTGTTGCAGCCGCTGCCGGTGTTGTATCTGAATCCAGTGTTGAGTCCTAGTTTTTAACCCTTTAACTGTCACCGTCCACCCTGTGGGACGCCTAAGTTTACTTCACCATATTACAAATAAATCCTAATCTAATCATGACAAACTATACATCGTTGGAAAGGTCTAAGACTCCTAAATAGATATTTTACCATATTTTTGTGTTACAAATTATGTAGGAAAAGTAATAGATGTCAGGAGTACAACTTTAAAAGGTCTACATCATAACATGAGTTCTGACCTTTGTCACAAAAGACTTTCTTCGTTGCTTTTTCCCTATCACGTTTTAGAAATCATAAGAAATTATATATCAGCTCAAACTTAAAATCTCAAAATTCATCCTTTGAAAGGCATTTTAAAATCAAACATTGCATTACCATGGAAAATGCACATTAAAATCATATTACAAAATGTTTTCATTCATGAATTATAAAGATTTAAGTCTGGACAGTGCATTTTTATGTCTGTGTTCAAAAATGGAAGTGACAGTTAAAGGGTTAATCAATTGAGCAGAGGTGGGAGTTAAAGAGTTAAAGAGTTAAGGTTAATGAGATAATTAAGTGACTAATTAAATGATGATTGTGCATTAGTGATGAACACCTGCTGTTATTGAGAATTACAGAGGATCAGATGTTAATGTTTTAGTGGCTAAAATTATGCCACCATCATCAGATCAGTGTTTGCTGTAGTGTGCTTTTGACCCCTTGACTAATTTAAAATAACCTGCTTCTAAACAATTACATTTTTTTTTTTTTTTTTTTTTAACCACAAAGCTTTGGAGCAAAATAAAATAAAATAAAATAAAATAAAATGAACAAATAGAAAATCTTTATCAACTCAGGCTTTTACACATGAACACTTATCAACAGGGTTGCTCTCAACAGTGGGGAGTTGTTACTATGGTGTTACCTAAACATATATAAAAATAAATAAAAAATAACAAGGTCAGCTCATGATAATTATCTCATCATATGAAAACAGCTAGCAGCTACTCACTGCAGAGCACTGATCTTTCTGCTTCATAACACCACGTGCTTGTGACTTGAAAGTCCAACCTCTGTTTATAGAGACATTATCAGTCCATCATTCTGATAAGGACATATGAGCCCACAGTTTTCTCCTCAAATTCAAATACAAGTAAACATAGAAAAACTCACAATCCAGTTCTTTATTAATGCATTTTCATATGAACATGACTTTTGCTTTTTAGTATGAATATTAACAGAGGTGGGACTTTCGAATCACAAGCAAGCCTCCCAAGTATCAAATCCCAAGTCCTCAAAGAGTTACATTTAATGAGGTAATTGACTAATTAAATGTTGATGGTGCATTGGTGATGAACACCTGCTGTTACCGAGAATTACAGAGGATCAGATGCTGATGTTTTAGTAGTTAATATGATGCCTCCATCATGGAGATCAGTGTTTCATAATATGCATTCAAGTGAATTATAATCAGAAAATGTAAGATAATCTGCTACTTCAAGTTTTGAATTTCAACAATGCAAAATAAATAAAAAAAATCATTATTGCAATTGCTTAGAAGCAAATTAATGTGAATTACCAAAAGGGTCATGGGGCAAACTAAAGCAAACCTTTACCACAATTATGGTGACTGTGTGTGTGTGTGTGTGTTTACTTTTATTTTCTTGACCAATAAAACCTCTGCAAATTCTAAGAAATTCAGCAGACATAACAAAGTCAGTCTGGTTAGTAATGGGTGAAGCTAGTGATGCTGTCTGTGGAGTTGTTTAATTAGACCTTGAGATATTTCATGTTTCATTTATTTATTTATTTAATTCCAGGCTTTATCTAATTCAAGGCTGTGGCTTGTGGCTGTGGCTTCTTGTGTTTCTCTCTCTTTTTTTTTTTTTTTTTTAATTGATGCTGCTTGTTAACAGCAGGTGTTCATCACTAATAGTCACTTAATTATCTCATTAACTCTTTAAGGACTTGGGATTTCGCGACTTGCTTGAAACTGTGCTAATTAGCAATCCAGGTGATTGGAACAAAATATTGGGGAGGATTTTTTTCTTTCTTTACATTACATTTCTTATCATTACACCAAATACAGAAAATCATGTTATTTTTAGCAACATCACATGACCCCTTTAAATCTGTGGAAATCAACATGTGATTAATAATGTTGTCTTCATTTCTGAAGGAGATTGTATGAGAACAGCTGCTAGTAATGTTCATTTGTACTGTATAATGTACCGCTAAAAATAAATATTTGAATTACAGCATATACCCCTGTTGACCCCTGCTACAACTACACTGTGCTGGACGATCCATGGAGAGCCACTAATATATATACTTCAGTCGATAAGTGTGACCAGTCAGTCGCCTGGAGCGGCTGGTATCGTCTCTTCATTAACAACGTGAGCACTCAGATCCCAGACACGTGTGTTGCTCAGTACAGCTGTGGCACTGCTGCCCCACTGTGGATTCGTGGTGGACACCCAACAGTACAGGATGGAGTCGTCAGTCGAGATGTCTGCGCTCACTGGAACAATTTATGCTGCTTTTTTGGGTCTTACCCCATTAAAGTCAAAGCCTGTCCAGGCAAATATTATGTCTATGAGCTGGTTAGTCCATCTGTCTGCAATTCAGCATATTGTGCAGCAGGTAATTATATTCTGAACACAATTATATATATATATATCATACTTTTTTTATCTTAATAATGAATATTTTACAGATAAAATGAGCCAAAACAAACAAACAAACAAAAAAAAAAAAAAAAAAAAGATTTAACTCAGACTGAAAAGTTAAAAATTATTAAATCCCCATGAGAAATATTCAAAACTACTGCAATTTTTTTTTTTTTTTTTTTTTTTTGTACTTCATGGTTTGCAGTTTTTGCATTTTTTTTTAAAAAATTCAGATAATCCATTCTTTTAATTCAACAATACTTTTCTATTTAAGAGACATATTTCAAAATTAGTTTTAATGGGATTTTTAAAAAATAAAGTTAAAAAAAAAGTTTATTTATTTATTTGTTTGCTTGTTTGTTTGTTTGTTTGTTTGTTTGCAGCGTTTCCTTCTGTTGACCCCTGCTACAACTACACTGTGCTGGACAATCCATGGAGAGCTAACAGCAGTCAGCTATCAAACTCCTACAAGTGTGACCGTGATCTCACCTCAAGCGGCTGGTATCGTCTCTTTGTTAACAACATAAGCGCTCAGATCCCAGACACGTGTGTTGCAAAGTACAGCTGTGGTACTCATGTCCCACTGTGGATTCGTGGTGGACACCCAACAGTACAGGATGGAGTCGTCACTCGAGATGTCTGCGGTCACTGGATCAATTACTGCTGCTTTTTTGGGTCTTACCCCATTAAAGTCAAAGCCTGTCCAGGCAAATATTATGTCTATGAGCTGGTTAGACCAACTGTCTGCTATTCAGCATATTGTGCAGGTAATTATATTCCCATGAGCCATTTGTATATTTGTGTGATTGCTGATTCATTACTATTCACAAGTCTTTTTTTTTTTTTTTTTTTTTTTTTTTTAGTTGTTAATAACATCAGCAGCACTATTACAACAGTCGCACCAGAGACAACCTCAGCTGGTAATGTAGTCTGATGTTTCCTCCATTTTACACCTTTGGTATACAGTAGTGCTTGTTTGTCATTTCTACGATCATAAATGCAGACATGGTGTTATGTTTGCATGGTTTGATGCAACGCAACACATAAAAAGACAGTATGAGTCATTAGGATCAGTAATTACATCCTCACTGGATGCAACAAATGCCTCATTTATAATGAGTTTCCCTCACACGTTTGAGGTATTTGGCCAATCACAATGCACCGAACTCAAAAAAAATGTTTCAGCCTAAACTTAAACTTTATGTAATTCAATTACATACAAATTTTCCATGCATTTAGATTACATAGTTTTAATTTAAACAAATCAATTAAACTTAATGTGATTCAAATGCATCAATCATACGTGAATGAAACAGGTAAAGTTTATGTAATAGTTCCCAGTGTTAAACAAACCCTGCTCAGTGTTCATGTGTTTCCACACTACAGAGTGTTCAAGTAGCATTGACACAGTGTTGGAGTTAGGGAGATAATTATGCCATGATTGACCAATAATGATAAACACCTGCTGTTTACAAGCAGAATCACAGAAGGAAAGAGAAAATTAACTTAAATAAATTAAGACATTAAATCTCTGATTAAACAACCCATCAAACAACATTACAGTTTGACTTGATTTCTGTTATATATCTACAAAAATTCTTTGAGAACATCTAAACAGAAGTTTAGATGTTTTATTTTCTTAAAAAAAGTTTTGATTGACCTCACCATTAAGGCAATGAAGGTTTACTTTAGTTGAAACGAACAGATGAACCACTAAATGAGAACAGCAAACCAAGTCACTGGATGATGGTTACGCTCTCAACAATAATGAACCAAAAATGTTTAATAAGACTCCCTCTCATATATATATATATGCTTTTTGATACAACAAATGTGCTCTATGAGCACAATCATAGTAACTAAACAAACAAACAAACAAACAAGTCAAGGGTCAAGAGCCCAACTAAAGTAAACCCTGATTGCCATGATGGTGAGGTCAAATGAAACTTTTTTTTTTTTTAAATAAAACATCTAAACCTCTGTTTAGATGTTCTCAAATAATATTTGTGGATATATGACAGAAATCAAGTCATACTGTAATGTTGTTTGACGAGTTGTTTAATCAGAGATTTAATATCCTCATTTATTTAAGTTCATTTTATCTTTGGCTGTGGGTGATTCTTGTGTTTCTCTTTCCTTCTGTGATTCTGCTTGTAAACAGCAGGTGTTCATCATTATTGGTCAATCATGACATAATGATCTCCTTAACTCCAACACTGTGTCAATGCTACTTGAACACTCTGTAGTGTGGAAACACATGAACACTGAGCAGGGTTTGTTTAACACTGGGAACTATTACATAAACTTTACCTGTTTCATTCACGTAAGACTGATGCATTTGAGTCACATTAAGTTTAATTGATTTGTTTAAATTAAAACTATGTAAAAACCGACACATTTCAGAAAGGCGGGACAGAGAGGAGCAAAAATAGTGCACAGTATGTAGAAAATAATGTGTTTTTTGAACCTCAAACTGCGTAAACACATTGCATTACACCAAATACAGAAAATCATATTATTTTTAGCAACATCATATGACCCCTTTAAATGTGTGGAAATCAACATGTGATTAATAATGTTGTCTTCATTTCTGAAGGAGATTGTATGAGAACAGCTGCTAGTAATGTTCATTTGTACTGTATAATGTACCGCTAAAAATAAATATTTGAATTACAGCATATACCCCTGTTGACCCCTGCTACAACTACACTGTGCTGGACGATCCATGGAGAGCCACTAATATATATACTTCAGTCGATAAGTGTGACCAGTCATTCGCCTGGAGCGGCTGGTATCGTCTCTTCATTAACAACGTGAGCACTCAGATCCCAGACACGTGTGTTGCTCAGTACAGCTGTGGCACTGCTGCCCCACTGTGGATTCGTGGTGGACACCCAACAGTACAGGATGGAGTCGTCAGTCGAGATGTCTGCGCTCACTGGAACAATTTATGCTGCTTTTTTGGGTCTTACCCCATTAAAGTCAAAGCCTGTCCAGGCAAATATTATGTCTATGAGCTGGTTAGTCCATCTGTCTGCAATTCAGCATATTGTGCAGCAGGTAATTATATTTTTCATTTAGATTTTTATATATCATACTTATATATATCATACTTTTTTCCAAGCACCAATTTTACCAATTCCAAACCAAATCAATCTTAATAAAGTATATTTTACAGATAAAATGAGCCAAAAAACAAAAACAAAAAACAAAAACTGATATAACTCAGACTGAAAACTTTCTTTTTTTTTGCACTTCATGGTTTTGCACTTCATTTTTTTTTTTTTTTTAATTCAGATTATCCATGCTTTTAATTCAACAATACTTTTCTATTCAACAGACATATTTCAAAATTACAGTTTTAATGGGATTTTTAAAAATTAAAGTTTAAAATATATATATATATATATATATATTTGTTTGTTTGTTTGCAGTGTTTCCTTCTGTTGACCCCTGCTACAACTACACTGTGCTGGACAATCCATGGAGAGCTAACAGCAGTCAGCTATCAAACTCCTACAAGTGTGACCGTGATCTCACCTCAAGCGGCTGGTATCGTCTCTTTGTTAACAACATAAGCGCTCAGATCCCAGACACGTGTGTTGCAAAGTACAGCTGTGGTACTCATGTCCCACTGTGGATTCGTGGTGGACACCCAACAGTACAGGATGGAGTCGTCACTCGAGATGTCTGCGGTCACTGGATCAATTACTGCTGCTTTTTTGGGTCTTACCCCATTAAAGTCAAAGCCTGTCCAGGCAAATATTATGTCTATGAGCTGGTTAGACCAACTGTCTGCAATTCAGCATATTGTGCAGGTAATTATATTCACATGAGCCATTTGTATATTTGTGTGATTTGTGTTTTTTTTTTTTTTTTTTTTTTTTTTTTTTTTAGTTGTTAATAACATCAGCAGCACTGTTATTGCTGATTCATTACTATTTATAAGTCTTTTTTTTTTTCAGTTGTTAATAACATCAGCAGCACTATTACAACAGTCGCGCCAGAGACAACCTCAGCTGGTAATGTAGTCTGATGTTTCCTCTGTTGATCTGTATTTTGACTGAATGTTTGTGGATCAGTGCAGACATTTTGATTTTTGTGGGCGATGCATGAGTATGATAAGGGGGCAGCCGTGGCCTAATGGTTAGGGGCCCGAAAGGTGGTTAGGGGCCCGAAAGGGGATATTCAGCTTTGATGAAATTTTCAAAGTGACTCGCAGTGGGTTCGACTCCCAGGTCCGACAGGGATTGAAGGTGGGGGGAGGGAATAACCAGCGCTCTCTCACCTCTCAATACCACGGATGGGTTATGGGTCACCATACTTGGCCACACGTCACATCCTTTCCTTTAGTATTGTTCAGAGATTCTGATTGTAAGGAGACTAAGTGATATTAGTGATCTTTAGATTATTTTTTTTTTTCTTTTGTATATATAGTAGTCAACATTTGAAGTGGATCAAAACTTGCTGCCTGTTAACAGCAGGTGTATATCATTAATAGTCACTTAGTAAACTCATTTACTTGGGTTTGTCTCGAGACTTGATTGTGACTTGAAAGGAATAACTTGATCCCACCTCTGACCTGCTGGTCAAAGTTTCTGAAGCGACTCTCTGCACTGCATCAGTAAAGATAGGCGCCTAGGCTATATTTTAAATGGATAATAATAATGATAATGGTCTTGCTGTCGTCAAAGGCATCAGCAGCAGGCTGACTATCAGACACAATACTGTCGTCTATTGGGACAACCCTAAACTGAAGGTTGTGATGACGTTGCCATAAGGTATTCTCTTGAAACTTCTTTATTGTCGCACGTGTGTTAAATGTATATTCCTATGAGGAATTTATTTTTTAATTTTTCACTGTGAATTTATCTGAGAATATTCTTAAATAAGGAAATCTATTCAGTCATTGGTCCGCGTGTATTTCGTCATCCAAAATCCCATTTGCGGCACAGCAAAGTGTCGTGAATCATCTCTAAGACTGACACTTAAGATTTAGTTCTACACTTTGCTTAAATTACGACTGAGATGCTTGATAACTAACTTTTAAGCACAGCTTTGAGCCAAGATTTTTTTTACACTTGAGTCAATTCTTAGCAGTGTTCTTGAGAGTAATTCTTAGAGGCTTGATAAATATGGGCCCCAAGCACACCACGCTTTTCAGATTAATGAGCTTTGTAAAGATCAACACATTTCAGAAAGGCGGGACAGAGAGGAGCAAAACTAATGCACAGTATGTAGAAAATAATGTGTTTTTTGAACCTCAAAATGCATAAACACATTGCATTACACCAAATACAGAAAATCATGTTATTTTCAGCAACATCATATGACCCCTTTAAATGTGTGGAAATCAACATGTGATTAATAATGTTGTCTTCATTTCTGAAGGAGATTGTATGAGAACAGCTGCTAGTAATGTTCATTTGTACTGTATAATGTACCGCTAAAAATAAATATTTGAATTACAGCATATACCCCTGTTGACCCCTGCTACAACTACACTGTGCTGGACGATCCATGGAGAGCCACTAATATATATACTTCAGTCGATAAGTGTGACCAGTCAGTCGCCTGGAGTGGCTGGTATCGTCTCTTCATTAACAACGTGAGCACTCAGATCCCAGACACGTGTGTTGCTCAGTACAGCTGTGGCACTGCTGCCCCACTGTGGATTCGTGGTGGACACCCAACAGTACAGGATGGAGTCGTCACTCGAGATGTCTGCGCTCACTGGAACAATTTATGCTGCTATTTTGGGTCTTACCCCATTAAAGTCAAAGCCTGTCCAGGCAAATATTATGTCTATGAGCTGGTTAGACCAACTGTCTGCAATTCAGCATATTGTGCAGCAGGTAATTATATTCTGAACACAATTATATATATATATATATAAAATGCCATACATCCGCTCAGCCAATCACAGCGCAGCATTTCACGCATTGTAAACAGTAAAGGCGGCGCTTTGAATACCCCGCATCCTAGTTTTCAACGTTGAGTAATGTATCACAGACATATCTGACGAATTCTTTCATAAACAAAGTGTAGAGAGAGTGTAAATAACAGATTCATTGAGCAGTGTAGAGAGTTTCGTTGATTGTAATTTTGTGAGATCGCGATGAAGATGAGTGACAGCTTTTAATGATTTTTAAGGGAGTTTGTAAATGAGATATTGATTTAATACAACAGTTAAATAAACAAGAAGTTTATATTAAGTGACTTACATTGTCTGACTATAATACTATTGATTGCCTGATTTTGCTCTATTTCATCATCAAAAAATAGTTTGAAACAAAGACACATCTGAGCCGCTGCGCATCCCCATTCAAACACAGCGGTGTTTTGTTTACGAATGAACGTGAATTTTCTAGTAAGTCAATGAATCAGTTACCCATTCATAAAAAGTGTCACTTGCTTTATTCCTGAATGAATCAGCCGTTAGAAGGAATCAAATGAATGATATGATTCAGAAATTAAATCAGTGACTTACCACTACCTACTGGCAGTATTTCATGTTTATCTTCTTTTTAGTTATTAAAATCATTTAATATTTCTCTGTTCAAAATTGTATATTTAAAACATTAATCTCAACAAGAGTTTATGAATTTGATTGCACCTATGCCATCTCTTTCCATCACTTATACTTTCTCTAAAAAGAAAAGTAAGCGGAGACCCCTAATGGATTTATTGCATTTTGGGAAAAAATAATCAGTTTTTATAATATATCTTTGAAAAATCAAAATCTAGATTTTAATTTTTTGTTATTATAACCTACAGATGCTATGTGAAAGTTTAAAACAGAAAATAGTGGTTTTCATCTTGCCACTTTCTTGGTAAAGAAAACACATTTTTACTCAAATTAATCAAAATGGATTTATAGCGTTTTGGAAAAGAGCTCCTCATATATAAATCATACTTTTTGCCAAGCACCATTGTATCAATTCTAGACCACATCAGTCTTAATAACTAATATTTTACAGATAAAATGAGCCAAAAAAAAAAAACAAAAAAAAGGAAGAAAAATTAGAGATTTAACTCAGACTGAAAAGTTAAATATTATTAAATCCTCAACAGAAATATTCAAAACTGCAAAATTAAGATATGACCATTGGACAGCAAAATGGTCATTGAGTCAGCAGGGTCAGAAACTGTAAAAAAAAAAAAAAAAAAAAAAAAAAAAAACAGCAAAAGAATTCAGAATAAATGTGAAGAATTAGGTGTGAAACCATCAGGAACCATTTAGTCTCCAGCGCCACCATTTTCCAGAACTACAACCCACCTGCAAACGTCTCAGGTTCTCAGAGACTTTACTCGCGTAAAAAAAAAAAAAAAAAAAAAAAAAAAAAAAAGACCATCAGTTAATAAGAATAAGATGCTGAAGTGTTATGAAAATGAAGACTAATTTTAATAAGCTTTATGGACAGATAAATTGAGAGTGACTCTTGAAGGTCCAGCACCACATCCTCTTGCACTGTTTGAAGAATTTATCCTCTAGAATCTGACAGTAAGTTTTAGGAGCTCATTTTTCAGTCAATATTTGCAAGACAGACTTTTCAGGATAGGAGATGGACTAAAAATGAGCTTACAAAACTTACTGCCAAACCCTAAGCCTAAGAGTTTCAGATCCACAAGTTTCATTTTTATATACAGAAATATTCTTTGTTTGTTTTTTGTTTTTTTAATTCTGATTATGCATGCCTTTAATTCAACAATAATTTTCTAGTTAACAGACATATTTCAAAATTACGGTCTTTATGGAATTTTTACAACTTAATTAATTAATTAATTAATTTACTTGCTTGTTTGTTTGCAGTGCTTCCCTCTGTTGACCCCTGCTACAACTACACTGTGCTGGACGATCCATGGAGAGCTAACAGCAGTCAGCTATCAAACTCCTACAAGTGTGACCGTGATCTCACCTCAAGCGGCTGGTATCGTCTCTTCATTAACAACATAAGCGCTCAGATCCCAGACACGTGTGTTGCAAAGTACAGCTGTGGTACTCATGTCCCACTGTGGATTCGTGGTGGACACCCAACAGTACAGGATGGAGTCGTCACTCGAGATGTCTGTGGTCACTGGATCAATTACTGCTGCTTTTTTGGGTCTTACCCCATTAAAGTCAAAGCCTGTCCAGGCAAATATTATGTCTATGAGCTGGTTAGACCAACTGTCTGCTATTCAGCATATTGTGCAGGTAATTATATTCACATGAGCCATTTGTATATTTGTGTGATTGCTGATTTATTACTGTTCATACATTTTTTTTTTTGTTTGTTTAGTTGTTAATAACATCAGCAGCACTATTACAACAGTCGCGCCAGAGACAACCTCAGCTGGTAATGTAGTCTGATGTCTCCTCTGTTGATTTGTGTTTTGACTGAATGTTTGTGGATCAGTGCAGACATTTTGATTTTTGTGGGTGATGCATGAGTATGATAGTATGATTGTTCAGAGATTCTGATTGTAAGGAGACTGAGTGATATTAGTAACCTTTAGATTTTCTTTCTTTCTTTCTTTTGTTTGTTTGTTTGTTTTTCTTTCTTTCTTTCTTTCTTTCTTTCTTTCTTTCTTTCTTTTTTCTTTCTGTCTTTCTTTCTTTCTTTCTTTCAAATTTCTACAATCTAAGGATGTTTATTATTAACATGTGACGTGGATGCACTCATGTCAGGTATTTTTTTATTTATTTTTTTTTAGTTGTTAATAACATCAGCAGCACTGTTACAACAGTCACACCAAAGACAACCTCAGCTGGTAATGCAATCTGATGTTTCCTCTGTTGATTTGTGTTTTGACTGAATGTTTGTGGATCAGTGCAGACATTTTGATTTTTGTGGGTGATGCATGAGTATGATAGTATGATTGTTCAGAGATTCTGATTGTAAGGAGACTGAGTGATATTAGTAACCTTTAGATTTTCTTTCTTTCTTTCTTTTGTTTGTTTGTTTGTTTTTCTTTCTTTCTTTCTTTCTTTCTTTCTTTCTTTCTTTCTTTCTTTCTTTTTTCTTTCTGTCTTTCTTTCTTTCTTTCTTTCAAATTTCTACAATCTAAGGATGTTTATTATTAACATGTGACGTGGATGCACTCATGTCAGGTATTTTTTTATTTATTTTTTTTTAGTTGTTAATAACATCAGCAGCACTGTTACAACAGTCACACCAAAGACAACCTCAGCTGGTAATGCAATCTGATGTTTCCTCTGTTGATTTGTGTTTTGACTGAATGTTTGTGGATCAGTGCAGACATTTTGATTTTTGTGGGCGATGCATGAGTATGATAGTATTGTTTAGAGATTCTGATTGTAAGGAGACATGATATTAGCAACCTTTAGATTTTCTTTCTTTCTTTTGTTTGTTTGTTTCTTTGTTTGTCTCTTTGTTTGTTTCTTTGTTTCTTTCTTTCTTTCTTTCTTTCTTTCTGTCTTTCTTTCTTTCTTTCTTTCTTTTGTTTGTTTGTTTCTGTCTTTCTTTCTTTCTTTCAAATTTCTACAATCTAAGGATGTTTATTATTAACATGTGACGTGGATGCACTCATGTCAGATTGTTTTTTTTGTTTGTTTGTTTGTTTGTTTAGTTGTTAATAACATCAGCAGCACTGTTACAACAGTCACACCAAAGACAACCTCAGCTGGTAATGCAATCTGATGTTTCCTCTGTTGATTTGTGTTTTGACTGAATGTTTGTGGATTAGTGCAAAGTTTCTTTATACGTTAATTATATCTATTTAAAAACTTTCACATATTATTTCATCTTATATTATCACCAAAAATTTTAGATTTTTTTTTTTTTTTTTTTTTTTTTTTTTCTTTTACAAAGTACTTCTCCATAAGTCCAAATCATTTCAAAGCCCATTAGATTTTTCATACAAGAATAAAAAGAAAAATCATGTATAATTCTTGTTTGTTTGTTTTTTCAAATCCTTTAAAAACAGTGACTATATTACATTCAGTTCCAAATCTTTGATTGACCTATAATAAAATTCAACAGAAAAGACAAAATTCAAAAAATACAACTATCTTTTACCTGGGGATATAAAATAGAAATAAAGACATTAACTGCAACAATGCCCTGCAAAATCCAAACTTTGTCAATGGTGGCTTGTATAATATACCCCACATGGGTTTAAAATTAGAAACATTACATAAATGACTTCGCCATGGAGTATCAGACCTACGTACCAGCTGTTCCTTGTTCAAAACCTTTACACACATTTTATAAAAACATTTTCCACCACTAAACATAATATTTATGTCCTTCACATTTTTGACACTGTTAAGGGACAGTTAATATCTGTATCTGATAAATCCAGACAAATCATCATTCTTGGAAAATTTTCCTCAGCATTTGGTCTTTATTGTAATGTTGAATAATTATATAGAAGCATCCATTCTTCTTCAGATAAAGAGCCTCGGCATTTTTCCAACATCTCTCCAACTATTCGCTCAGATCCAAGCCCAAGTTTATGAGTTAGTGCAACAGTATTTCTTAAGTCTCTTCTGGCCACTTCCACCAAATCCTTCATTATTATAATCTGTGCATTTTTCATTTTTTGTTCAAACCATTAAGGTATCTCACAAGATAAATTCAAATGAGACCCATTAATCAATGGCTTTAGCAACAACCAGCGTAAAGACTTTCTATCAGTATACCTTGTTATTTTCATCAAACACCATGATTTTGTATGGGGTTAGAATCGTTGCATAATTCCAAATAAATACATTATGATCCACAATAAATGTAAAGCGATTGACAAAAACAAAGCATATTCACAAAATAAATAGAATGAAATCCACAAATAAATCTTAGAGTTCCACAAACATGAATTATATTCACAAGTAAAAAAAATAGAATTGCAAATAAAAAACATACTCACAAATATTTTTTTTTTATTTTACAAACACAACTTTGCCCGGCATTTATATGTGAATCGCGTACTGTGCATTTGTGGATCGCAGCGCATATTTGTGGATTGCTCTCTGTGCATTTGTAAATCGCTGTGTGTATTTGTGGATTTTGAAACATTTCAAGCGTCAAGACGCACACTGATCCACAAATGCATGGACTCCACCCACCTTCTACTTAAGACAATCAGATACCGGCCACGTGGGGCTGACCAATCGTTGCATGTTCTGGCTCTAACCAATCACGTTTTGCCTTACAATCAGTGCGGGACCAGCCGTAATTCAGGACAATAACCAGTCTCTTCGAAATGGACGACTAGGACAGTGGTGCTCATCACAGCATTATTGTACTAATATCTAAAATAAAACAAGTAATGTTATGTGTAATGTAATCAGTGTTTCATGTATCACTGAGTCGATGCGTGTTTTGACCGTGAGTGTGTTTAGCAAACTGGTATTCTACGGTGACGGGGAGGGGAGGTCTTCGGTGCACTTAGTTTTGTCGTGGCCACGACATATAAACTCGTCAGCCCGTGATAATATAACACAGCCACGAGATATTAATTTGTGGGAACGTCATATTATGTCGTGGCCACGAGATCGTTTTGTCGAGGTAAGGATGTCGTGGGATGTTGAGGGAACGACATCCATTTTTCATGGCCACGTCTTATTATGATGAGGGAACGGCATATTTTTCTCATGCATAAACAAACCTTCGTGACCATAGCAACCTGGGATTATCAGAGTTGTTTAAAACATTTTTACTAACATGAAACATTTAATTTAATATTTGTATATTCTTCTTCTTATTATTATTATTATTATTATTAATAATAATAACGTTATGTAAGATCGAAATGAAGGGAAAATATAATAATAGGCTAATAATAATGATGTTGATGAAGATGATGGTGATAATAATGGCCTAATAATAATATGTTAATAAATAATAATATATAAAAATGTTTTCTTGTATGCCTATGTTATTTAGACTCCTTTGGTAACGTTTATTCATTATAAACTTAATATGAATGCTGTTTACATTGCGTGCAATATAATAATTTATATTATAAAACAATAAAAGAAATTATGTTTGTTTATGCAATAAACTCGTGGCCACAAATATGTCGTTCCCTCAACGTAAGTCGTGGCATAAGTATGTTGTTACCTCGACAAAACGATCTCGTGGCCACGATGTAATATCACGTTCCCACAAATTAATATCTCGTGGCTGTGTTATATTATCACGATCTCACGAGTTTATATGTCGTGGCCACAACAAAACTAAGTGAACCGAAGACCTCCCCTCCCGGTCACCGTAGAATACCAGTTTGCTAAACACACTCACGGTCAAAACACGCATCGACTCAGTGATACATGAAACACTGATTACATTACACATAACATTACTTGTTTTATTTTAGATATTAGTACAATAATGCTGTGATGAGCACCACTGTCCTAGTCGTCCATTTTGAAGAGACTGGTTAATTGTCCTGAATTACGGCTGGTCCCGCACTGATTGTAGGGCAAAACGTGATTGGTTGGAGCAAGAACATGCAACGATTGGTCAGCCCCACGTGGCCGGTATCTGATTGGCTTAAGTAGAAGGTGGGTGGAGTCCATGCATTTGTGGATCAGTGTGCGTCTTGAGGCTTGAAATGTTTCAAAATCCACAAATACGCGCAGCGATTTACAAATGCACAGAGAGCAATCCACAAATATGCGCTGCGATCCACAAATGCACAGTACGCGATTCACATATAAATGCAGGGCAAAGTTGTGTTTGTAAAATAAAAAAAATATTTGTGAGTATGTTTTTTATTTGCAATTCTAATTTTTTACTTGTAAATATAATTCTTGTTTGTGGAACTCTAAGATTTATTTGTGGATCTCATTCTATTTATTTTGTGAATATGCTTTGTTTTTGTCAATCGCTTTACATTTATTTGTGGATCGTAATGTATTTATTTGGAATTATGCAACGATTCTAACCCCATAATTTTGGAACTCCTTCGTAAAAGGGAATTCCTTTCCAATCATTTGTTACTTAATCTCCTAAAAACACCCCCAAATATTCTAAAACCTCCCTTTGTCCAGAGCACTCCACATGGTAAAACAGGGTTTTCAGCCTGCCAATTACCTTTGACCAATTAATCTTTGAAGAGGAAATTTTAACAAAATCTTCAACAATTTGCATTAGTCTATCAACATCATCTTGGTCATAATCAAAACAACTACATCATCAGCATATGCTGACAACTTTAGCAGGCATAAACCTACTATCATATTTGAAACCACTAATACTCTCCCTTATTTGATTTAAAAATGGTTCCAAAGCAATTGAATGTAACATTCCAGACACTGAACATCGCTGTCTTATTCCTCTTCCAATCTTAAACCGAGAACTCAAGCCATTGACCTTCAATATGCTTTTAATGTCCTCATAAAGGACCTTCATCAGCTTTTTCCTGGTCTAATGAAATCAGGCCAAATGTTAAGCCAAAAATCCTTGAAACCTCTAAACATCTCTGATCAGTAAAATATTATCAACAATCTCTGATCAGTAAAATATTATCAACAATCAATCTTTTGGGTATACAATACGACTGATCTATATCATTCTCATCACTTTTTTTAATCGATTAGCCAAGGTCTTGGATACAATTTTATAATTGGCACATAATGATGACACTGGTCTCCAATTTTTAATTTCTTTCAAATCACCTTTTTTTGGGAGTAGGGTTAAAACTGCCCTTTTACAACTCTGTGGCAGCTGTCCTCCATTCAAGCTCTCATTCAAAACTTCAAGCACATCATCTCCCAAAAATCCCAATAGGCCTTATAAAGATCAAAAGGAAGACCATCAATTCCATTTAACTTTGTAATGAAACATACAACTCCTCTTGTGACAAAGGTTTCATCAATAACTTCTTCAGGCTTCTATATACACATATATATATATATATATATATATATATATATATATATAGATAGATAGATAGATAGATAGATAGATAAATCTTACTGCTTCTGTAATCATGATCACATAATTTCTTTTTGACCTATGCTTTTATTGCACAAATGACACCTAGATAATTTGCTGTCTTTTATGCTTTTTTTTTTGTCATTGCAGGTATAAATCTAACACTGCCAGAAGAATGCATCGTAAGTTAGGTTTCTGAAGCTAGTTTTAGAGATGGACTCTCAGCTCCTGTAGATATTGGCAGACACTTGAAATATGAATTATTATTCTGTTATTTATTTCTGATGATTAAATGCGCAAATTTACATTTGTTTGCTTTTGCTATTAATATTAATATTGCAAAACATGATTACAAATACAGAGTGTGTTTTATTTACCATATAAAGCTCAATTGTAATTTCAGAGTCAGACCTCTAAAGGATGTTTTGAAAACCTTCTTGAGCAGACTGAGAACATTACAGCTCAAGTGCTCCCTTTGAATGTAAGTGCCTGATCGAGGATTTTCAAGAGAAACATCATAAAAGCATCAAACGCAATTTAGATAATGAAACTGACTGTATCTCCCTCCAAGCATACACAGGCACAAGTGGTTTCCATACTACTGGTTTATTTGATGGCTTTTTCCCCAAATCCACTGTGAAAACTAAGCAAGACAATACAAAACCACATTAACCTAATACAACCCAGACATATAGAAACTTCAAACACAAAATACAAACAGAGCAAATACAAAGCAAAATACCTCGTTGGCTGCATGCTATATGAAAGAGAAATTGTCTTGAATACTCCTTAATCACCCGTTCAAGTCCTTTGCAGAAACACATCCATTGACATACTCTCATGCACAACCTTCGTGAACTGAGAACCCTACAGGCAGTCAGCCATTACATACAATCATTGATATTTCAAAATAAAAGTCCCAAACCAAATAACAAGAAATAAATTCACCAATAATAAATTCACTTGTTTTCTTCATTACAAAATAATCTTAGAAAAAAGTAAACATATACATAATATACACAATATAACAACAAACAGTTACACTGACATACCAGTGCTGTCTGGCTTTTTTGACATTTACATGTACAGTAACTCTATTTAACTGCATTTTTCTGATCAATAAATTAGGCTGTGATGAACATTTTGAATATGGTCTTCAACGCTTCAGTGAAAATTGTGGAGTCAACATCATCACCAAACCCAACTGAACTAGCCTCCTACGGAAACCGTGTGTTAAAAACCAGTGAGAAACTCATTTCTACATTAGTGACGCCGACAGACACAAATGACAGTGTCAATTTTACTCTTGCTGCTGTAGGTAAGTGAAGAAACAATTATTACTGATGATGAAACTCAGATTATATATGATGGCAGTGACTTTATGTAGTCTAGAGAGCAGCGGTTGGTCAGAGACAGCAACAAATGCAGCTACAGTAACTTTTTAATTGTGTAGAGTTATAAACATTTTCTATGCAGTTTAGGAGGCACCCCTGTCTTGCACCCCACCCCTGCCCCTGCCCTGCACTGTTCAATCATTATCGCTGTAACAACGATTCAGCAAAGTGAGGATCCACCTCCAGCTTTATTGATACAAAGTTTGGAATGATACAGAGCAACAACACAGCAGTGGGTCAGGACACGTAGCATACAAACACAATCTGGAGAATGGGCATAAGATCATGGCAGGTGACTTAAAATCACATTCCAAAGAACAGGCAATAGGTCAGGGCAGGCAGCAAAGAATCAAACACGGGAAAACAGTCCAAGATCAAACAAGGAGAGATAATCCACAAGTAAACGCTCAGAAATAACCACCGTAGCAAATCAAGACTTCGCAATGAGTGTACAAGTGTGCAGTGCTTATATGTGTGTGTCGCTGAAGAGGGGCAGATGTGTGTGCAATCAGTCTCAGGTATAAGGGAAAAGTAGTCCAAATCAAAGTAGGCAATATTTGGGTTAAGGCTCCCTCTGGTGGTGCTAGGAAGGCAGTACGGGAGCCTCACTTCCCTCACAATCCCTCATTTGCCTATGCATTTAAGTTCCTGTCAGTTTAAGTTTGTCCAGTCTCTAATTAATTAATTAATGTATTAATTTTTAATAGATTCTCATTTTAATGAACCAATACTGAATCTTAAATCCCAATCGATCTTTTGGTCTATGCTGTTTACAGTTAATGAAAGAACAGTATAGTACACCTCCCATCCAATAAATTGCAATAAGCTTTGTGCTTTGTCACTTTTGATATGAAACAATCAGATTTCGAATTCTTTCCATTTTTTGGGGAAGTTCAAGCAATAAATACCATTTTGGGGCTCTTTAATATGGCATGATAGATCGCTGTAACCACTTCAGATCAGGCAGAGCGGCAGCACAAAGTGCACATGAACTGATCATCTCTTTCGCTTTACTGCTAGTTCCATGAATAAACAACAGAAGGCGTGTTTAACGATACAGTCCATCTCATGTCTCATGTAATTGCTCAATCAGTGTTTGAATCGTGAAAAGATGTAATTATATATTGTTCTTCAATATTTAATGTATGTTTAAATAAATAAATTTTATGACAGAAATATAAATATGTATATTAAAAAAAAAAAAAAGACAAATTAGAATAGAAACATAATTATGTAACGACTTAAACTGGGTACTCGCCTCTGTGTAATCAAAAGCGTAGCATTCACATGAAAGTCTCGTGATAGTTTTATTTTGAGGCTGATTGTCCCTGATGATAACTGTATAGTACATACAATTAAAATAGCACATAACTGCTTGTTTGTGTTTAATCAGAGGGTCAAGTCTTCATGGTTGGACCAAATGTCATGTTAAATAGAATCCCTCAGCTTAACACGACATATTGTTCTGTGGACATCGATCTCATTGGGATTGCCAAGAACAACAATGAAAGTATGTCAAATGTTTTGATTTAAAAAAAAAAAATGTGGGAAGATACCTTTACCACTAATCCACATTTGCTTATTGTTTTGGATGCTGTTCTTGTTATTATAACATACAGTATAAAATTTCATGTTTCTTTTTTCTGTTTCTGTTACACAGGATCAGCTGCTGTGGCTTTCATGAGCTACATCATGATGGAGAATCTACTGAAGCCAGACTTCTTCAACACATCAAATGGCACGGTTAAAACCATGATGTCCACTGTGATCTCAGTTACTCTTCCCAAAACCACCAACACTAAACTCACCAAACCAGTCAACTTCACCTTCAGACACATCAGAGTGAGAGTTTAATATTTGAGACAGTTTGAGAGTTAGATGTTTTCAATCTGAGAACTGAAAACTTCTAATATTCAGTGTTCTGATATTTATGTTTGTTCATCTTTTTTGCAGGAGTTTGATCCCAACGGTTCTCTGTCCTGTGTGTACTGGAATATCAGCAAGTGGATTGTTGATGGTTGTTCTGTTTTAAAGACCAACAGCAGCTACACTGTGTGTTCCTGTGATCATCTGTCGACATTCAGTATTGTGCAAACCAGCCGTCCACCAGAGGTACGAAAGAGAATGTCAGAAGTCCTCAAAAAAAAAATGAAGCATTGAATGCACTAGCATAATTTAAATTCAGTCTACAGTAGATGATTAACTCTGACATGCATGTTTTCTCAGAGCGGCTCATCGCTGGTGATGTTGGCTTTGGTGTGTGTGATCGTGGGGCTGGTGTTCTTCAGTTTGGCCCTGTTGGGTTTTGTTCTTTATAAATGGAGTCCTGTGCGTGATTGGATACGTGGTCGTGTCATGCTGGGTCCTGAAGGTTACCGCAGGGAAGAGTGAGTTTTTGTTGTTGTTTATTTATTTATTTGTTTAGAAGGAAATAAAAACAGCTTGGGGCTTACGTAGCATTTATCTATTTGATGCAATTACAGTGTTATGTACAAATAAAAATAAAAAAATAAAAAATATTTCCTGTATTACTGTTTCTGGGTTTCTTAACTAATTGCATTCATGTGCTGAAGATCCTCTACCTGATCTTAAACTCTTATTTTTTCCTGATATATTTTGTTGTATGAGGTCAGACATTTATTCCTGTTCATATTTTGGTAATCTGTGACTTTTAGGCAGTTTGTTTAAACTGTTACACTTCCATTTGATGGTGGAATGTTCAAATTATCCAAAATTTTCAAACTTCAACTGTCAAAAATGTACATTTAATTGAACACAGATCTGCTGATCTGCTGTCTGTCCGACTCTTTGGCTGCATATCATCCTTTCAAACTTGGAACTTGTAAAACTACACATTTTTAGGCCTGGCTTTCTCAGGCCAGCATTAGAATTTCATGAATCTCATGAAGTCATTCTTGTCTCATTCTTGTCCAGGTTACACTGCAGTACACGAAGTGCTTCAGATGTCTCTGCTGTGGACTCAAAACAATCAAATGTGTCTCAAGAAACACCGAGGACCACAACATCATTTTAAACATAGAAAGCATGAAAAAAAGCATAAAGGGAGTGACATTGACCCATACTGGAATAAAAAAGGACTCCTATTAATGAAATAATTACAATAATTGATGATACACAAGTATTTTAATATATCAAACACATTTATTACTTATCTTTTTTAAGCAATTCATTAATCCAAAAGCAATCCAGCAGTCCAAAATTCAATTTTCAAGATTTTTCAGGTTGATTTGACCCCCTTTATGAATTCAATGTTTCAGGAAAAAGAAAGTTTCATTTCACACAGGTGATTACATATATATATATATATATATATATATATATATATATAAAATGTTTTTGGATGTTAAATGTCGTAATGCCAATTCACATTGCAATGATCACCAGAATGATCACCAGATTACAGTACCTTACTCCTCAGACGTTCCTATGACCTGAGAAAAATTAGATTCAAGCATGTTCAAGATATTACGACATTTATAAGACATTTCTTAATATTACGAATGTCGATATTACTGATGTAAAATAAGTAACTTTATGTTAATCACACTCAAGATTTTGTGGTGGAGGGTAAAAATAATTTTTACAAACTAATAGTTCTTATTACAGCTGAATAAGGAATTAATGATAGTTTAAATAAATAAATGAAATACAACTGTTAAATTACAATTATATTTAACTGTAACTGCTTTAACTGTCAAAACCAATTATATCTTATTTTGTTGAGCTCAAACAACTGTTCATTAGATAACTCCAGTTCCTCTGTAAACATATTATGCAAGCGTCTTATTTTATTGCTGTAATATTGATGTAAACTCCATAATCTGTTTTATTTACATTTGCATTTAGCCATTTAGCAGACGCTTTTATCCAAAGTGACTTATGAGAACAATGGAAGCAATCAAAAAAACAGAAATGATAAGCAAGTGCTATGACAAGCCTCAGTTAGCCTATTGCAGTACACGTAGTATTTTTATTTTTTTTTTCATTTTGTTAATTATTAAAAAAATAAATAAAAATCTGTAGAATAGAAAAAGAATAGAAGTAGTGAATTTTAAGGGGTGCAGAGCTAGTGGTGGTTTTGTAGGAAAACATTAATGCCTTTAAATTGATGAGTTGTGACGTGCATTTTGGCTCATTAAAAATAAATCTTGCAGCTGCATTCTGTATTATTTAGTCTTCTTCTTTTAAAACGTAGGATTTTCTTGGTGGAGGGTGAAAAGTATAATTTTCATGATTTCAAATGATTTCAAGTAAATGTTGGCAAATAGAAAACCTAAAAACTATTTCATGTGTGCATGGTAAAGGAAATTAATTAGCATTGTATGGCATCATTGTTTAGTTGTAAAATTGTTAAGTCTTTCACAGTTATATTTTTGTTTATTGATCTCAGAAAGTTTTTGCTGTAAGGAAACATTTTACAGTGTATTACTTTATTCATGTGCCTAATGTTTTATGGGTACTGTGATTTGAAACTAAACATTAAAACAACTAAACGAACAGCTGATGTGGCAATTAAAGTAAATATGTATTGTCATGTGACTTTAATTTTTGTTAAACATAACTACATTTTCCTGTATTATTATTTCAACCTATTTTGTTACAAATATCTCAATAAACAAAATAATTAATGATAATAACTGCATTTGTATTTTTTTTTGTCATATCCACAAAACAAAATGAAAGAAAAAAAATATCTAATAATAATAATAATAATAATAATAATAATAATAATAATAATACAAACAGTGGGACAAAAAACAAATGATACAAATAAACAATTTATACAAAAAAAATAATGGCCTACAATACGGAAATTAAATAAAGTAATCGAATGTAAATTAAAAATAAACACATAGTCTGTGCACAGCCTTCACTTTATGACTTAAATATTCAGTGATTTGTATCAAAGTTACAAAAGTTATCTAGTGAAGAGCAGTGAATGATTCTCTTATTTTCTTAATGGCAGAGACAGCAGTAGGTTTATTAGGCTGCTGTCACTTTAAGGCTAAATGCACAGTTTTAATATACTGATAAGTTTTCAATTACTTTCCCAACTGTTTATGTTCACTTAAGATGTGACTGTGTTTAATTAAAAACTTTCCAACAATGACATTTTGACATACTGCATTTGTGTGTGTGTGTGTGTGTGTGTATTTTTCTGTTTAAGTGCATGCCCGAAGCCCAAAGTAGCCTATCCTTGTCTATGTTTTACTCTATTTCTGCAATCGCAGAAAGCATCCTGGGTAACATAATCTCTTCCGCTGCTCAATACGGTTTTAACAGTACACCATTTTAAAGGAAAGGAATGGAACTGTGTTTTCATAATCACTGGAAGTCAAAACCAAAAAAAAAAAAAAAAAAAAAAAAAAAAAAGAAAAGAAAAAACTAAAATTCTATCTAGAGAGATGCCTTATTTTTCTTATTTTGGCCAAAAGCAACAGTGTGATCTAGACTCATACAACTGCTTTATGTGAGATGCTGCTTAAAGAGTGTTTCAGATGACAGTGATCTGAGCCTGAAAAGGTCTCAAATTAACTATTTCACAAATATATGTGCAATAGTAAAGAGCACAAGATGTTTCCCGTTTATCTTTGATTTTATGACAGACACATGTATGATGATGTCTGATAATGCTATACAAATTTACATTTCTTAACTCTTGGATTAAAGGTGCATTCAAGACAGCAATGCCCTTTCCAGTAACATAAACTATAAACTAATAAAGTTACTGAATGCAGATTTGCAGAATTTTGAACTGAATGCTGTTATTTTGAGCTGTTGTATTTGTACAGATTGTCTTTATGAGGAGGATAATGTTCTTCTGCACAGAAGCTGTAAGCCACACTGAATGCTGCATCACTCCATTGACTCTGATCTTGGAAAAAACAAACAAAAAAACAAACAAGCAACAACAAAAAAATAATATTGAGATTTGAAAGATTTAAAATGACTCACACATTTTATGGAGTTGTAACATCCTTACAACTTTACCTCTCTATGAAATGAGTACCTAAAATATGTTTCAGAGAGTTATTATTTTAAGAATAATCTGAGATCAATCTGAAATAAGGCTCCAATTGCATTTTGTGTTTCTTTTATTTTACCAAGTTACTCATAAATGGCCTGTTCCAAAAGTCAGTATCACTCATTAGACATTAGACACTCTTTTTTATTATTATTATATTGAGGTAATTTTTCGATTTTCAGACATACAAATAAAACGCAATCACAAAACAAGACAAAACACACCTACACAAGTGTAAAAAAAAAAAAAAAAAAAAAAAAAAACAGAAAAACAACAACATCTCCTTCAGATAGATTCAATTCAGCAGTCAACCACATCACTGTGTAAAGGCAAAAAAGGTCAAAAATAGATTTTTACTCAATGTGACATTATGAATAATAATGACAATAAAAATACAAATATTAATATATAATCACCTAGGTACTTAAAGCAAGAGTGATAGGGGAAGTGAAAATAAAAATAAAAATAGAGAACAAATAGATTTGCAAGTGTCAGCACTATCGGTAGCTTTAACAAATGATTAAGAGAGAAAACAAACAAAAAGAAATGGTGTATTAACACCAACACTACGATTACAAGGTTTCAAGTAGTGTCACGATTATCGGAAATTTTTAACAGGTGATTGAAAAGAGGCCTCCAAGAAGCTTCAAATAGATCTATATTTCCAGACATACTATATCTAAGCCTTTCTACATGAAGGGTGGAGGAAAGTTCAGACAACCTGATCTTGAATAGTGGCTTTGACTTATTCTTCCACATGCAAGGAATAGATTTTTTTGCGATCATCATACCACACTGTATAGGCACTCGGAAAGCATTGTTAAGATGCTGCAAGGAGGACAAAATAAACTTTTAGAAAAGATTAAAGATTAATTAAAATTGAAATGTATTTTCACTCACATTTGTGCAACACATTCAGCACATGCTCCCAGGAACTCCCATAATGCATCCAAAAACTCCACACAGGTTACACACGATGAAACTGCATCCTCCATGTCAGCTTTGTTTTTGTTACCTGCCGAGTTTGCATCCTCAACATAACTGGTGTTTTCGTGATACGATGAATCTGCATCCTCGATGTAACCTGTGTTGTCATAACATTGCATATCTTCATCCTCAGTGTAACTGGTGATTTCGTGACATGATGAATCTGCATCCTCAGTGTAACTGGTGTTTTCATAAGACGGCAAATCTGCATCCTCAGTGTAACTGGTGTTTTCATAAGACGGCAAATCCTCATCCTCAGTGTAGCTCGCTTTTTTGTGATATGACCAAGCCTCTTCCTCAAACTCACTGGTGGTTTCGTGACAACTGCAACTGCATTTCTCACTGCAAGTCTCCATGCACTTTTCACATCCTTCTTTGCAGTTCTCACAACCCATGACTTGTCTAGCAAGTTTAATTCAACAGTTTGAAACCTCCTTCAGTAGGGCAATGAGCATGAGCCACAAGGACATCCAACCAGCTCACTGTCTGCCCAACTATATATGTATGCAGTTGAATCATCTCAATGGTGGCAAAAGCCCAGTTAATGTAGATGCTGACTCGACAGTGACCATAAAGTCTCAGCTTGCATATTGATATTTTAAGTTTCGATATGAACGGACATCAGTATTACCTTATCTTGGCTTCTTTTAAAATTACGTTTTATGGACTGTAATCGGCAGTCATTGTATTACATTTTATTACATCTGAGATTTCAGGGAATAAAGGTGCTTATATGCCAGTAAGTGTAGAAAGCAGATCTGCAGATTAACGTTTATTATGAAGTAAAACGTTGTTAAAATATCCATTTCATGACACAAGACTACTTGTAAAATTTACATTCAAAATGTTTTAAAGTGTAGTAGTGTACATGCATGTGATATTCCTACTGCATTAAATGCATGACTAACATAAAGATTTTTATGGACTCAGAAGACTTGGATTATATAACTGAAGTTTATAATGACAGGAACATGTTGAGAGATTCTACATACAGAATCTGCAAGGTGTATGTAAAACCTTCCCACAGTGACAGTATAATTTTGAGATCTATCTATTCACACTCAGGACAGCTGGTGGACTCACACAAAAATTAACTAAGTTGCAAACATTCACTGTGTAACATAGGGAGGGAAACGAGAGACGTGCGGATCCATGCGCAAACTTTTATTATAACGACGAGACATAGACATGGTCAAAGGCAGGCAGGGTCGGGCAACAGCAGACAGGAACACAGACAGCAAGAACAAGAGTAGAACTAAAACAGGCGGGGGTCAGTCCAGCGGCGAACGTTATCCGACAGGGGCTAGGCAGAAGAGTGGTCAGACGAGCGAGGGTTCAAAACGAGACAACGGAAAAACTAGACACGGGGGGAAACTAGGAGATACGCTTAGTACGACTGCAATGGAAAATACAATACAATACAATACTCGGCGAGGAGTGACAGGAAGACCGGGGTATTTATACAGTCTCTGATTGGATGGGGGGAAGTGCAATGGCTGATGGGGAGTGTAGTCCGGGGTGTGGTGTGGCAGTCCGTGCGTGACAAAACGCAAGAGCGACGTCTGGTGGTGAGCGGTCCGCAGCTCACCGACCAGATCATGACATAGCCCCCCCCCAAAGAGCGGCTTCCAGACGCTACAAACGAACCATAGTCCAGGGGAGCGGTGGGGCGGGGGTGAGACAGGGCAAGGGCTGGAGGGCCAGGTCCCTGCGGAGGACCCGGTGATTGAGGCAGGACCGGCAGGGCAGGAGCCCTCCAGGGCGGAGCCGGAGGCGGAGCAGGCAGTGCAAGAACCCTCCAGGGCAGAGCCGGTGGAGCCCTCCAGGGCGAAGCCGGAGGCGGAACAGGCGGCGCTAGAACCCTCCAGGGCGGAGCCGGAGGCAGAACAGGCGGCGCTAGAACCCTCCAGGTCGGAGCCCGAGGCAGAGCCAGCGACACTAGAGCCCCCAAGGGCGGAGCCGGAGGCGCAACAGCCCTCCCAGGCGGAACAGGAGGCGGAGCAGGAGGCGCCGCAGCCCTGCAGGGCGGAACAGGAATCTGCATCACGCTCTGGGACCTGGGGAGAGCAGGGACAGAGGAGGCAGACAGAATAGAGGGAGAAGGCGCAGCAGCCCTCCGGGACGGAACAGGAGGCGGAGCAGCCCTCCGGGGCGGAACAGGAGGCGGAGCAGCCCTCCGGGGCGGAACAGGAGGCGGAGCAGCCCTCCGGGGCGGAACAGGAGGCTGCGTCATCGACTGGGACCTGGGGAGAACAGTGACAGAGGATGCAGACAGGAAAAAGGGAGAAGCAGAGTGTTTAGAGGTTAACGCCCCCTCCATAAGAGGTTCTACGGCAGGCGCCGACACCTCTGGAGGCATTGGCACAGCTTCTCCGACGGGGAAGGCCTCTGGTGCAGGCTTGTGATCAGACGAGAGCTCTGGTGCAGGCTTGTGATCAGACGAGAGCTCTGGTGCAGGCTTGTGATCAGACGAGAGCTCTGGTGCAGGCTTGTGATCAGACGAGAGCTCTGGTGCTGACCTGTGAACAGGCGTGTCCTCAGGAGCACAGTGTGCAGCCCACACACACCACATGGCCACTGCCACTAAGGGAAGAGCAGCAGTGATGACGTCACTTGGCTCGTGGGGATCTGCTGTAACGTGGCTTGACTCAGGAACAACATGGCTTGACTCAGGAACAACATGGCTTGACTCAGGAACAACATGGCTTGACTCGTGGGGCACAGCTGTGACAGGGCTTGACTCGGGAGAACAGCAGCTGTGGTTTGACTTGACTCAGTTGCTTGACCGGACTTGGAAGCTTGAACTGACCCTGGGGTAGCAGCCGCGACGTGAAGGAGCGCCACTTTAGCTGCCCATACCGCCCTTAGGGGTGAGTCCAGCACGTGGGCCATCATAAGCCGCAGTCTTGGGATGTCAGGAGAGACATGACCGGACTCAAGAACCACGGCTGCAACTTTGCTTGACTCAGGAACAGCCGCTGTTATGTGACTTGACTCAGAAACCGCTTCAGGAAGTGCGGCCATGATGGGTGCAGACTCAGGTGCAAAAGACATGACGTGAACAGGCTGTGGCTTGGCTGACGAGGCGTTAGCAGGCTTTGACGTAGCGCCCATCTTGTGCAGTGGCTCTGGCGTGGCAGCCATCTTGTGCAGTGGCTCTGGCGTGGCAGCCATCTTGTGCAGTGGCTCTGGCTCAGGATTGATGGCTGTAATTTGACTTGAGACAGAAGCGACAACTGTAATTTGACTTGACATCGGAAACACAGTTTTAACTTCACTTGCCTTAGGAAGAGCAGCGCTGACTTGACTTGGTGCAGGAAACGCAGCTCCAGCCTGACTTGGCTCTGGCATGGCAGCTGTGACGTGACGGAGCTCTGTTTTTGCCGCCATTTTGTGAACGGGCTCCGCCGTCGCCGCCATCGCTCGAGCGCGTTCTGACACGGCCGCCATTTCACGAGCGATCCAAGCGGCAAACGTGTCCGTAGCGTCGCGCTCCGGCGCGGCCGCCATCTTGCGAGCGGGGTGCGCGGCCGCCATTACCGCATCGTCGCGTTCCCTCTCCGCGACCCCCACAGTAAAGGACGAGCCCACACACAGAAGAGCAAAGTCCAAAAATAAACAAAGTGATGAACGCGGACCCTCGCGTCTGAGTTTCGATTTTAATGGTTGTCTGGTTCCATCAATGAAAATGTCTATCAAAACACAGTCTGGGAGATCTGAGTAATGAGCAATGTCCAGAAATTCTTGGATGTAGCCCTCGAGCGTTCGTGTGCCCTGCTCGAGGGCTAACAACAGTTTTGTGGTGTTCATACCTGCGTAGTGTCCGGTTGAGAAGTTGCTGGATCCTGGTGTGGCCGAGTATGCTGTCACGTAGGGAGGGAAACGAGAGACGTGCGGATCCATGCGCAAACTTTTATTATAACGACGAGACATAGACATGGTCAAAGGCAGGCAGGGTCGGGCAACAGCAGACAGGAACACAGACAGCAAGAACAAGAGTAGAACTAAAACAGGCGGGGGTCAGTCCAGCGGCGAACGTTATCCGACAGGGGCTAGGCAGAAGAGTGGTCAGACGAGCGAGGGTTCAAAACGAGACAACGGAAAAACTAGACACGGGGGGAAACTAGGAGATACGCTTAGTACGACTGCAATGGAAAATACAATACAATACAATACTCGGCGAGGAGTGACAGGAAGACCGGGGTATTTATACAGTCTCTGATTGGATGGGGGGAAGTGCAATGGCTGATGGGGAGTGTAGTCCGGGGTGTGGTGTGGCAGTCCGTGCGTGACAAAACGCAAGAGCGACGTCAGGTGGTGAGCGGTCCGCAGCTCACCGACCAGATCATGACACACTGATGCTCAAGACTGAAACAGCAGGTTAACACCCAGGGGTTGAAAACTTTTTAACATGATTTTCAATTTGTATATTGTACTTATTTATTTTGTTCTGAAAAAAAAAAAAAAAAAAAAAAAAAAAAGTAGATTCTGAGCGTTAAATGTTGTATAAATTATAGGTTATATTATAAGAATAGGAGGTTTATTTCTTGCAGCCATTGCATCATCTAAAGGAATATACAGCATCTACTGGCCAACAAAGTGCACATTGCCAGGAACCAAACCAGGACAATATTCTGTGGAGGCCGAATATCAAAACGTGTCAATTTGTTTTTTTTTTTGTTTTTTTTTTTATTTATTTATTTATTTATTTTTATTTTTATTTATTTTTTGATTTTTGCATACAACAGTACACAAAAACGTTCAATGCTAATTTTAGCTAACTGCTACATTTAGCTATAACTCTTGAACAGAATGAGATATCTTCATCAAACTTTGTGCACGTGTATAAGTTCAATCTTTGGTCAAAAAGAAGAAAAAAAAAAAAAAACTGTTGGTCTACACAACTGTTGGCCCGATCCAGTCTATTAGGACATTCGCTTATCTCAAAACACATAGCCGCCAGTGGCCAAACAATTTTAAGCAAGGTTAACAGAGGTTGATCAGAACGAAACTCACTGGGCATGTTCCTAAAGTCTGTAAGAATTTTGAAAGAAATCGGCCACTAGTTGGCGCTAATGAGTTTTATGGCTCTGTAATCACATGGTGTTTCACACATCCGCACAATATGCATATCATTTGATAGATCTCCTTGTAACAAGCAACTTTGCCTCAAGAACCATTGCTGTCAATCAAATCATTTGTTTAAAAATTTTCAATTATGTTAAAAACTTACTTTTGCAAACAAGTCCTATGTTTTTTTTTTATTATTTTATTTTATTTTATTTTTATTATTTTTTTTGTAATCTGAATTAGATTAAAAATACTTTCGTGTGTAATTAGAGTTTTTGACCGTACAATTCTTCAGGCGTATGTGCATAGAAAGCCACCTTTTCAGACAGAAGTTCTCTTCTAAATTCTGTCTTTAGCCAGTCTTAACCACTGAAAGCTGCATGGATATATTTACACACAGTGATATTAATGATATATAAAAATCTTTAATGATTGACAACTTATACTGTCACCACAATATATATATATATATATATATATATATATATAGCACCTGGTGTAAGATAAATGACATTTCTGACGTTCTCTACAAAGAAAAATCGGAGATTACAATCATTTCTCGTCAAAGCTTAATGAGAGTGTGATGAATAAGATGTCAGCAACATTGTTTGGATTTATTTCTCTCAAGTCTATTCTAAGTTAGAATAGACTTGAGAGAAAGAATATATATATATATATATATATATATATATATATGCTGTACAATCATCCATTCATTTCTCATCTATCTCGATGGATGTCTGAACAGAGATTTTGTGTGTGCTGATCTTTCATCTAACACTACTGTAGATCACTGAGTCCTCTTCCGCAGTTTTTACATTTGATCGCCTGAAAAACAAAGAAAAAAAAGAAACACAAAGATGTTACAGCATCAGGATGATGAGTGTCATAATGAAATTTGTTCTCTTCTGGACTCTTCATGTTTGTTTCTGTAATGTTGGACAGTTGCGTACTGGATTTTCTCAGTATATCTGGATTCAGTATTTTTTTTTTCTCTGAATCTGCTCAGTTGCACACTGGCATACAGAACTTCACTGGCTGTGTCAGGTTCAGAAAATCTCTGTGACACATTAGAATAGAAATCATTCTGAAATAAAAAAAAAGAAAATACATAAGACAAATGAATCAGTTTTGAATAAAGACAAATGAATCAGAGGTGAGGTGTAGTATTCCAAGGTGTTGGGAAGAATAAGACATTTACACTGCTGGTGTAAATGTGCCAGTGATTTTGCAGTGAATATGTCTGAATATAACAGACATCAGATTTGAGTTAAAAAAAAAAAAATATATATATATATATATATATATATAAGGTTGGTTTCCCATCAGTCTTGAAAAACAAAAACGACTAATAGAGTTTTTTTTTTTTTTTTGCTTCAGTAACGTCTGGTTGATTTACCTGTGTCATTTTGAGATCTTCAGATATAACACCTCTTCTTCTGCTCCTGTTATAATGACAGACAATAACGGCATGTTGTTTTTAAAGATTACTATTTCTTGCTATAGTAAACCAAAACTGATCAACATTTATATAACCACTGTAGTTTTTTTGGTTAAACTCACATTATAAACAGGATGATGATTATGATGATGATGATGAATCCTCCTCCAGATGCTGCTGTGATCACAATCACATTCTTACCAGCACCATGATGAACTGAAAGAGGAAAATCATCATAATTAACAAACTGATGAATGATGTGAAGATACAGGAGTGTTAATAAAAGATTCACCTGTGACAGTAACAGCGTCTGATCTCTGAGATCCATGTTGATTGTGAGCCTCACAGTAGAAGCGTCCACTCTGTAGTGCACTGAAACTCTGTCCAGATCCAACAGATGAGCTGTGATTCTCCTTAAACCAGATGAAGTTCAGAGCAGGTGGGTTTGAATCACTGCTGCAGATCAGAGTCACTGAATCACCTTCCACTATTTCACCAGATCCATTTATGAACACTGAGACTTTGGAGGATCTAAAAAAAAAAAAAAAAAAAAAAGAAAAATTAATATGAACAAAGAATGATCAAAACAGAAAATCTAGAATAATTCTGCAGGTGGCTCTGAATCACTGTTGCAGCTCAGAGTCATTGAATCTCCCTCCACTGTTTCACCTAATGGCCTACAAAAATCTACTTTGGTGCGTCTAGATATGAAAATAAGCTTAATGAAAATATTCTTTTATTTTCAGTTTTGACCTTCAGTTTAAACCTTTTACACAATCTTAATTCTCTATTGTGCAACTTGTAATATTTGAATACATTTGCATTTCCAAAATACAAAAGTGTGTTTTGGTGGTCAAAAACATGTGTACTTACACATGACATTGAGATGAACAGCTGGAGAGATGTAAGTGTGTCCATGTAGAGCACAGCTATATCTGCCTGCATCCTCTCTTCTGACTGACTGCAGCAGGAGTTCATTGTTTCTGTCTCTTCTCTCAGTTAATGGCTGTGAGTTTCTGTACCAGATGAATGTTGCTCTGTCAGTCAGAGTGCAGCTGCTTTTACATGTCAGACGGACTGAATCTCCCTCTGTCACTCTCTCAGGAGACTCCACCTGAAGATCTGAACACAACACACACATTATATCTAGTGCTGCTGTCACACACTCATTATTATTCAACATAATGCACAGAAGAAGAGTGAAACCTCATGAAAGTCACCTGTGACAGTAAGATTCACTCCTGGATGACCAAGCCATTTCCCATCAGGTTTATCAGTGATGAATCTGAAACAGTACATGTGTGAATCTTTCTGTGTCACATGATTCAGTCTGATGGTGCAGTTCTGCTGTTTATCTCCAAGATACCGAAGCCTCTGACTGTATTCAGGATCCTCAGACAGATATGGAGACTCTCCATCATTTGTTTTGGTCCAGAACGTTTTCTTGATCTTACATCCAGTAGGGTATGTATAAGTGCAGCTCATTATCACTGATGAGTTCTTTAGTGCACAGATGTGTGAATGACTGTAACTCACACCCCAATCAGCACTAGAAACCCCTGAAACACAGAATTCATAAAAATATACAAAAATGGCCAAAAATATATATTTTCTAAAATATATTTACATAAATATATTTTCTACCAATATATTTTGGGCCATATATAAATATATATTTTTAGAAGCATTTAAAAATATATTTTGACATCTGTATATTTCAGTCCAAGAAAATACATTTTCTTGCCACAGAAATGCATTTAGAAATATATTTTGGTATATGATGGTGGAAACTAAATATATTTACTATTTCAAAAATAGATTTAATTGACCTCCACTGTTTGCAACATATATTTAGCATATATTTCAAACATATTTTGGCCACTAAAAATAAATATTTTTTTGCCATAGGATAATCATGGCTGTGTAATGAATGAATGAATGAATGAATGAATAAATAAATAAATAAATAAAAAATCAGTTGCTTTGATTTCCTAAACTTCCCGTCTTGATGAGATATGTGGACACAGGACAGAGGACTGAGCTTATCAATCATTCATTACAGGGTATTTAGAAATAAAATTAGATTACAAAACGAGTACTTCTAATATGAATGTAACAGCAACTCACTGTGAATCATAAGCAGGAAGACCAATCCGATTGACATCTGCATAAAATACATGCACAATACATCATTCACAATTTCATAATTCATAACAAACCTTATAATCAACTTACATATTCAAACACAGTATATGTGCATGCATGCATGGGCAACATTTGATGTTTGCGCTAATTTTTTTTTTTTTTTTCCTTGCTTTATTTATACATTTTCAAGTATTACAAAATTTTCAAAAACATTTCAAAAATACAGTTTAAATAACTTTTTGCCAAGACTATATACAAAAAAGGGGATCAGAATAAAAAACCAAAGAAATTATCGAAATAAAAGATATAATCAATAGCCCCTAGCAGTAAAGAATAAATATTTACCCCCCACCCCAAAACACACAGATGACCCCTCCTGGGCAGGACCAGAACATATGTGTCAGGGTTCCTGGACTCTGACGACAGCGGTCACAGATGGGATCGATATCAGGGTAGATTTTGGAGAGCCTGACCTTAGTCCAGTGAATACGGTGGAGTATTTTGCATTGGATCCAACCATGATTGGCACATAAAGATGAAGAATGCACCCTATTTAGTATACTTTCCCATAGTTCGTCTGGAATATTTTCTGATAGGTCTTCTTCCCACTGTGTTTTTAAAGATGTCAGTGACCTACTATGTAGTGAACATATTTTTTCATAAATGTAGGAAATCATCCCTTTCCCAATAGACCTTGGTTCAAGGAATGAGTCCAAAGGAGTTGTAACCGGAAGACTAGGAAATTGAGGATGCATATCACGAATAAAACTGCGAACCTGGAAATACCGGAAAAAATTATTTCTGGGCATTGAAAACTTATCTGAAAGCTGTTGAAAGGATGCAAAAACATCATCTATATATAAATCTGTAAACTTTAATATGCCGTATGTTGCCCATTGGGAAAAGGTCCTATCCATCATGGATGGTGGGAAACAAAATTTGATGCTATAGGGCCAGACATAGAAAAAACTTGTAAACCATTATGTCGTCTAAACTGTCTCCAAACTGTCGCAGTGAAGTTTTTACAATTATATTTTTGGTAAAGGGAGAGTATGAACTGTTAATAGGGGAATGTAACAGGGCTGTTAATGTGGTGGGCGAACATGAGGTTATTTCCAAGGTAAGCCACATAGGTGAACACTGGGGCTGGAGTTGGTTTAGCCAGTACTGAAAGACTCTGAAGTTAGCAGCCCAGTAGTAATACTGAAAGTTGGGCAAGGCCATACCTCCAAGAGACGTTGAAGAAGTGATTTACGAATTCTAGCAGTTTTCTTATTCCATATAAACTCTGTGACTAATCCATCAAGTCTTCGAAAAAAGGACTGAGGTAGAAAAACAGGGATACACTGAAACAAATAAGAGAATTTTGGGAGGGTATTCATTTTTACGGTATTAATTCTGCCAGCTAAGGATAAAGGAAGCACTGACCATCTCTCAAAGTCTTTCTGAACTTGGGACAGTAAATTATCAAAGTTAGACTTCAGGAGATCTTTGAATCTATTGGTTATCCAAACCCCAAGGTATTTAAATTTACCCTGTGCCGCTTTAAATGGCAAAGTGTGTAAGAGATATTTTTTGGCAGCCAAGTTTAGTGGGAAAAATTCACTTTTGGCTAGATTAAGTTTATAGCCCGAAATAGAGCCAAACGATTGCAAAATATTAATAACCGCAGGAACTGACACAGTAAAATCAGAAATATAAAGAAGAAGATCGTCTGCGTACAGCGAGACCTTCTGCTCTATACCTGTTCTTGTTATTCCTTTTTATTAATGAGTTAACTTTCAAAGCAGCGGAAAGAGGTTCGATGGCGATAGCAAAAAGAAGCGGGCTCAAGGGACATCCCTGACGAGTGGATCTGTAGAGGTTGAAGTATTCAGAACGAGTATTATTAGTTCTGACTGAGGCTTGGGGAGCGGAATACAACAGTTTTACCCATGAAATGAATCTTTCACCAAAACCAAATTTCTTTAAAGTGTATAAAGTGTAAAAAAGGTATCCCCATTCTACCCAGTCAAAAGCTTTCTCAGCATCTAATGATATTACAGCTTCCGGGGTAGAAAGGGAAAAAGAATTATATACCACATTACATAATCGTCTAATATTAAAAAATGAATGTCTATTCTTTATAAAACCAGTCTGATCTGGAGATATAATTGATGGCAATATAGATTCTAGTCGCATTGATAATAGTTTTGATAACAACTTAAAGTCGACATTAAGCAAACTAACAGGCCTATATGAGGAACATTCCAGCGGGTCTTTATTCTTTTTTAGGATCAGGGAAATTGAGGCTTGATTAAGTGTTTGAGGAAGTTTTAGTGACTTAAATGATTCATTATACATTTCTATTAATATGGGAGCCAATTTACTCATGAACTTCTTATAAAATTCTACTGGATATCCATCTGGTCCAGGACATTTGCCACACTGTAAAGAGGTAGCAGCTTGGGTAAGTTCTACTATGCTAATGGGTGCTTCAAGTTGATCGACTGAATCAGAATTAACTGTTGGGATATTAAAGGCACTGAAAAAATGATCAAAATCAGAGGAGTTAGCAGTTTGCTCAGAAGTATAAAGCGAAGTATAATAATCCTTAAAATGATCCTTGATTAATCTAGGATCTGTTGTTATTCCTGAAGGCGTTCGGATCTGGGGGATAAGGTGGGCAGTTAATTCCTGCCTTATTTGTAAGGCTAATAACCTACCTGCTTTGTCACCCTCTTCATAATACCTAGACTTAGTTCTCAATAGTAAATTCTCCGCATGACTTGTTGAAAGAATATCAAACTCTGCCTGTAATGACTGCCGTTCCTTATATATATCTGAAGATGGGGTGACTGCATATATATTATCTAACTGAATTATTTTCTGTGTTATCTCAGAACACCTCTTTTTGTTTAACTTTGTCTTGTGACTAATATATGAAATGATTTCCCCCCAAAGGAATGCCTTCAAAGTCTCCCAAAAAAGAGATGCAGATATCTCTGGACTGCTATTTGTAGATATGAAAAAATCTATTTTATTAGAGACCAACTCCACAAAACTTTGGTCTAATAGCATACGAGTATTCAGCCTCCATAATGGATGTGTACCATCAAGCCGCCCAAAGTAAATATTCATGGTTACTGGTGCATGGTCTGATATTAAAATAGCATTATAATCGCATGATTCTACTGACTGAATAAGTCTATTGTCTATTAGAAAATAATCAATGCGTGTGAATGTTTGGTGTACGTGGGGAAAAAAAGAGAATGCTTTACCATGTGGATTAAAAAAATGCCAAGGATCTGAGACTGAAAACTCCTCCATAAAAGCTTGAATTGCACGAGCCGATTTTGAGGGCGAATTACGTTTGAGAGACGAACGATCAAGAGCCGGGTTAAGCCAACAATTGAAATCCCCTCCCAAAATAAGAGAATATAAAGATATATCTGGCAGAGACGAAAATAAATGTCTAAAGAATTTGTCATCGTCCCAATTAGGGGCATAAATATTAACCAAGAGAAGTGCAGTATTTCCAATTTTCCCTGTGACAATAACATACCTGCCATTTGGATCTGTTTTAACATCTGAACATACAAATTTCACAGATTTATGTATAAGGATTGCTGTCCCTCTAGCTTTGCCCTGAAATGTGGAATGGTAGACTTGACCGACCCATCTTCTTTTTAATAATAACTGATCTTTGGCTTTAAGATGAGTCTCCTGGAGGTAGACAATATGTGCCCCTAAGTGTTGAAGATGGTGTAACACCTTGCTCTGTTTCACTGGTTCATTTACCCCCTTACAGTTCCAAGTTACAAATCTTAGGTTATTACCCCCTGGCCTAGGCTGCACCTTATTCACAGTGATTTCGTAAAATCAAATGTAAAGAAAGAATAATGATAGAATAAAATATAATAAAATAATACTGGTGAAAGCATCTGAAACCAAATAAAATATATCTGTAGTTGGCATGTCCATAGAACGAAAAAAAAAAAGGAAAAAAAGCATCTCCCCAAACACGACACATGCATGACCCTTCCTTAATGTTAACTCTCTTACTGAGCACATTGAGGCAACGCAAGCTTTAACTGACTCGCAACATGTTGCCTCAGAGAAGGCAGCAGTATTTGAAATTTAACAGTGAACAATACACAGAACAGTACTCGTAAAATAATGTCAAGCCTGGTCCATCCTTAACATAAAATGTTCCACTTAAATGACAGTAGAAAGACCATTAATTTAAAAAAAAAAAAAAAAAAAAAAAAACCTGAGAAAAAAGTTTACCCCCCCGACTACATTTGACAGCTTTTGTGAATTACCTTTAACAGAAGGTCAGTACCACAAGTAGGCATAATGATAATGATAAGGTACTCAGGTCAGATCAGTCTATGAACTATGTATCATTACCTACAGTTTCTGTAGATTTCACGTTTTTGCGAATGAAGTCTAGTGCCACGGACGGTTCCACAAACTTATGTGAAACTCCATCAGCTGTAGTGATCCTCAGCACCGCGGGGAAGAATAATCCAAACCTGACTCCAGGACACGAGTGGAGCACACGTTTGACATCTCTGAATGCAGACCGCTTCTTGGCCACCGCCGTAGTGTAATCAGCAAAGATAGACAGTCTCTTTCCGTCGTAATTAAGAGGAGAGAGTTCCGCAGCCCTTTGAAGAATCTCAGTGCGAACGTGAAAGTAATGAACTCTAACGATGAGAGGACGAGGAGGCTGCCCTTTCTTTGGTTTGTCACGCAGTGTACGATGCGCGCGATCTAACAAGGGCTTATCACGAAGCTGTAGCACCTCCTGCAGAAGTTGGGCGACATATTCAGTTGGACGGGAACCCTCGCTGCCTTCAGGGAGGCCCACTAGGCGAATATTGTTCCTCCTAGAACGACCCTCCAAATATTCGCACTTCGCATCAAGATGAGTTAGACGATCGTTGAGAGTCGAAATCAAATTCTCCAGTTCCGTTATGCGATCGCTATGATCAGAAGAAGAGCGCTCCAATTCTTTGATGGTACTAGTGTTGGATTCGACCATCTGTTGTAAAGGTTCCAGCCAGCCTTTAACGTCTGATCGCACTGTGACAATCTCCGAGCATAAGTCAGTAGATAATGAGTCCAGCATCATCTGAAGACAAGTAATATTCCCGGATGGGGTTATCCGCGGCACCTTTATTCCTCGGGGATCTGTTAGCGTCGTCTGTAGAGATCGGGGCTTTGTTGCGGCCTCCCCTACCCGTATCGGCTTTGGAGCGGGACGTCGCCATGTTTACCGCTTATGATTAATGCAAGTGTAATCTTAGAGTCTCTGAAGCTAGTTTTAAATTATTTTACGAGAAAAAACCAAGTTGTACTGTTAAATAACTGAACAAATGCTGCCTTCACTGGGAGCGGTCGAAAACACGTCTTACATGCTTAACGCGCAACAGCGCAGCCAACCCCAACCCCCCCCCCCCAATTTGCGCAAAATTGTAATACCAAGCTCACTTCATGGGAAAAAAAAATCATTACCAACAACAACAACAATAACAATAGTAATACTAATAATAATAATAATAAATGTTTGCTGTAATTATTCCCAATTATTAGTGTTCATAACTCATACTTTAAAAGGGCATTTGTTTGGTTTTTTTTTTAAATCTAGTGATTCAAGAGACAATTTTCTTTAGAGATACGCAAGTGCAGGGGTGTCAAACTCAGTTCCTGGAGGGCCGCAGCCCTGCAGAGTTTTGTTCCAACCTTGTTCCAACACACATACTATGCAGTTTTCAATTAAGCCTGAAGGATTTGATTAGTTGGATCATGTGTGTTTAATTAGGGTCGCATCTAAACTCTGCAGGGCTGTGGCCCTCCAGGACCAGGACTAGCGTATTTACACAGGTCGAAACTTAATCTAAATTAAATGCAACTCTTTCTCTCTGTCTGTTGTTCATATACCAATTGTGGCACATATGGGATACGCTGTTGACCCCTGATCTAATAATCATATTTTAAGTGTGTTTAACTTACCATGTTCAGCACATCAGATCTCCAGCAAGCAAATTACTATGTTAACACATGCACAAGTACTGAGGCTTTGTGTGGTTAACCATGCCCAGTGGCGGAAATGTTTGCCACTCCCTCCTCTGATCAAGAGAACAACATCACTGACCTGTAACTGAACCGAAAAATAATACAAAAATCAACTAAATAAATGCATAATTAAATAATTTTCTTTAAGTTAATTTGAATATATTTCCACAAGATGTTTAGAGCACAGGATTGTCTAACCAGATTTTGTCGTATGTAAGCTAAAATGAGAACTGGTTATGGTTTTGACGCAAATACAGTATGTAAGTGTGTTTTTCTGCTGTATATTTCACCCTCATTATGAAGGCAGTTGATTGTTTTTCAACAGACTGAAGAGAAAAACAAACAGGAAATGCTTCTGACACCCTGAGATCTCATATCTTACACCTTCTGACCTCTTAAGCTCTTAATCGCAGACAAACACTTGTGGTTTATGGGGACTTTCCATAGATGTTAACACCCACCCACCCCTTAGACACCTTATATCAGGTTCCTAGAGAATCGCAATGAACATTAAAGAAACATGATTTGGCCTTCACAATTATGTGACTGGACTGGAATGAGCATTTTATCACATTATTTGACTCAGATCAACTGTCTGTCGCCATCTGCTGGACATCTTTAGTTATTGTGTCACGTGATTCATTCACAGAATTGATGTGTTTGTTAGGGGTGTTTGATTCCAGTGGTGCATCTTAGTCACTAACTTCAAGTCAGACTATTAGCTTAAGTGTTATTCTACTTTGTCATCATTTTAAGAAATGCTTTGATTTTTCACACTCCTGACATGACTAGATCTGAAATTTGAACGTGAATATACAAAGTCCAAGAACCAAACCGTAGTGATGTTACATTCTGTGCCGAAGCTTCGGAGCGCATGTCAAGAAATCCTGGAAGCTTTTGGCGAAGCGCGTAACAAGGCTTGTATCGCTACGTATTCGACTACGCCTAAATGGTTCAGAAATCGGTTCTAATCTTGCTAATTCACAGTCCTCTGCCCAGTTAAAACCAGCCACCTTCCAGTTTTAGACTAATAATATTGCCCCCTCCCGCCTATTTTGAGCAAAAACTTAATTTACACACATTTGCCCCATTCATTTCAAGCCAATACGTTTATTATACAGTTATGTCATATTATGTTATACAATTACTATATACCACCAATAAATACACATTATATTCATACAAATTGATTAATATATGTGAAAACGTATTTTTTCTTCACCGTTAGGCCTTAACTAATGCTAAATACAGTGCTATCACAGATCACATCAGGTCATCTGTAAAGTATCTGCTTGTTTTACACTCTTTGGCCAGCAGGTGGTATCGTGAGCAAATGAAGCCTCTAGAGATGAGGAGCGTTTCGCTGCCCATCTCCTACAGCCTGCGGTAGACATCCAAACCCCGCCCACATCCACGCGTGACGTCATATACCACGCCCATGTCCAAATACGACACACCGCAGGCCTCACAATGTAGCAAAAACAAGTACACACACACACACACATTATATATATATATATATATATATATATACACACACAAACATATATATACACAGACAACTTTATAAAGTGAATTTAGAGTAAAACTAGAGCAGTAGATTACTGTGATGTTAGCATCATGTTGTTCATTCACAGTCATCTGTAAGAAAATGACCCAGCATGCACTGAATGTACAGTACATTTCTGACTAGTCATTTATTCTAAAAAAAAAAAAAAATTAATAATAATAATAATAATAATAACAACAAAATAAAATAATAATAATAATAATAAAACAAACAAAAAAAAAATAATCCTGTCAATTCCTGGTAATTTTTTACAGTGTAGATTCTAGCACTTCCTCTGGACATTCACACTGAGGTTTACAATGTGTTAAAAAAGGAATGTGTAATATATAAGCATTTAAGCAAAAGCTTTAATATAAACTATTTATCCAAATATAATTCAAATGATAATATAACCTAATTCCTTTTGGTTCCTAAAAGCACTTATACAGTTAAATAAACAGTTTCACTGTCCATAAATAATCATATACAGTCTGTTACAGTTTTGAATATCAGCATTTTCACAAAGCATGTAAATGTACTGTGTTCTAATGTTATTCAAAAAAAAACCTTGTTAATTGTGTGACTAAATTGTTCTTCTGTTAAAGTTGTTTTTTCTGTTAAGTTTAATTCTGTTTAATCGAACTGATACACATCTGATCAAAGTAAAAATTGCAGGCCCTTTGTCTTTGTACAAATGACAATTGTGCATTAGTGATGAATACCTGCTATTAAAAATCAACATCATTGAAGTAAAGATAACAAGAACTACAACTGACTTCAGCCACAGCCTTGGATAAAATAAACTTGCTTGTGACTTGAAAGGAATGGCTTTGTCCCATTTCTGACCTCCTGGCTGAAAAACTGTGCTAATTAACAAATCCAGGTGATTGGAACAAAATACTGGGAAGGACTTTTACTTTTGGAACTTGGATTTTTACACCTCTGCTTGAGACTTGCTTGTGACTTGAAAGTCCCACCTCTGTTTATTTTTGCTATCGCTTATAGTTTATTTGTTCTTATTGCACAGCGCCATCTAGAAATGCATGCTTTTAAGTTTCTGTATCTACCTAATAATATAAACAATTATTAGAAGAGTCACCTATTTTCCCCCTCATTTTTCCGAATCAAAATTCTCGTTCTGATTTATGGAATTTTTCCTCTTTCCCTTGATATGTCTAACTTTATCTGCAATAACTTTAGCACCAGGTCCTCCTGCTAGAGCTGCTCCTCCTGCTATTAAAGCTACAGGGAGAGCCAGTCCTCCAGTAGCAGCAACTAGTACTGCACCTCCAGCTACTGCTGCTCCTGCACCTGCCACACTCACTCCCACTAAAGCTGCATCTTGAGCCTTCTTCATCATGATCTTTCTCTGAGCTTCCATGTACATCTCATTTGTGTAATACTGTCCACCGTTCTTCATCACCATGCTGTCTATCTTCTTTAAAAGTTCAGTAACCTGTGCTGGATTTCTAGCAGTGTTATTAAGAACATGATACCCACCTCCACACTGTCTAACTAGCTCATTAAGCTGCTTGTGTTTGGCCACATACTTGTCTATAGGTATTTTTAACTGGTCTCCTCTAGTGAACAGAATGATGGTGTAACGTTCAGCATCTTTTCCAAAGTGCTTCTGAATCCATTTCACTGTGTTTTTCTCCTCATCCGTGAATCTCGCGTCCAGTCTGATGACCAGCAGAAACGCGTGAGGACCAGGAACAGACATTTCTATGCATCTCACTATTTCCTCCTTCAGGTCTTCTTCACAGGTATCATATAGTCCTGGAGTGTCAATCACTGAGATATCTCGATAATCCACTATCTTGTGACATTTTTTGCATTTTTTAGTCACAGATTTAGGAGAAAATTCTTCTTTAAACACTTCTTCTCCCAGGATGGTGTTTCCTGTCGTGCTCTTTCCAGCTCCAGTTTTACCCAACATCACAATCCTGAGATCTGACATGATTGAAAAATATAAAAGGACAGATGTAAATATGTACTAAATAAAGATTTATGATGTAGATAATGTAGATAATAGATAATAGTTTTATGCAAACTGGACCCAGTTCATATCCGCAACACTATGTCTCAAACACTGTTAAATATCTGGAATTAAGATTAAATATTTTACTAAAGTAAATCAGACATCTCTGCACTCAACAAGTTTTATGTATCTGTGCTTAATGGACTTTGAGACACTTTATTTTACAAATTACTTAAGAATTATTTAAGAATAATGTATCAACAGTAGCATGATTTTTTTTTTTTTTTTTTTTTTTTTTTTTTTTTTTTTTTTACACACACACACACACACACACACACACACACACACACACACATATATATATATATATATATATATATGTGTGTGTGTGTGTGTATATATAGATAGATAGATAGATACATTATTACTACTCTTATTATTTTTAATGATGTAATGCCACTGTTAGTGAATTCACTTTTGACATTTAGTTTTTGTGTTTAGAGTTTTATGAAAAGCTCTCACCATCATCTTCTGATAGCATCTTGTATGTATTATTATTGCTCATTCCAAAGATTTTTTCTGGTGTCTTGAATACCTGTTTGCCTGTTTTTTCATTTGAGAATCCCACAAATCTGTCTAATGAACTCTTATCTGTGTTTTCATATATGTGAGTTGTTTCCATTGATTCACTGACATAGGAAACAAAACTCTCCTTTTTTTGTTTAGTCCCAATAAGAAGTTCAAATAACTTTTTGTTCCCTTGTTCTTGTTTTTCCTTTTTCTCTTGTTGTTTTTGTCTATTGCCTTCATTTTCTTGTTCAGTCACAGTATGTGTTGTCTTCTCTTCCATTGCCTTGTGAGTAGTAAACCCTTCTGATTTTGATTGCTGTTGTTTAATTGTAACTTTCTCTTGATTTTTTTTTATTCTTATGCTCTTCGTTCGAGACATTAAGTAAATCTCATTAATGTAATGCTGGTTATTATTTTGTCTGACAGTTTCATCAATCTTCTCCAGAAGCTCTGTGATGTGAGTTTGATTAATCATATTTTTGCTGTTGATTGCATGATAATTATCTCTGCAGTGACCGACCAACTCTCGAAATTTTTCCTCAAGTATAAAGTGCATCCATTCTTTCCTTGACATTTTTTCTCTTCCAGTGACCAGAACCATTGTGAACTTAAATGCTTGAGCTCCGAAGATCTCCTGAATCTTTTCTACAACGTTCCTCTCGTCCTCCTCAAAGGTCTCCAGGTTGATGATGAGCAGGAACACGTGAGGACCAGGATGAGCGAGAGACAGACTCCTCATCATCTGCTCCTGCAGCTCTTCAATAGTCAGATGAGTGCTGAAGAATCCTGGAGTGTCGATGATGGAGATGTATTTGTCTTCTACTCTTCCTGTTTGTATCTCACTCTTTGTGGTTCTGCTCTGTTTAAATGCCTCTCCACCCAGTATTGCATTCCCTATTGTGCTCTTTCCAGCTCCAGAGACTCCCAGCAGCACAATCCTCAGGTCACGTGAATTACCTGCATTCAAACAGTTCATGTCATTAGCTGGAGCTCTAGATGATTTATAAATGTTTCTGTGATTTTAACCATTTCACCCCCAATTAATAACAATAACCCTGTTTCCTGCCAGTGTGCATCATGCACAATTTCATCATTTGGCATGCCATTTTTACACCAGAGCATTGGTGGATTAAACATATGAGCAACTAAAGAGGCACTTTTTTTTTCTTTGGTGAAACAAGCAATCAAGACCATCTTCCTAGCCAAGGTCAAGTAAAATGTATCAGAAAAGACTATACATTACAAAAAGTGGCAACTTTTTGTAATGTTTAACCCTTAAAATGTATTTTGCTGGCATAACCTTGTTATCAGGTTAGTTTATTAATACTGATATATTTTTGTGTATAATAAATATAATAAAGAGATCAATTTAAACATACCACAGGAATCGAATAATGAAGGAATTCCTTTTGCTTATTTACAAGACCAAAAAATAAAATAAAAAAAAATCTATAAAAAGTCTATATGTAGCAGCTGAAAGAGCTACCAAGAAAACAGTGACATAATTATAATATTTAGGGTAAAACCGAAAAGGTTTTCAGATTACATTAGTCTACATAATACTGTGGTCTTTTCTAATTATACAAATATGCTGTAAACTAGTATGTAGATCATACCGTAGAAACTGCAGGTTTAAGAATTAGGCAAGTTTTTTTTTTTTTTCTTAATAAAAATATAGTAACTTTACTGTGGATTATTTATTGTAATACTTCTCTTGCTAGAGTTATGATATTAAATACATTTTAATGTTTTGGTGAAAGGAATGATGCTTTAATGTGATCTTTGTTGAATCTTAAGAAATTCATTGTCAAAATAAACATCACCAATTTTCCCATATGTTATCACCTATATCACAGGACAGACAGCCCTGATCAACCAGTTAACTTTGGACCTACTTAAATAGTTAGCAAGCTATCTGTTAACTTTGAACTTAGACATAAAATTGACTGTTTTGTAATGACAGACAATAAAGCAATTCTTAGGTCAGGGAAGTCAAGCTGTTTTCCTGACAAGGAAACCGAAAAGTGAGTTGGATCAGGGCTGAAACTAAAATCTGTCAGATCAGAACCAAACTATTATTTTCTTTCTTTCTTTTTCTTTCTTTCTTTCTTTCTTTCTTGAGCAAATCTTAAAGAAAATTCTCTAAAGTATTTGATGTGATGGCATTAGTACAGTGGCAGTGATTCTCTGTAATGAAATATAGTAAAACATGTAGTTTCTAAATGTAGTAGAAGAGCTTTAAATCAAAAGGTCGCAATATGACCGCTATATAAGTCACTTATGTTTAGTGCTGCCCATGCAACAACAAAATGTATAACAGTATATAAATTAGTTCTTAATACTGGATGAAACCAGCAGCATAAGTCATATTAGTATTACACTAACCTCCATGTTCTGATTCCATTATGTCTCAGTTGCTTTTGTTATCCACGGGCTCTCGTCTTTATCTGACTGAATGATTTTAAGAAGAGAAACTAGAAGCATCTAAACTGAACCTTGAACGTTGATCATGAGTCTAATGCCATGCGTTAACCATATATCAGACACAAAGCAGAAGAATAAGATTGGCTGTACTGCACTGGAGCAATGGCAGTCTGTTATCCTAATCAGGGTCGAGCTTAGTTAATATTTGAATGAAGTACCTCCTTAAACAATATGTGCTACTGTATATAGTATAAGCTCCAAGTTGGTTATTCAGCAATACCTCATCGTTTTTATTACATGGAGGAACAAATTGCATACCCAGTAAAAAAAAAAAAAAAAAAAAAAAAAAAAAAAAAAGCCATAAAGCCTGGAAATCCCTATTTGTCCTGCTAGTTAACCTCAAGATACACAATGCAGGCTTCATGCAGAATATGCTAGATAAAAATGTGAACAGATTTTGAACATGTTACAAAACTTTACAGTGCTACATTACAATTCCTAATTACAATAAGCACTGGCGGAATGATGTAGGAGGAATGATGTAAAATACTTTCATGTGGTTGTTTGAAGTTGAGCCTTTCAGGAGGAAGTTGTAACAATGTTTTGTTTATATTCTAGATAATATACATCATATACAAGTCACAAACATGCTTATTAGTTTGCTTCTATTATATATCATATACAAATAAGTTCTGTAGGTTGAGGATTCATTTCAAACCAAGCAAACATCAATCAAGTAATTCTTTACATCGCATTTCCTATGTCAAGCACTTAGCATCCTTTTGTCCTGTCTACGCGGTAATAGGCTACTGTAATTTTTTTATGAGCCAGCAGATGGCGCCAACAACAAAACATTGACGCTTAGGATCTTTTCCCAGTACAGTCATGTATAACTTGCGCATGCGTGTCATGTGCCTGTCTGTCAAAGGGAGGAAGTCACGCCGTTTTGGAGTTCTTGCCCCCATGTGGAGATCTCCAAGCTACAGTTGTATATCCCTCAGTACAGTCTGGTGTCAAGTCTCAAAGCTTAACTAGGTTTCACTACACTGAATCCCTAACAGTCCTAATAAAACTGTTAGGATCCTAACGCTTTGCTCTTGCACCCATGATACATGTTTGGTCCTGGTGTCTGGGTGAGCGCACTGCTTTGGAATTGTTCTCTTTCGTGTCCTGCTGTGCTCCTGTTTCTTTTGTGTCTGGGTCCTGACTGTCTGGTTCATTGTTGGTTCTTCTGGTATAGGGACACGGATGCTCACGCTTCATATTGTCTTCTATTGTGGGCACAGGTGGATTGTGCATTCCTTTACCATGTGCTCTTGTCAATTTTTTTTTTTTTTTTTTTTTTGTGTGTGTGTGTGCGTGTGTGTGTGTTTGTGTGTTTTTTTTTTTTTGTTTTTTTTTTGAGAACATGGCTTGGTTGTCCATTTGCTATATGTTCCTGTTTTCGTCATATCTGGTGTGAGCACATGTGCTCTGTCATGTTGGTGTTCCTGTCTCAAGGGACCCGCCTCCACTCATGCCAAATAACCCATTGGCAGGTGTTTTTGCTTTATTAAAGCATTCATGTTACATTTTTATATGTTTTGGCTAATAATTATAATTTAAAAGTTGCTTAAAAATATCATATTTATCATATTTTAAATATGAGTAAAAGTATGCAATAAGGTGTCAGTGTATAGCAAACAGCAGCCAGCAACCAAACCCCTTAATCACATGTGACTTGCATGTCACCTGGAGCGGCTGATATTGTCTTTTCATTCATCGTTTGAATGCTAAGATCCCAGATAAATGTGTTGCTTATAGCTGTTGCACTTCATCCCACTGTGGATTCGTGGAGGATGGAGTCGTCACCTGAGATGTCTGCAGTTGTTACGGCAGTGATTGCTGTCACTGGACTTTTCCCATTAATAGTCAAAGCCTGTGAAAGCCATGTCTATGAGTTGGTTGCACTAAATATTTGTGATGCAGCATAATGTGCAGGTGATCATATTCATATGAGCTCTCTTTATGTGTGTGTTTGTTGATTCATTGATACTGATCAGACATTGTTTTTTTCAGTTGTTACTAACATCAGCAGCAATGATACAACATTTTATTTTATTTTATTCAAATGTTACTAACATCATCAGCACCGATACACCAGAGACAAAGTCAGCTGTTAATGTAGTCTGCTGTTTCCTCTGTTGGTCCCAATTTATATTATTTGGCCTAATAGTACTACTATGTAATTACATTAAAAATAATAATAATAATAATAATAATAATAATAACAATTAAATAAATAAATAAATAAATAAGTAAGTACAATGTGGTGTTCATACTTTTGCAATGCAGTATGGAATACAGGTAAAGTTACGGACAGGTTGGATGGTATGGGTAGGTTTACAGGTGGGTTAAAGCATAAGGGATGGGTCAACAGTGTATAAATGTGTTATAAATGTAACTACAGAATTACAAGCAGGCATTTTTTTTTTTTTTATTTAAGTACAATGTAAAAACATGTATGTGTGTAATAAGTGCATTGTATCAAATTACTAATTTAAACGTAAGTACATAGTTGTACATATTCACTTAATTTTCTCACTGCAACCCTGCGTCAGTGTTACTTTTTCTCCATTTAGTGTGGACACATCAGGATTTTCCTCTGGGGTTGAAAGGGTTAACCTAAAAAGACACACCCAGAACATTTATTTTAACAGTAATAAACTGTAAATTAGTTTATGGCAAACAAACTGTAGAAAGAAGTAATATACTGGCAACACTGTTGCCAGCAGTTTACTGTAAAATCAAGTAAAAACAGCAACATACTGTAACACCTAACAGTGAAAAAAATAGTTATTTGATCTCAATAGTAATAAAGGATAGTAAAAGCTGAGATTAAGTGTTATTGTATGTGTTTCTACCAGCCTGGTCTTATTGTTTATACGTACATTTTTGTACGTTTTTATTGATGGGAAAAAATGTACAGTTTAGATGTATTTCAATATTTATCATTGTATCATTGTGTAAAAACCAACGTAATCTCATGATAATTCATATGCGTTTTACGTCAAATGTGGTTCTACAAAATGTACATTTACTTAAGTTTTTCCAGACACTAAAACGTGCAATACTGACGTTTTTACAGCATCTAAACATACAAATACTGATAAAATAATACATTTAACAACATATATTTGCATGCAAAAATAGCCACTGCATGGATTTTTATGATTATAGGGTAGATTTGTACATACACTGCCAACACACATTAATGTTCAAACAACATATAAAAGTGAACTTAGCATCCGATGACCCCTTTAATAAATATTGTTTTATTGGTTAAAATGATGCCACCATCACGAAGGTCAGTGTTTGCTTTAGGTGTGCTCTTGACCCTTTACTTCCTGTGTTTAATCTTTTTCTTTAACAATGTATGTGTTGTTGTAAAGCAAAGAGATCTCAATGCTGTATATTAAACACTTACTAGCTGCTTTTGTATGATGAGGTTTCCACTGTTATGTACCAAACTATATTTGAGATATAAATTTTGAATGCGTGCTTGTTTTTCAATAGTCTTGCTAGTCCGTCCCTGATGATTTTTTTCTTTGGGTACTAGAAATAAGATGTTCTAATAATGAAAGTACTTGAAGTAAACTAAAGAAGCATGTCATGAAAAGATGTTGCTGTTTTTAGAAACCTGTTTGCTTTGACCTTATTTCTGTGTTAATGCATTTATGCTCTTAAGGTGTTGTTGCCTAGAATATTTAGTGCATACTCAGATCTGTGTTTGAGAAAAATAAATAAATACAAAATAAAAATACTAATTATTCCTGTGGTAGAAAAAGTTGTGGCACCAAGATAGGCTATAAAAGGAGCTTTTGGGATTGCTATAGCTCCATGGCCCTTATGATTTAAGTGCAGGCTTGTTCACAGGAATTGCATAAGCTATTGTTAGGTGTACATATGTATTTCAATTTGAATTGTAAAATGAAACGGTAGACTGAAAGATGAACAGATATCATACAACTAAACATTTTAGCACACACATTTTTTGCTTCAGTCAGTTGTGTCGATGAAGATCACTGTACGTCAGGTAAGATTTTCTTTGTCTGATTTGTGTGTATTTATTTGAGTAATTTGGGCTTTGACCAGGTCAGGACTCTTACTGTAAGTCCTATAACATATTTAAGCATATATAAATCGTTATTAGTTACTCCAGACCATTCGCAGATCTACACCAATTTTCATGTGTGTTGTTTTTGAGAAACAGTTTGTGGTGATTCATATATGGTCACCTGTAATAAGAGAATCCTTTCATCCTTCAATTATGCTTTGACAATAAATGATACTCTCTGTATTTATGACTCTTTGTTTGACATTTAAATTCATAAATGCAGTAGAAATGTGTTCCAAATAGAGAAATGTTTTCCAGAAAAACTGAAATCACATGCCAACAGCATATTTATTATTATGCATTTATTTAGTTATATTTATTTTGTATTATTTTATTTTATTTGTTTTTATTTATCCCCCATCAGACTAACAAAAAATTTGGCGATGGCTTCATTTCATACATGTAAGTATTTGTTCATTTATTTGGTTGGTTGGTTGGTCATGATTAGCATGTAAAGGTTTGTTCTCAGTGACCGAAAAAAGTATTGTGGTCAGATGATTGAATGTAATCAATTGTTTTTATAGATTATTTTCTTCATATATATTGACAGGTTTCAAAACAGCGCTGATCTCTGTTATGCTGTGTAAGTATGAAAATAAATATACTATAACATTACATTAGTCAGTACATTAAGTCAGACTCGAACCATTAGGCCACGACTGCCCCATTATTATTATTATTATTATTATTATTATTATTATGTTTTAGGGATTTAGGGATTATTACTATTCTTTTTTACACAGAATATTTAACCAATTTAAATCCATTAAATATTTCTTCTTTTTTTTTTAATATTTTATTTTTTTGTTTATTTAATTTATTTTAATGAAATTTAAATTAAACTGAAAATGTGCTGGGGATTTCTATTTCTCTCTATTTCTTTTAGGATTAATGTTCTTTCCAGGATTAATGTTAAGTGGGAGATTTAGCACAGTTTGATATTTTGCTAATTTGAACAGGTAAATGTAAATGCTGTGTATTGTCTTCCTCAAGTAGAGGGTTCAGTCTTTTTTAGTGAACTGGTTCATCTAGCATCACTAGTATGAATCACCCCTTTAAGTTAAAGATCATGAACTCTTTATGCTGTTAATTTATTTGCCATCATTATTACTTATTTCAGATGTCTTGGCCTGTCTAACTGTCACACAACAGACAACCACAGTTGGTAATGTATTGTGCAGTGGAGACGTTGTTCATCTGTTCCGTTCATATATAAGGAGAATCACATCCATAAACACAAGTAGTTACAAATTATAGATTTAAGGCTTTAAAATAATTTACAGCTTTTGTCGCTTTATTTCTTGTTTCTTTTAATGTATACAGGTAGTGGCCTATTTCTATTTTGTAATGAGTAAAATTAGTTTTGTTTTGTTTTGTTCTGTTTTTTTGTTTGTTTGTTTTTTCAACAAAATGATAGTCCTCTGACTGGGCTTTCTTCTGTGCAACCTAATACATTTCACAGAAATACTTATTTCAGAAATATTAATCTGCACCTGTTTTATTTTGCTGTATGGATTTAAATCTGAGTGGCGAAGCTGTGCTACCCACCAGACAGCGCAAAAGCACAGATCAATGTTTAGTCAAGTGTAACATTTTTTTAGACATTATGCTCAGTTTTGGACAAGCAAATCAGTGCAAATATTGTAATGCAAATCGGCTGAAGGTATACAACAAAATCCTGTGTTAAATTAACACTGCTCAGACGCACACTACAGAGCAGAGGTGGGACTTTCAAGTCACAAGCAAGTCTCCCAAGTTTCAAATCCACAAAGAGTTAAATGTAATGAGATAATTGACTAATTAAATGATGATTGAGCATTACACCTGCTGTTATTGATAATTACAGAGGATCAGATGTTGATGTTTTACTCTTGACTTCCTGTGTTAGATTTTCTGTGCAATGCAAGTGGTGTTGTAAAGCAATGATGCTAGTGCTCGACACTGAGGAGATATTAGCTGTTTTTATGTGATGAGATAGTCATCATGGATTACAGTCAAATTTTTATTATTATTATTACTTTTTTGTTTTGTTTAGGTTTTGCATAATCAACCCTGTGACTACAGGATGCATACAAATTGTTGCTGTAATAGTTACAGCGAATTAATTTTATGTCAATGTAATACGGTGGTGTCAAACTCAATTCCCGGAAGGCCGCAGCCCTGCAAAGTTTTGTTCCAACCTTGCTTTAACACATATACGACACAGTACTCAATTCAGCCTGAAAAACTTGATTAGTTGGATTAGGTGTGTTTAACAGAATTGTATCTAAACTCTGCAGGAGTGTGGCCTTCCAGGATCAGAGCTTGACACCCACGACATAACACATATAAAATACTGAACTTCAATACTGATAAGACACACAGACAACAAGAGCCAGCATATGAATCTCAACAATGGTGACAATCAACAAAATGCTTCATGCTGCAATGCATGCTGGGTAATAACATGAGTAAAAACTCCTGTCATGCACAGCAGTATGAATAATTATTGTCAATACTTTTGAGGATTGTATGATAAGTGTTCATGTCTAAAAGCCTGAGTCAGTCCAGTTCTTTTTTTTTTTTTTTTTCTTAATATGGTGGCATTGTGTTTTTGTTTTTTTTTTTTGTTTTGTTTTTTGTTTTTTTGTTTTTTTGTTTCATCCGTCTTCAGTTGATTCCATCCAAGGCTGTGGCTGAAGTCATAGCTCCTGTGTTTCTCTTTTCTTCAGTGATGTTGATTGTTAACAACAGGTGTTCATCACTAATGCTCAATCATAATGTTAGTAGTCACTTAATTTTCTCATTAAATTTAACTCTTTGAGGACTTGGGATTTGAGACTTGGGAGACTTGCTTGTGACTTAAGAGTCCCACCTCTGCAATCTAGTGACACGACTTTGCAGAAAAATGATGTTGCTATTCTCAAATATTCTTATTTATTTATTTATTTATTTATTTATTTATTTATTTATTTATTTATTTATTTATTTATTTATTTATTTATTTATCAGCTAATCTGCCTGACCCCTGTTACAACTACACTGTACTGGACAATCCATGGAGATCCACCAGTAATACATATGATTCAGTCAGAAGGTGTGACAGGTCTTTCACCTGGAGCAGCTGGTATCGTCTCTTCATTAATGGTCTGAGCGCTCACTTGCCAGACACGTGTGTTGCAAATAATCGCTGTGGCACTGATTTCCAACTGTGGATACTTGATGGACACCCAACAGTCAAGGATGGAGTCGTCACTCGAAGTGTCTGCGGTAACTCTGGTGGTAACTGCTACTATTATGAGTCTTACCCCATTCAAGTCAAAGCCTGTCCAGGCAATTATTATGTCTATGAGTTGGTTAAACCAACTGTGTGCATTTCAGCATACTGTGCAGGTAATTCTATTCACATGAGGTCTTTCTGCACATTCATGATTGTGTATCTGTTTATTAATCCCTATTCATCCAAACTTTCAGATGTTGGCAGCATTATCACCAGTTCTAAAGGCATCACACCAGTAACCATCTCAGCTGGTAATGTAACACACTGTCTCTGTTGGCATATTTTCTGCCCTGATTTCTGTGCAAATCTGTCCTATAGAACAGATGTGTGAGGGACAGTGCTTTTAAATTAAATCACCTTTATTTTCATAGTACATCATACAATAGAGAGACAGCTTAGACAATAGGAAAAGGAAGGAAAGGGATGTGACATGTGGCCAAGTATGGTGTCCCATACTTGGATTTTGCCCTAAGTATTTAACCCATCCAAGTGCACACACACACACTGTGAACACACACCCAGAGCAGTGGGCAGCCAATAGTGTAATTTTTCAGCTCAGTTCAGTCTGATTTTTTCTTGCTTATTTGATTATTTTGTCTGCAGGTGAAAATGTTAGAAATGTATTTAAGGATCTACTTCTATCCACTAGTTGGCTCTGTTTGATTTGTACAGAGGATGGTTTATTTCTTTGCTCTTTGCTGGCATGTGGCATTTGCTATGGCCTGCTTTTGGCCCACATCTGGCAAACAGAAGCGGTCCATTCAAGTGCAGGGACTCTGCAGGGACATCGGCCCTCCAGGACTGGGTCTGGTGACCCCTGGCGTAGACTAAAGTCATTGTAAACTTTTGAGGTTTTTGTAAGATTCTGAATACTAATACTTCCAATGGATTTTGTTAAACTTGAATGATTACTAGAGTGTTACCATGACCTTAACCTTAGAATACGGATCCAATTTTTTTTTTTTTTTTTCAGATGAATTTGGTAATACTTGAGTGACTTGAAAGGAATGACTTTACTAGTGGGTTACCATAATCTTCACTTTTGAATTAATTAGTAGTTATTAGTAGTTCTCTGGGAGATATGAAAAATAGAATTATTATTATATTATAATATAATATTATAACATTATATTACATTATATTATTTTACTTTTTTTTTTGTTTTTGTACTTTGTGGTTTAAGGCAATTTACAATGAAAATACTGTTTTCAATGTATTTTATTATTATTTATGTTTTATTTTTTAATCAGATTATCTATACTTTAAATTCAACAGTAATTTTAAAAGGCATTTTGTCTAATACCAGTTGTTGTTTTTGTTTTTTTCAGTACATCTTTCTTTTGACCCCTGCTACAACTACACTGTGCTGGACAATCCATGGAGAGCCACCAATAATACAAATGATTTAGTCAGAAGGTGTGACAGAGATCTCACCTGGAGCGGCTGGTATCGTCTCTTTATTAACAACATGAGCGCTCAGATCCCAGACATGTGTGTTGTATACTATAGCTGTGGCACTGATATCGCACTGCGGATTCGTGGTGGGCACCCAACAGTTGAGGATGGAGTCATCACTCGAGATGTCTGTGGTCACTGGGATGATTACAACTGTTATATTAGGTCTTACCCCATTAAAATCAAAGCCTGTCCAGGCAAATATTATGTCTATGAGTTGGTTAGTCCATCTCACTGTCGTTCAGCATACTGTGCAGGTAATTATATTCACATGAGCCTGTTGTATTATTTGTGTTTGTTGATTCATTGGTATTTATCAGTCATTATTTTATTTACGTAGATATTCCTTTTTTTTTTTTTTTTTTCCAGCTGTTACTAATATCAGTAGCAGCACTACAGCAGTCACACCACAGATGAGCTCAGCTGGTAATGTAGTGATTTTTCCTCTGTTGATTATGTGTTGTGGATTTGTATATATGAACAGGTGTGTGAGTTTGTGTTTCTAGATAAAAAGGGATAAAAGTGCGTGCGTGCATGTGTCAGTCAGAGGTGGGCAATAGTAGAGGTGGGACTTTCAAGTGACAAACAAGTCTCCCAAGTCTCAAATCCCAAGTCCTCAAAGAGTTACATTTAATGAGGTAATTGACGAAATGATGATTGAGCATTAGTGATGAACACCTGCTGTTAACAATCAACATCACTGAAGAAAAGAGAAACACAAGAACTACGACTTCAGCCACAGCCTTGGATGGAATCAACTGAAAAAAAAATTAAAAATAAATAAATAAACACAATGCCACCATAGTTGTGGTCAAGGTTTGCTTTAGTTGGTCTCTTGACCCTTTTCTTTTAAATAACTGCAATATTGTTTTATAACAAACATTTTTTTTTTACATTGGAGTAATAGATTAACTTATGGTGAATGATCGTCATGAAATAGTCTCTTCTAGTGATGGGTTGTTCTTGAACGATTTGTTCTTTTTGAACGAATCTTTAATGTGACTCAGGATGAACAAGTTGTCTCAGGGAGTGATTTGTTCAGTCAGGCATGCGCAACATCCTATTAGGCTCTGTACTGGAATTAGTTCTCCTCTTTCGAATCTTCAGGTTTTTGGAGCTATTATGGGGCTGTCAAGTGATGAACGAACGACTCAAACCCGAAGATTTGAGAGATGAACTAATCAGTTCTTTTTCCGGTTCAGACTCCGTTGGTTAAGCTTATTGGGCTAAAATGAACAAAATGACTCAAAAAGATTTGAAGATTTATTCATTTTGCTGAACAAGAATCAAAGGTCCGAGTCGATAAAACGATATGCTGGCCATAATATGCTGGTTCTTGATGTCTGTGTGTGTCTAAATAGTACTGGTGTTGAATACTTTATATGTATTACATAAATTTAGAACTCATTTAAACTATTAGAGCAAAATATTGTTTGCATGCTGTAGAGTTGATTATGCAAAATCTAAATGCATAATTTAAAAAGAAAATTATAATCCAGCTAGCTCATAATCACTGCATAAACTCATATCTCATTGCATAAATACAACTAATATCTCTTCAGTGTAAAACGTCACATTCATTGCTACAAAGAGCCCAACTAAAGCAAACTCTGATCTTCTTGATGGCGGCATCATTTTAACCAATAAAACATCAGCATCTGATCCTCTGTAATTCTCAATAACAGCAGGTGTTCATCACTAATGCACACTCAACATTTATTTAGTCAGCTATCTCATTAAATTGAACTCTTTGAGGACTTAGGATTTGGGACTTGGGAGACTTGCTTGTGACTCGGAATTCCCATCTCTGATGTGTGTGAAATATGCAGGTCATTGTAAACATTGTAAACATTTTTGTGTGTCCGTTGTATGATCTGTGTCTTAGTTCAATGATATTCATATTAATTTTTGCAGCTGTTACTAACCTCATCAGCACCACTACAACAGTCACACCAGAGACGAGCTCAGCTGGTAATGTAGTCTGATGTTTCCTCTGTTGATTTGTGTTTGGGCTGAATGTTTGTGGATTTGTACAATTGAATAAGTGAGTTTGTAAGTCAAGGGATAAAATAGTATGTGATGTGCAGCTGTAAATCATTGCAGACGTTTTCATTTTCGAGGCCAATGCACGATGGTATGATTGTTTACAGATTCTAAGGAGACTGCAAGGAGAAGAAGTGATATTAGTCACCTTAGATTTATTTTTCTTTTTTTTTTTTTTCTTTATTCTGTTTGTTTCATTCTTTCTTTAAATTTATACAAACTATTTTTTTGTTCATCCACACTCATGTATGGAAGCCCTGAACCACAATGTAAAATAAATAAATAAATAAATAATAATAATAATAATAATAATAATAATAGTAATAAATCTCAGATCCTTCCTGAGCCTAAGTTCTAGATTTTTTTTCTTTTCCAAAAACTTTTTTCTCTCTTCAAAAACTCTTTTTTTTCTCTCCACAAGAGCCAACAAAAGAGCCAAAAAAAAAAAAAAAAAAAAAAGGGATAAACTAGCATGTAGTACCAACAACTAATGCTTATACTGCTTTGTCAGTTTTTTTATCCTTGAAGTACATAAATAGATTGCTTTAAAAAAGGTGAATCAACCTTTTATTAAAAAAATAGTTTGTGTACTTTCTGTGTTTTAATGAGCTTTTATGATTTCATTGCTTTTCATAAACACTTTGTGAAGCTTTTAGTTGGGCTGACATAATCCTGTAATGGTGGTAATAATTTGCAATCATCCAATTATGTTATGTTACGATTACTTAATTGAATTAGGACAATGAGTTTGCACAATTTAATTAAGTAAACTTAAATTACTTTTTACAGTGTGTGTGTTTTTCACTGCATGCGCTCGCTGACTAAATTCTGCTCTCTGGTGAATTCTCTTATCAGAAACAGAAAATTGTAGATGTGCGTACGATGTAAGATAGAAATTTCACAGTGTAAACAGCTTCAGCGATTACAATGGGGGGTTTTGAGAGCGCTTCAACTCTAGCTAGACTGAAGTCAGGGATAATGTTCTTGATAAGGTAAATGTTCTTTTTCTGTACAATGAAAGTGTTATAATTAGTATGAGTGTTTTATTTATTTATTTATTTATTGTTATTTAATTCATGTTAAATACTAAGTTAAATACAATACAAAATATTTAAAAATATATATCTTTTATGGCACTATAGCCATATCTGGTATTAAAAAAAAAAAAAGGAAAAAATAAAATTCTGCATAATTAACAGATTACACACATCGAGTAACTAGTAACTACTAAAATCTAGTACTACTCACTGCTACTTCACAGATTTTTTTTTTCTCTTACTCAAGTAATTATTATGATATTATTAATTGTTATTAATATGAGTTATATGAGTTATTATTTCTATGAGTACTTGTACTTTTACTTGAGTACAGTAGGAAGAAGAAAGCTAATAGTTACTTGAAACAATAGGTGCCTTTGCAACTGAGCTAGACCCCTAATAATAATCATCATCATCAAAGTTTAGGAGAGAGAAAAAAATAAATGGGAGAGGGAAAAACTTTTTTGATAATTTTTTTTTTTTTTTAAATAATGTGGTGTAGGGTGTTCCATACTCATGGTCACGTCATTCATAATTTTTGATCATTTGCTTAATGCTGATTTCTGTCATTGCAGTTATAAATATAACATTGCCCGAAGGATGCACCGTAAGTTGCAATAAAACGTGCATTTTAAATATTTGAAATATTAATGTGTTTTTATTTATTGTTAATGGTTTTGTGCACAAACTGTCTTTGGTTTGCTATTAATATTGCAAAACATTAATAAAATTACAGAGTGATTTGTATTTACTGTAGTTATTTACTGTGTGATTTCAGAATCAGACCTCTAGAGGTTGTTTTCAAAATCTTTTTGAGCAGATTGAGAACATTACAGCTCATGTGCTTCCTTTGAATGTAAGTGCCTGATCAAGGATTTTCAAGAGAACAAATAAAATCATCAAATTTGCTGTCTGGCTTTCTTGACATTTACATGTACAATAACTCTATTGAACTGTATTTTTCTGGTTAATAAATTAGACTGTGACAAACATTCTGACTGTGGCCTTCAACACTACAGAGAAGATTTTAGAGTCATCGTCATCAGCAAACCCAACTCAACTAGCCTCCTATGGAAACAGCATGTTAAAAGTCAGCGAGAAACTCATTTCTACATTGGTGAAGCCGACAGACACAAGTGACAGAATCAATTTTACTCTTCCTGCTGTAGGTAAGTGGAGACATAATAATTATTAATGATGAAACATGATGTCAGTGACTTTATTACGTCTAGAGAGCAGCAGTGGGTCTGACACCAAATGCAGCTAAGTGCATAATTGTTTAGACGTACCAACTTTTATAAGAGAACAGAAAATACTGCTTGTATCTTTTGTTACTTGATACTTCATTTGGTAAAAGCTTATCAAATTAGATGCCGACATGGAGAAGTCTCATATGGCAAAAAAAAAAAATCTATTATTTTTGTGGCCAAAATATATTTGAAATATATGCTAAATATATGCTGCAAACAGTGAAGCTCAATGAAATGTTTTTGAAATAGTAAATACATAGTATATGAATAGTTTCAAACATCATATACCAAAATATATTTCTAAATGTATTTCTGTGTGCATTTTTTTGGAATGAAATATACAGAGGTCTGTGTGTATATATATATATACATATATATATATATATATATATATATATATATATATATATATATATATATATATATATATATATTCTGTATACTTTGAAATAAGAACACTCCATGTTTTTTTTTTTTTTTATCTTCTCCCTTAAACACAAAACAATAAGCACAAGACACACAGCAAAATCCCCTGATCTGTGTTCATAAGGAAACAGCCATAAGAATATTTAAAGAAACACTGAACAGTATTGAAGTTAATGAGGTATGTGAATAATTAAGTGCTGATTAAGCATTAGTAATGAAAACCTGCTGTTAACAAGCAGAATCACTGAAAGAAAGAGAAAGACAAGAACTGTTACACTTGAGATCCACACGTGTGTTGTGAGTAAAGTAAGGTTTGATTTTATTTTCAAGAATTACCAGATAACAAAACAATTCAACTCAGGAGAAGTTGAATTGACCATTCTCTTCCACAATCTGCCCTCAATCTTGCAACAGCTACGTTCACACTGTCAGTTTTTGGGACTGACTACCGCATTTACTTACAGGTGTAAGTCTCTAAGGCCCCGATCAGACAGAATGTGTTGCGGTGGGAGGCACCTTTTTTGAATTGTTTTCTATTGGCAGTGAGTGTTATGCGCGCATTTTAACCACCTGCTGCGCTTCACGTTTTTGCAGAAGCGCTCTGAGCACCTGAAGTTGAAAAAAAAGCAACTCTAAGCAGAAAGACATCCAACGTCATCACGTTTTTTTTCCCACTGTTCAATCGAATGAATGGAAAGGTGGGCCTTCCGTTGTGGTGATGAAAGTTTTACTGTTGCTTAAAAAGTCTGGAAATTGCAGTGATGGAGAAGAAACTTTTGGTGTCTATCACGGGTTACCCGGAGCTGTATTTTATTTTTTTTTTAAGATTTTTTGCTAATATGACAGTTTACTTAACAGGATGGCTGATTTGGTGGTTGCCTAGCAGCATAAAAAAGCGCAAAGCACTGCTCTTTTTTAAAAGTCACCAAAAATTCCCTCACATTTTCGGACCTAAAAAACGTGTTTGTTGTGATCAGGGCTTAAATGTCCCCTTCACACACCAACTTACAGTAGCGGCTTGAATACTGTCTGTATGAACATGTAATCAAAGACTACAGAATACCCAAGACTTGTCACTAATATAACTTTGAATGGGGAAAGATGTGGCGCCCATTATGGCCACGAAGCTCTGCCTTCTTAATGAAAGAGCCAAACATTGATTAGTAAAGTCTGCTCGTCAATGCAACTGCTATTCGAAGTCCCGGTTGTTATAGAAACAGGCAGCGTTCTGAGACGTGCGCTCAGTACTGCGCATGCACACTGGCTGATCTCCCTGCTGAAAAAAAAACAGCCTAAGCTGGTTGGCTGGTTTTAGCTGGTCATTCAGGCTGTTCTTAGCTGCTCATAGCTGGTCAGCAGGCTGACCAGAAGGGTTAGAAGGATTTAGAAGGGTTTTGGGCACTTCCAGGCTGGTCTTAGCTGGTCAGGCTGGGAGACCAGCTGGAACGACCTGCTAAAACCAACCTGACCAGCCTGGGAGACCAGCTAAAACCAGCTACTTCCAACATAAACCAGCCAACAGTTTTGGAGAATTTGATGTTTCCCCATTTAAAGAGATAGGAGCTGCACTTGCCTGCCTGAGAGGCATTTCAAAGATGGCCACTGAGTGAAATGACTTCCCTTAAAAGAACTTTGATGCAATTAAAGTCAAGTCTGTATTCCTAATACCAGTAACCATAGCAACAGTGACCAAAGTAATATCATAGATGGTGACATCCATAGAACCAAAAGTCTTATCACTTTCTAACACCATCAGTAAAACCATCGGCACCGTTCTAGAACGGGGTCTACATTTTAGTTATATAGGATACTTGCATTGCCTGGGTCATTGAATGAGTGTCCTGATGAAGTCTCAGATGAAAGTCTTGATGGTTTGAAGGTTTGGTGGTATTGGGATTGCAGTCAAGTTCTTTCAGGTTTGAAGAGTAATGAACTTCAAAAATGTTATTCTGACTCGCTGGTGATTGGGAGAGTTTTCTTCCATATGGAAAGTGAAGACCTGGCTGAAGTTGAGGCCTGCCAAGTGAAGCTGCACCAGCCCCACACAAGTCCCACACAAGCAGCAACTAGAAGAAGAAGCAGAAGAGCAGATGATGATGAGAGAAGAGCCAAAAGAGACTATGAGTGAAGAACCCGCTGAAATCCAAGGATCTTTGGTGAATGGAAAGACATGACCGCAGCCTGGAACAAAATTAGTGGTCCTCAGAAGACATCTAGCTCAGCATCCTCTCATCTTCTCAGAATCTGAAAAAAACCGTCTTGATCTTGTGATCAGTGATCTTTACAGTGTGAGAGTGGCACACCCTCAGGATCTGAGTATGAGAAATGGTACATCTGGAAGGAAATTTTACAAATCTTTGTCTTCAAGGATGGTATTCAACATGGCATCAACATACAAACTCATAGATACCAAACATGGTATAGGTGAGGTTATATGAACTAGTGATTCTATCATAACACATGCATAAAACAGTATGCAATACAAAAGACAATATACAAGAACAGTAATAATACACACAATGACTTGAGGATATGCATGTTCATTCACAGACATGAGAGAGAGAGAGAGAGAGAGAGAGATGGCTTGTTGGTTGGGTGAGGGGTGTTAGGGATTATTTGTTAAATATAATACATAATTTTGGGTCTGACTGGTCCACTTGTTTTGCTTCCGAAACCAAATCTCTTTAGAATCAAAACATAAAATTGAGTACCTTCATAAACTGTGTACATAAAATAAAACGGCACATTACTGCTTGTTTTTGTTTATTCAGAGGGTCAAGTCTTCATGGTTGGACCACAGGTCACCTTAGATAAAATCCCTCGACTTGACACAACAAATTCTTCCGTGGACATTGATCTCATTGGGATCGCCAAGAACAACAATGAAACAAGTATGTCAAATGTTTTAACTTGATTTAAAAAGTGTACAAAGATATATTATTCTATTTCAACTAAGCCACATTTACTTACTTTTTTGGTTGTTGTTAGTTTAGCACATAGTATTTCTTTTTCCGTTTCTATCACTCAGGATCAGCTGCTGTGGCGTTCATGAGCTACAACATGATGGAGAATCTACTGAAGCCAGACCTCTTCAACACATCAAATGATATGGTTAAAACCATGATGTCCACTGTGATCTCAGTTACTCTTCCCAAAACCACCAACACTAAGCTCACCAAACCAGTCAACTTCACCTTCAGACACATCAAAGTGAGACACTGAAATGTGTTTTGTCCAAAATGAGAGCTGGCAAACATCTGAATGTAATATTTAATGTTCAAATATTTTCTTTATGTTCATTCTTCTGTTTGCAGGAGTTTGATCCCAGTGGTTCTCTGTTCTGTGTGTACTGGAATATCAGCGAGTGGATTCTAGATGGTTGTTCTGTTTTAGAGACCAACAGCAGCTACACTGTGTGTTCCTGTGATCATCTGTCAACATTCGCTCTCATCATGCAAACCAGCCGCCCACCAGAGGTATGAAAACCGTTCTAGTGAACACTGAAGAACAGCACAGATTTGTCACTCATGTACTCTGACATGTTTTCTCAGAGCGACTCACAGCTGGATCTGTTGAATTTGGTGTGTGTGATCGTGGGGCTGGTGTTCTTCAGTTTGGCTCTGTTGAGCTTTGTCCTTTGTCAGTGGAGTCCTGGAGTGAATAATGTGGCTCGAATCAACATCTGCATCAGTCTTCTGTTGGCTCACCTTCTGTTCCTGCTCACTCAGCAGTTCCTGAGTGTCATACGGCCTCATCAGGTGAGAATGATGAAGGAGCCCTACAGCTCAGCACAGCCTCACTGAGAATCATCATAACCATCTCTCATGGTCTCCAGGTGTTGTGTGCCGTGATCTCAGGCCTTCTGCACTTCCTCTTTCTCTCCGGCTTTGTGTGGATGTTCATTGAAGCTGTGCTGCTCTTCATCTGTGTGAAGAACCTATCACAGATCAGCTCCAAAAAGAGGGAGGTGCTTAGCACTGGATTCCTGTGTGTGATTGGATATCTGGTTGCTCTGGTTGTGGTGTGCGTGTCTGTCGGTCTGGTCCCTGAAGGCTATGGCAGCGAACAGTGAGTTGTTGTTGCTGTTTTTAAGTTAATTTGGTTAGAAGGAAATATAGCTATATCTCTGGGTTTTTGTGACGTTTCTATTATCTGAGGTTATATCAAGGTCATGCACAAGATTACAGTCTGTAATCTAACACCAGTCAACACCTGAAATAGTATTTCTGACAAATTTATTCAGATATTATATTGATTTTTCTCTAAACAGGTGCTGGATTAAAATGGATAAAGGCTTCATCTGGAGTTTTCTGGGTCCTGTTTCCATCATACTAGCTGTAAACACATTATATATATATATATATATATATATATATATATTAGTACAGACCAAAAGTTTGGACACACCTTCTCATTCAAAGAGTTTTCTTTATTTTCATGACTTTGAAAATTGTAGATTCACACTGAAGGCATCAAAACTATGAATTAACACATGTGGAATTATATACATAACAAAAAAGTGTGAAACAACTGAAAATATGTCATATTCTAGGTTATTCAAAGTAGCCACCTTTTGCTTTGATTACTGCTTTGCACACTCTTGGCATTTGGCATTCTCTTGATGAGCTTCAAGAGGTAGTCACCTGAAATGGTTTTCACTTCACAGGTGTGCCCTGTCAGGTTTAATAAGTGGGATTTCTTGCCTTATAAATGGGGTTGGGACCATCAGTTGTGTTGTGCAGAAGTCAGGTGGATACACAGCTGATAGTCCTACTGAATAGACTGTTAGAATTTGTATTATGGCAAGAAAAAAGCAGCTAAGTAAAGAAAAACGAGTGGCCATCATTACTTTAAGAAATGAAGGTCAGTCAGTCTGAAAAATTGGGAAAACTTTGAAAGTGTCCCCAAGTGCAGTCACAAAAACCATCAAGCGCTACAAAGAAACTGGCTCACATGCGGACCGCCCCAGGAAAGGAAGACCAAGAGTCACTTCTGCTGCGGAGGATAAGTTCATCCGAGTCACCAGCCTCAGAAATCGCAGGTTAACAGCAGCTCAGATTAGAGACCAGGTCAATGCCACACAGAGTTCTAGCAGCAGACACATCTCTAGAACAACTGTTAAGAGGAGACTGTGTGAATCAGGCCTTCATGGTAGAATATCTGCTAGGAAACCACTGCTAAGGAGAGGCAACAAGCAGAAGAGACTTGTTTGGGCTAAAGAACACAAGGAATGGACATTAGACCAGTGGAAATCTGTGCTTTGGTCCGATGAGTCCAAATTTGAGATCTTTGGTTCCAACCACCGTGTCTTTGTGCGACGCAGAAAAGGTGAACGGATGGACTCTACATGCCTGGTTCCCACCGTGAAGCATGGAGGAGGAGGTGTGATGGTGTGGGGGTGCTTTGCTGGTGACACTGTTGGGGATTTATTCAAAACTGAAGGAATACTGAACCAGCATGGCTACCACAGCATCTTGCAGCGGCATGCTATTCCATCCGGTTTGCGTTTAGTTGGACCATCATTTATTTTTCAACAGGACAATGACCCCAAACACACCTCCAGGCTGTGTAAGGGCTATTTGACCAAGAAGAAGAGTGATGGGGTGCTGCGCCAGATGACCTGGCCTCCACAGTCACCGGACCTGAACCCAATCAAGATGGTTTGGGGTGAGCTGGACCGCAGAGTGAAGGCAAAAGGGCCAACAAGTGCTAAGCATCTCTGGGAACTCCTTCAAGACTGTTGGAAGACCATTTCAGGTGACTACCTCTTGAAGCTCATCAAGAGAATGCCAAGAGTGTGCAAAGCAGTAATCAAAGCAAAAGGTGGCTACTTTGAATAACCTAGAATATGACATATTTTCAGTTGATTCACGCTTTTTTGTTATGTATATAATTCCACATGTGTTAATTCATAGTTTTGATGCCTTCAGTGTGAATCTACAATTTTCATAGTCATGAAAATAAAGAAAACTCTTTGAATGAGAAGGTGTGTCCAAACTTTTGGTCTGTACTGTATATATATATATATATATATATATATATATATATATATATATATATATATATATATATATATATATATATATATATATATATATATATAATGACTTCTATTTATATTAAAAGGAAAACAAGGTGATTAATTGCTCTTCTACTTTGCAGTCAAACATGATTCTCTTCATCAAGATTGTCATCAGTCTGAACTTAACTCTCAAAAATCTCAATGCTGAAGTTTCACAGATGAAACAAACCAAGTAACTTGGTTACTATTTTTTTTTAATCACTCTATAGGAAACAACATAGTTAATAAAGACACATTAACTCTTTATTTATCTGTTTTTCTGCAGGGTTATGGCATTTAAAACACTGGCTCAGTTTGTGGTTCTTGGTTGTCCCTGGATTCTGGGTTTCTTCACTAATAGCAATAAGATGCTGGAGATCCTCTTCCTGATCTTGAACTCCCAGCAGGGAACCTTCATCTTCCTGATCTATTGTGTTCTCAATAATGAGGTCAGACATCAGTTAATTTACATGTGTAATCTGGATGTTTTCACTGGGGTCCTGTTCTTATTTTGGTGATCTGTGACTTTTAGAGAGGGATGACAGTTGCAATTTGTTTAAACTGTTACTCTTCCATTTCCTTCATGGGACAGAATGTTCAAATGAGCCAAAACTATTCAAATTCCAACTGTAAAAAAAAAAAAAAAAAAAAAAAAAAAATGCCTTTCATCTCCATGCTTTCAAAACCAAAATTTTAGTCTCTGGTTTTTCAAGCCAACGTCAGATTTTTATGTATTATTATTATATATTTTTTTTTATTTCACCATTATATGGGGGAAAAGAGAAAAACATGAAAATATATATTCCTAAAATGCATCTTTTTCTTGCCTGTTTATTATTAACAAACTCAATTCTGGTTCATGAGTTTCAGGGGCTAAATTGATCTCATGAAGTCACTCAGCTCCTCTCGTCTCATTTTTGTCCAGGTCAGGCAGCAGTACAGGAAGTTCTTCAGATGTCTTTGCTGTGTCAAACAACACTGAGGACCACAACATGATGTTCAGAAAGTAATAAATGCTGCTCAAGTGCCATTAATATACATGTTATTTTAAAACAGAGAATTTATGTTTTTGGATGGTAAATGCCAGAGTTGATGCTCCTTTCTAGAAAAACATGTTATCTTATTTTAGAGCTGTTAATACCACTGATTTAATACCAGCTGTTTTACTGGTGAACTGTTTTATTTAGTCTTTAATCTTGTTTGTTTTGGTTAGTTAGTTAGTTAGTTAGTTAGTTTTAATTGGTGGAGGGAGAAAAGCCTATTTTTACAGATTTCTCAAAATAATCACATTTAAATATTTTTTAAGTAAATGATGGCAAATTAAAAAAAGGAAAAACTCCTCAAAACTATTTCATACGTGCATGTTAAAGGGAAATAAATGACTTGTATGGAATCATACAGTTGTGTGAGATTAATATACATACATATATATATATATATATATAATTTTATCTTTGTTGAGCTCAGAAAGCTCTGACTTAATTTAACTTTTCTTTCTCTCTCTCTCTCTCTAAAGACCCATTTTACAGTCGATTACTTCAAATATTGTACTATACGTTAAATATTCATTTGTAACAAAATTGTAACAAAAAAGGATGTTTTGTTATAGCTTTTGGAGTAAGGGGCCACCATCTTGCAATACAACAGTATGTCACGTCACAGGGTTGGTTTGCTCTGTTGACCAAATCATGTTCAGGTTTGAGGGTTTGTTATCATTTTGGATTGACCAAGAGCACTGTAGTTGTACAATAACAAAATATATCCTCAAAAATACAGCTTGCCTAATAATTGTGCACACAGTGTATGGTTAGTGAGTTTCACAAGAGGTTGTAACAATAATAACAATAAAACATCATAAACAAAAAAAGTCACATACATATATTCTACATTTTAAGGATTTTTCCCCATTTGTTTATTTTCTCCATCATAAGCTTTGCAGGTATTTCAGAACCAAGAAAGCAGTATTTATATTAGGTTAAGATTATGCTATATAGGTTATAGGTTAAGGTTAAGTTAGTAAGCAGCCCATCTTAGGAACAACAACCATATACTGATTGTCACGAATCTGGCCGGTGACCTTCTGTCCACTCACCACCAGATGTCGCCCTCTCACATTCACATTACACTGACAGTTGCACCATACCCCAGACTACGTTCCCCATCAGCCATTGCACTGATCATCTGCGTCCAATCAGAGACTCTATTTAAACTTCCACTCACTAGTGGCCCAGTATTGGATTGTATAATGCAAATGCATGCAGTATTGTGTTCCTAGTCAGTTTTTCCTGTGTCTAGTTTGGTATTGTTTTGCCTTTTATTCTTAGTCTTGTTTCCTAGCCAAGTTACTTTGTTTAGTCTGTCTCGCTGCCTGCCTTTTGGAACTCTAGCCTGTCATATCGGAACACCTCTTTTGCCTTGGCCTTTGGATTACGTTCACCGTTCTCTGACCCTCGCCTGCTTTACGGACTACTCTTTTGTCTTGCTCTAACATACCTGACTGCCGATGCCTGACCCTTCCTGTTTGACCAACAACAAGTCTTTGTCGATGTCCTTTAAAAAAATGTCTGCAGATCACAGAACACATTTACACATGAGTTTAGCATGGAGATGATCGATATGCATCACCCAACTGACTATTATGGGAATCAAATGTAAACAATTGACATTTCAGTTGTAATGGCACAAAATTGACAATTATTATTTATTATTATTTATCCCAATGATTCTATTTTTGGAAAATATAAATTTGTAAAATAGTGCATCTTGGCTGTTTGAATTAGTTTGAATACATTTACTGAAACTGAATGTTTCATATAATGAAAGTACAGAAACAGTTACAGACAGACGGATCTGAAAGACAATTACATTCAACACATTTTAACCTAAAAAACATGTCATGATACACCAGCAGTTGCAATGTAAGAATGAATTATTACACTTGGTATTTTTCGATTTTTATTCTCTTTGAGGTTTGCATACATTCTTATTTTATCATCGCATTTAGGATGTATAAATCTTTATGAATTACTTTAGAGCATTCGTAGATCTACACCAGTTTTCATGTGTGATGTTTTTAGGAAACAGCTTGCAATTCTAAGTTGATTCATATGTCACCTGTAATTTCTGTAAAATTTTGGTAAAAGAGAATCGTTTGATCTTTTATTTAATTATGCTTTGACAGTAAATGATTCATACATCTCTGCATAAAACCAATCTTCAACATTTAAATTAATAAATGCGGTGGAAGTTTTTGATAAAAAAAAAAACAAACAAACAAACTGAAGTCAGCTTTTTTTTTTTTTTCTGAACTGTAAGGGAAACCACTCAAGTGGCCTTCAGATAAAAAGAGAAACACACTGGACTGCCAAAACTGACAATGGCTTCCTTTTATATAGGTCAGTATTTATTTATTTGTTTGTTTGTTTATTACTGTTATGTGGTGAGTGAGACGAGAGGCGAGCGGATCCATATGCAAGCTTTTATTGAGGGGACGAGACAGAGACATGGTCGAACAGGCAGGGTCAAAACAACAGTAAACAGGGATATCAGGGCTAGGCACAAAGAAGTCCGTGAAACAGGCGTGGGTCGAACAGGGGCGAACGTAGTCCGTAAAGGGGCGAGACGAGAGAGAAGAAGCCGTGACACGAGCAATAGTCCAATGGGTAGGCGGCGAGCAGTCGAGACGTGAAGGCCAGGCGAGGGAACTAAACACAGGGAAACTAGGAACTAGGAAGCTAGGGAAACTAGGAATGCAAACAATGAACACAACAACAACGCAATACTCCGTGCCTTGCATGGGGAGAGACCGGGACTTTTAAGGGTGCCTGATTGGTCACAGGTGTTGACGCAATCAGCGTGATGGGTGATGGGAATAGTAACTATAAATAAACTGCACTGTAAAAAAAATTAAAAAAATAAAAAATTTAAGGAAAATAACTGAAAATAACTGAAAGTGTTTGTTTGTAATAATTTAGGAAATGCCTGTAAATTAACAGTGTTGTTAGCTTATTTATATAAAGACATTTTTGTTTGGCACCCTGTGCTGCCAGTCATTTGACCATTTTTTTGTCTTTTGTTTTACAGTCAGGGTGCTTGATCATTAAATTCAGGAAATAGCTGTGAAATAACAGTGTTTGTCAGCTTATTTAAAAAAGGAGATTTTACTTTACTGCCAGTCATTTGACCGTTTCATCATCTAACGGATTTGTTATTGTATTAATTACATTTTTTTTTTTTTTTTCAGATGTATTAAACACAGTTGACTCATGAAAAAGTTTCACGCACAGGAAATTGTCAAAATGATATGAGGGCTTTTTTTTATCATTATCATTTTTTTATCATGTTTTCTGGTGTATGGAAAATACAAAAATTCTAAAATTGCCTACAAATTAGACAACATTAGGAGATGAATTCAGAGTTATTAATGATTTAGTTTCCATATATTGGGATAGATATCAGCTAATACCCAATGTGCAAGATGCCTGGGAGTTTTTATATTCTTACTTTTCTTGAGTACTTATTAAACATGCTCCTTGGAAAATTACAAAGGTTAAGGGAAAACATTTGCCTTGGATAAATGCAGAACTTATAGATAGAAATGCATTAAAGACAATGGCCCGTGATGCTAACTCTAAGTATTATAAAGATTGTTTATCTAGTAACTTTAAAAATCCTAAACAGTTTTGGAGTAATATAAAAGTTTTACGATACACATGAAAAAAATCTATTATTAAGCAGATAAAAGATAATCAAAATACCTATATAGCCGAACAGTGTGTTTTGTGATATTACAGGAGACCATGTTAGAGCTGAAGATCAGTATTCATTAGCTGGTGTCCTGATGATAAAATTGGTAATGATTTGCTTAATGTCATGAGAAATTTGAGAGTACTCTCGTATTACTCCAATTCATAAAGGAGGTGATATTATAGATCCACAAAATTACAGACCAATATTAATAATCTGTGTCATTGCCAAAGTATTTGAAAAATTACTTTATAATCAGATATCAAAGTATCTTGAAAATAATAATATGTGATCACTGTTTCAATTAGGATTTAGGCTAAATTATTCAACAACTAGTGCTCTTCTAAGGGGATATTTTTGTCGATCTTAAGAAGGCCTTTGATTTAGTTGATCATTACTTGTTATCAGAAAAATTGTATGCAGTTGGATTTTCTCAAAATTCTTTATTGTGGTTTAATTCTTATTTACATAACAGCAAACAGTGTGTGGTTATCCAAGGGAAACAATATGATTCGTTTCCTCAAGAAAGAGGGATACCACAGGGCTCAATATTGGGTCCTCTTTTTTTCTGTTTTTATTAATGATCTTCCCTTAGTTCTTTCGTATTCTTCTGTTCATCTGTATGCAGATAATACTGTTATTTATATTTCAAATCCTGATTTAACTCAAATTCAAAATATATTTCAAGCAGAGTGGCTTCATTAACTTAATTAACTTAATAACTTAAATATTCATAACTTATTACTTAAAGCTAAATCTCATGCCATGGTGTTTGGTACAAAGTGTATGTTAAACAAAAATCGAATGATATAAAGATAATGTGTAATGATGGTAGATACAGAGTGGATCAAATTAAACATATTGGCTTATGGCTGGATCCTGAACTTTATTTTAAACCTCACATTGATTATATTGTTTTTAAGATTAATTTTGGAACCAGTGTATTGTATCGATTAAAAAAAAAAAGGTTGCTTTGCAAAAAAAACTTGCTTTGCAACTTATATTACCATTCTTCGACAATGCTGACGTCATTTATCTGAATACAATTAAAATAATCTTTTGCCTCTTATGCATATAATTAATTGTGCAGATTTGTTATAGGATGTTCATATGATACACACCATTGTATTATGTATAATTTACTTAACCCTGTGGTTTCTATTTGCATCTGATTAATCGTAGGCCTCATTTATCTGAAAGTAGGCAAAACTGTACAAAATTGCAAAGTCACACTGCATGACCGGACTCCAAAAAAGGTACCTACTCTCAGATAAATGAGTCTCTAGAAGTGCAATGAGTCAGGTTCTCAAGGACTTTGCTTATATAAATCCTAAAAATGTACCCTCACTTAATAAGAATAACATGCTGAAGTGTTGTGAAATACATGAAGAATTTTTTTTTTTTTTTTTTTATAGGCTTTATAAAACACTGTATAAAACAGTTGGGCTCTTGTGTCAAAGTGCCTTCAAGCCTTACACCCATAAGCATCTCAGATGTAATGGGAAAGACTGTTCTATAGGGAATATGTTTTTTTTTATTATGGATCTTTTGCAGCTTTTTCTTTTTCCTGTCTCTTTTTCACTTCATTGATAATTTCAACAATGCCAGGTAGTACTCCAGTAGTCACCACTGCTCCTATAACAACTGCCGCAGCTGCAACTACACCGGCTCCAAATACAACGTTCTCCAGGATCTTCTTTTGCTTTTTCTTCTTACGTTTTTTCTTCTCTTCCAAATACAATCTCAACTCCTCCTCATCCTCAGTCTCCTCTTCTTCACATGTGAATGGTAAAAGCATGATAATTGCACCACAGAATAAAGTTTTAAAAAGAAGATAATATATTGTTTAAACTTTATATATATAAGTAATAAAGTAAACGTGTCATGGAATTTTGAAATGGAAAAACTGACAATGAACAATAAAACATATAAAACATACAACCTCCAGTATATTAAACTAAACATATGTGTTGAATGTGCTTTGATCGGATATGAAAGCGAATTCAGGTTTAATCATTTGTGTTAATGTATCCACATACCAGAAGTCAAATCATCATCATCATTATCTGTTTCTTCTTCATCTTCTTCAATTGAGAGGCTGTCCATATCCTACCACTATTTGTTTGTTATTATCATTGCATTGCTACCTGTCATGTTCTGATTCGACTCATGAACTCATTAGTAGAGATTGCAAGACCTGAATTTGGTTTATTAGATGAGAGAGATATTTAAAAAAAAATGTGCAGTGGCACTGCGATAAACTTACGGTTGGTATTATTGGTATTAGATTTTGTGTAACTACATTATACAGCAGGTAAAATAAGCACTGAACATCACCATTTTTTCAGTAAATGTACCAAATGTACCAGATGTCCATAGTCCATATTTTAATGTGTTACACTACTTTTAAGTTACTTTTGAGTTACTTTCATCAAAATATCCACAGAAGTACTTTATGACTAAATTCATATACAGTCAAGTCACTTCGGTCAGAACAATATGGCGAATTCAACAATTTTTTTTTTAAAGCTAAGCATCTAGTAAATGATGAGTAAAGAATGTGCTTCAATGTCTTTTTGCTTTTTTTCAGTTTTTAATTTGATTTATGAAGGTGATGTGAACTGCATCATTGTATATTCTGTGGTAATACAAAAAATATAATATTCTGCATATAGAACTTATATAGCTGTATTGTAAATTACAAAAAATGATAATTTATTAATTTCAACAAATTTACAGTCAATACAGATGCTGCATATCTATTGTCTTTGGATGCGTCCATTGCGTCCGACATGTTTTTTCACTGACATGCACCCAACTCGGAAAATTTTGAGTTTCCCACTCGTAGTAATGACTCTGTGGTGCCGTTCAATATATTTTATTTTACTCGCTGTATTTGTATATGTACATTCACTATAATGTCAGAGGAGGTTGATTACAGCTAATCATGAAAAGAGTTGATTACAGCTCTTATCTTCTCCTGGTGTATCAAAGTTTTCAATTTGCATGTCTGACCCAGTCAGAGATGCGATGACCAATCAGACGTGTTTAAATTAATCACTTGAGTATTGAAGAATCTCAACATTTAACTATTAAACAAGGTGTAGTCTGTAAATGTCATATGAGGCTAATGTAGACTGACCTTCATATCTTGATGCCATTGTGTCTCTTGCAGTCATTCAGAGTCTCTCAGCACCATCTAAATGCATGAACTGAATAAGATTAACTGCTGTATTGCAAGCTAAATATGAGGAAATAGCTGCCATTTAGTGTTCAGACACCTTCAAAACAACATGCGGCAGTATGTTATTTTGCTCATGGCAACATGAATACGCCCATGCACACTTACATAGGAAGTTCACCAGAGTTTAGCTTGCTTATTTTTGAAGTATTTTACAGCAATAAGTGTAAAAACTCCACAGAACAGTTGACTGAGGATTTGAGAAAACATCTTCAGAACAACATTCCACATACCATAGCAATTGTCATCTGGCCCAGCTCTGGGCCAAGCAAGCAGTTACACTCAGCCAAAGTGTAGCAAAGAATTACTACCCGTGAGCGGCACAGATCTGGACTACAGACATGAATCACACATGGGCAACAACTGGGCCAAATCTCAGCCAAATAGTGTCTTATAACCAGCCCTGAACTTCGCCAAAACAAGTTTTAATAGTGATACCCAATCTCAGCCTTCAGTAGAGACCAGCCTTCAACAAACCATTATTGTGAACAGTGATTGGTTTAGTTGGGTTCTTGATTCTTGCCTTTCATTAAGTTAATTATTTTTCTGTTACAGTAGTGTTTTAATCTAAACACTTATGCTTTTAAAAAGAGATGTTTTAAAATTAAAGTAGATTACTTTTTGTGATGGGTGTCAAGCGGCAATAAAGTTTAGAAACAATACTAAATATTCATGAGCTCTCGTTACTGATATAAATGTTCTCTAACACAAATGCAAAAGAAAAAAAAATCTGTGGCAATTTATTTATTTATTTTTTCATATTATCTGTTAATTCATAAAAGTATGATAGCTGCACATCTGCTTTGATCTCACATTTCAGTATCACACATTATGAGCAATTATTTATATAACCTGACAATGATTACAGTCACCATCATCTGATCCCAGTGGGTCTTAGTTTTCATTGTCTCAAGCAATGTGTTTTCACATAATGTTACAAAAGACAAATAACTATTGCTCTGGCCAAGTTCAAGGCTGGTTATAAGTTACTGTTTGGCTGAGATTGTGTGAAATAAAACTGAAATATAGAAATTCATATGAGATAAATGAATTATTGTTTCGGGTTTTCTTAGAGGGTAGTCCACAAAAAAAAAAAAAAAAAATTGCTGGTACTCACTGACTAATGCTACTGAAAATACTAGAGAAGTAAATGGGAACAAGCAACTATTTGGTTACCATCATAATTGAAAATATTATCTTTGTGTTCAGCAAAAGAAATAAAATCATGTGATTTTACAACAATTTGAGCATGAGTAAATGACAATTAAAATTTTTTTAGTGGTCTATTCCTTTAACATTATAAAGCAATACTATTTCTTAGCCTCTTCATTATTTCCTTATTATTTATTAGCCTGTAAAGCATTTGTGTGTGGAAGCTAATATGATTAGTGACTTAGCCTTGTTTCCCCCCCAGGTTTGCATGGAGTTCAACAGAATTATGGGCAAAAATCTAAAGCAGGAATTCTACGAAAACCTTGACAGACACAGTTCACGGTTCATGGACCTTTTTAAAACCAAAAGGGGGGCTCCTGGTCAGCGCTTGTTGAACTTTTACAGCAAATAAAGGTCAGTAATTATTTGTCTTATTTAACATAACTTAAAGGATGGAAACCAAAAATGGAAATTCTGTCTTCATTTACTCACCCGCAATTGTTCCAAACCTGTATAAATTTCTTTGTTCTGCTGAAACCAAAGGAAGATATGTTAACCATATGTTAACCAAAGAATTTTGGTGCAGCATTGACTTCCTTAGTATTTCTTTTTAGTATGTACATGTAAGTGGTGCCCCAAAACTGCTTGGTTTGGAACAAATTCAGGGTGAGTAAACAATGACAGAATTTTCATTTTTGGGTGAACTATCCCTTTAGAAGTATTTAATTTTGTCAACGTAATTTATTTCTTATTTTCTCATATCAACAATCTGTTACGTATGTTTTCCTCTAAAGTCAGCCCAGCCAACAGAGGTCCGAACCCTTGTTCTTCGAGGACTGCCTATCATGCTCGGAGATGATGACTCGTCTTTCTTCAAGACATGTTTAGTAAGTAAATCTGTTCTTAAAAGGGATAGTTCACCCAAAAATTATCCTAAGGTTTCCTGACCCTCAAGCCATCCAATCAGAGTTATAATAAAATTTATCCTGGTTCTTCCAAGCTTTTTAATGGGAGTGAATGGGGGATGAGGTTTTGAATAAAAAAAAATTCCATCCATCCATCATAAAACTGCTCCAGATGGCTCCAGGGGTTTGTGAAGGGAATCAATTTGTTTGTGTAAGAAAATATCCATTCTGTAAGTAAATATCCATGTTGGATTAGGGTTATTGTTTTTTTTTTTTTTAAATAAACTTAGCGGGCATTCTGATAAACATGCATTGATGATAAACCTTTGATTCCTGATCACAATACAATATTTATACCTGTTTATTCACTAGGTGTCTGATCATCGCAACACTATCCTTGATGTGCCAGTGGGGATTTTATTGGAGGACACCGATCTTCAGCCCTCCAGCTCTTTGCATTTGACTTCTTCAATCGGAATAATTCTTGAAGGCCAAGTCGTGATGGACAAAGTGCAGGACCTCCCACAGGCAATTTGTCTTCTCTTCGGTCTGATTTACGCACTAGACCTGAATTACCCAAAATCACTCGCCAACACGTTTGATTTCATCCAGCGTGTACTAATGTCAATGGGACAGAATACTCTCAAGCCTAGAGTGCAGTCTCTGGCAAACCAACTTTTTGCTTAAGAAACGTCACTGTGATACTTTAACACCATTCTTTGTTTTGGGGTTTTTTTCCCACCTTGATTTCTTGATCTCCATTATTCATTTTATGAAGAATAAAAAGCATGTTTAAATTGTAAAATGCAGAGTTCTACAACTGATGATCAGTCGTTCATTTGGGATATTGTTACACCTCTGTAGTGTGGTTGTGACACACTAATATTTCCACTACAGTATAGTTTGTACTGTAATACTGTGAAATTTTGGTGAAAGACACTATATGTTGACTGTTTTATTTTAGTTTGCACAAAGCTGAAATGGTCAAATGTAATAGTTATGTTTACATTAACATAATACTTGATACTTGAGTGAAGTATATATGTGCATAGAGTTGTACAATTGATGTACTGCACTAGTTATTTTTTTTTTTTTTTACCACCTTTAAAGTGAGGCTATAACCTTATTTACATTACAGTATAGTGTTTACTGTTTTCAATAATATTGTGACATTTTGTCAATAAAAAAATCTAAGATTAAATATGCTGTTCATTGTTTTATTTCAGTTCGGTATGCACAAAGCTTGCAGTCAAATATAAGAACATTGTTTAACAGTTTTAAGTTACATTTTCATGTTGAGTTAACTTAAATATATAAGTACACTTAAAAAAATTAATACCAAGTGAACACAATCGTTTAAGTACATTAAATAAGTGCTAAGTTTGTTGAACTGAATGATTTAAGTACAGTCTACAAAACCGCCAAGTTAAATAAACTTAAATACGCAAGTTTTGGAAGATTCCATTACTCAATTAAATTGAGGCAACGAGTTTACTCAATCAATTTAGTCCAATTAACTTATTAGGGTTTTCAGTGTATGATGACTGTAAACTGAAGCCATCAAGATAAAAAAAAAAAAAAAGTCACTCTAGAGATTGATAGCTTCAGTTTCTAATCATGCCAGTAATACTTCATAAGACTTGTGTGATATATTCCAAATCATCTGAAGTCATACAAAAAACTTAAGAAATTGAATTCATTAATCGACCCCTCCTTTGAAGCTCTGAAGTACACTACAAGTACACAAAAAGTTGTAGGACTATAATATTAGTGCACTGACTGCATGTGACGTCAGTGATGTTTGCTCACATGACATGGCAGAACCAAAGGCATTTGGCTTAAATACAACTGAATTGCCCTTTGTATTGTCAGTTTCAGTCAAAAATTTCAGTCTCTTAGTTGTATGCTTTCAAGAATACGATGGCAGTCATAAGAGCTACTTTTGCAGTGTTTCTTTTGTTGTTTTAGAAAGAAAAGGCTTTATAACGTGTGTGTGTGTGTGTGTGTGTATACAGGTGCATCTCAAAAAATTATTATTATTATTATTATTATTATTATTTTTTATTTATTATTTTTTTTTTTTTACAACTGTCACACAAGAGACAACCACAGTTGGTAATGTATTGTACTGTGGTGTAATTGCTGTAAATGTGGAGATCTGTAGATTAGATTATAAATCAGCATGTTTCTGGTTATAGTGGTAATACTGTCTGTATTTCTGAAGGATGCTGTCTGTAAACGACTGCTAGTAATGTTCATTTAGCTCAAGATTAGTTATTATGTTAATGCTACATTAAAGGAGATATAAATATTTTCATAACAGCTAATCTATCTGACCCCTGCTACAACTACACTGTGCTGGACGAACCATGGAGGGCCATCAGCAATATATATGTGCTTTAGACATAAAGTGTGACAGGTCAGTCACCTGGAGCGGCTGGTATCGTCTCTTCATTAATGGTCTGAGTGCTCATATCCCAGAAACATGTATTTCAGCATATGGCTGTGGCACATATGGTGCACTGGGTATACCTGATGGACACCCAACAGTTGATGGAGTCGTCACTCGAGAGGCCTGCGCTCAAAGGGGCGATTTCTGCTCCTATGTCAGGTCTATTTTCACTGAAGTAAATGCTGTCCAGGCAATTTTTATGTCTATGAGCTGGTTAGACCAACTTATAGCTATGCAGCATAATGTGCAAGTTATTATATTTACATGAGCTCTTTCTACATATTTATGATGTTTTATGATGATGTGTCTCTGTTCGTTAATCACTATTCATTCAAACTTTCAGATGTTAGCAGCATTACCACCAGCTTTACAGCCGTCACACTAGCGACCATCTCAACTGGTAATGCAGCACACCATTGGCTTATTTTGTTGCCTGATGTGATTATCTGTATTATAGCACAGATATTGAAAACATAATAATAATAATTCTACAATAAAGCAGCTCTACAGAATTAATTATTCCACTCAGTTCACTTTGAGTTTTGTTCTCACCCAATATTTGTGTCAGTAGGTGAAGATTTTAGAAATTAATTTTTAGTTTAATTTTTTAATTAAGGAACTACATTTATTGAAAACCACAGTTTCTGATGACACATAAAGTTCATCATTTTAAAATATGTAAATTTAGGACAGGTGTTCAAAAACTGATATCCAGAATTTCTGAATATGGGATACATCACTTTCACTTTCTTCTTCTTCTGAGCTTTACAGTAGTTGACATTCAAAAAGCTGCATTACTGCCATCCACTGTCTAACTTAGCACATTTTAGTTAAATACGTCCTTCCATTCCAGTCCTCCTTAGGAAATTAAACAAATGATTTCTTTTTGGTCACTGTGTGTTTATGTCTGTAAATAAAGATGAGGGATGTGAAATTCTCTTCACTATCCACCCAAACTTTCAGATTTTAGCAGCATTAATGGCAGTGAATGTCGACATTCTTCAAGCCTTAAAAAAAGGGCTTGTTCCACAGAGAAGACATTATTTCATGAGCTTCAGTGTACAAATCATAAGTGCATGGATATCAAGAGAAATTATGCTTGCTCAGTTTTCATATGACTGTGAGGAGATGGAATGAGATTTAAGACAGCTTTAGAATTTAGTTTCAGTTCTCAAAACAATTTCTCAAAAAGTTTTTGTTTGTTCCCCCACAGTCATGGTTACATTTGTCAATTATTTTTGACCTTTTGATTTTATAATATTTCACTTTTTTTTTTTTTCCCTTCATGCTGATTTCTGTCATTGCAGAATATTGCAATTGCACTGCAATATAACTGCAGGAAGGATGCAATGTAAGTTGAGTTTCTGAAATTAAAGTTTTAAATTTGCCGCTTCTATCAATTATAATTCAAAGAGCAGTGGAATACGATACTGCAGATAAGAAAAATATGGATGTGCCTTACTAATTATTGCTGATGGATACATACACTTACTTTTGTTTGCTATTAATATTGAAAATATGATTAAAATCACAGAGCGTGTTTTATTTACTGTTCAATGCTCAATTGTGATTTCAGAATCAGACTTTTGGAGGATGTTTTCAAAATCGTTTTTGAGCAGATACAACGTTACAGCTCCAGTGCTTCCTTTGGATGTATGTCATCAAGAGATAAAATAATTAAACCTGTGTCAGTTACATAATGATTGGCACAGCAATGTGGGCTCTGTGGACATTTATATGTACAATAACTGTATTTTTCTAATCAATAAATTGGACTGTGGAAAACATTTTTAATATAGCATTCAACGCTTCAGAGAAAATTGTAGAGTCATCAGCAGCAGCAAACTCAACTGAACTAGCCTCTTATCGAAACTGTGTGTTAAAAGTCAACGAGAACCTAATTTCTACACTAATGAAGCCAACAAACACAAGTGACAGTCAGTTTTACTCTTGCTGCTCTAGGTAAGTGGAGACACAATTATTATTAATGAAGAAATTTAGATTACATATGATGTCAGTGACTTTATTTAGTCTAGAGAGCAGCGGTGGGTTAAACAGCAACAAATGCAGTTACAGTAGCTATTCAACTGTTTTTCTGTAAGAGTGGGCACAGCCTTTTGTGAATTTTATGGGTCTGTCTTTCAATCTCATCCGCGTCCAGTTATTTTTAGTTGTACGAATACAAAACAACTCGTTTTGTTGCTTGATATTGTAAGCTGGTTTACCTTACCATATTATTTTGATGTATTATCATAATTGTGAGCACACTGGTTTGCATTTTTTTCATTAAAAAAAAAAAAAAAGTACAATACTATTTGTCCTGTTTGTTTAATAAGAGGGTCAAGTGTTCATGGTTGGACCACAGGTCATCTTAGATAAAATCCCTCAACTTGACACAACAAATTCTTCTGTGGACATTGGGATCGCCAAGAACAACAATGAAAGTATCAAAAGTTTTTTGTTTGTCATACAGACTACAACTAAACCACAATTATGATTACAACTAAACCACAGTTATTGTTGTTTTTACATAGTACTGCATATAAGCTTCTGTTTCTGTTACACAGGATCAGCTGCTGTGGATTTCATGAGCTACAACATGATGGAGGAAATACTGAAGCCAGACTTCTTCAACACGCCAAAAGACACAGTTAAAACCATGATGTCCACTGTGATCTCAGCTACTCTTCCCAAAACCACCAACACTAAACTCACCAAACCAGTCAACTTCACCTTCAGACACATCAGAGTGAGACACTGAAATGTGTTTTTGTCCAAACTGACCACTGATGAGCATCTGAAAACATCTAATATTCAGTGTTCTGATGTGTTCAGTATGTTTGCTCTTCTGTTTTTAGGAGTTTGATCCCAACACTTCTCTGTTGTGTGTGTACTGGAATATCAGGGAGTGGAGATGATTGTTCTGTTTTAGAGACCAACAGCAGCTACACTGTGTGTTCCTGTGTTCATCTGTCAACATTCGCTCTCATCATGCAAACCAGCCGCTCACCAGGTACAAGAACATTTCTGTTAAACACTCATGACTTTTATTTATAATAAATGGGAAAACAAGGTAATAATTGCTCTTCTACTTTGCAGTCAAATGTGATTTTCTTCATCAATATCATCATCTGTCTGAACTCAACTCTCAAAAAATCTCAAGGCTGAAGTTTCACAGATGAAACAAACCAAGTAACATTATTATTTAATTGCTCTATAGAAAATCACATATAGTCAAAAAATACACATTAACTCAATTTCTCTGTTTCTCTGCAGGATTATGGCACTTAAAACACTGGCTCAGTGTGTGGTTCTTGGTTGCCCCTGGATTCTGGGTTTCTTCTCTAAAAGCAATAGGGTGCTGGAGATCCTCTTCCTGATCTTGAACTCCCAGCAGGGAACCTTCATCTTCCTGATCTACTGTGTCCTCAATAATGAGGTCAGACATCAATTAATTTACAAGTGTAATCTGGATGTTTTCACTGAGGTCCTATTCTTATTTTGACAATATGTGACTTTTAGAGAGGGATGTCAGAGGCAATTTTGACAGAGAATGTCTTTGATCTCCAAGCTTTTAAAATGAATCTGACATTTTGGGCTCTGGTTTTTCAGGTTTTTACAGTGTCTCCATATATATCTGAAGTTCTTCAGATGTATTTTACATATAAAACTAAACTATAAAAATTTAGTTTCAAATTGTGAATTGCATTTTGCTTTTGTTCATGTCAGATTTGGGTTCTCCTGTACTGTTTTAATGCAATTCTATTACAAAATGTGTTACTAAACAAATAATAAACAATGTTGAAGATATAGAGCAGCAGAGGAAGTATGTGAATGTTTATTGCCTGCAAATGTGCAGCTTTCCTGAAACTATTTTATTGCTAGTCACTTGATCTTAAAAGTCTCATTGTGTGTGTGTGAGAGAGATCCTCAAACAATAATGCCCTTTTAAGAGACATAACTCCCTTTATAAATGATAAAATCAACTATATTTTACATGTATAAATAAACACTTATGTTGTGGGAGAAGAACATTATAGGCATCATATTTTAGGTATAAATGTACTTTTTTTTATTATAATTATTAAAAATAAATGCCATCATCAAAAAGCTTGTATACGTCACGGTTGCGTCAGATAGAGACAAACGAAGACAAAAATATAGTAAACTGTCTTTAATACAAACCAAAAACCAGGGTAAACAGGAACAGCAGGACAACACACACCAAACTTACAACAAGGTCCGACAACAAACATTGAACTGAATACAACTTATAAAGGGGTGCAAACGATACACGGACAGGTGTGGGTAATTAACCAATAAAGCCTTAACAAGAAACGGAACAGGAAAACCATATAAGGACACAAGGGAAAAACCAACATAACAGTCCAACGGGGGTGTGACAAGGGCAAAACCAACACAGAACGGTGCAAGGGGTCTGACAGTATAGGGCAGGGGTGCCCAACCCTGTCCCTGGAGATTGACTTTCCTGCAGAGTTTAGTTCCAACCCTAATCAAACCCACCTGTCTGTAATTATCAAAAGCGCTCCATGAGATCCTAATTAGCTAGTTCAGGTGTGTTTGGTCAGGGTTGGAGCTGAACTCTGCAGGAAAGTCGATCTCCAGGACCAGGGTTGAGCACCCCTGGTATAGGGGAACACAAAGAAAGAACTGCATGTCAATTCATGCAGATTAGATACATAAGAATCCAGTAATGTACTGTTAACCAAACAGAAGTTAGCTAGCTGTTAGCCAACAATATAGCTCAAGGGTGGCAGATAAACCACTCAAATAATAATGTTCCTAAACACCCTTGGTAAATAAAAACAATATTAAACTCGCACAGTAATTCATTTTACAGGTTACACGAGTTAAACTCTCACTTCATTAATGTAACCTGGCTGCCTTAAAATTTTAGGTTCAGTCAACTCAAAAGTTTATTCAACTTGAAATGTTAAATTTTACTAAGTGACAACTTAGATATTTGAGTTGAATCAACTTAAAAATTTTAAGGCAGCTGAGTTACTTATCCGTCTGTTAAGTTTAGCAAACACAAATATCAAAGTTGTTACTTAGTACAACTAACAAAGTTGTTACTTATTACTTAACATTTCAAGTTGACTAAACTTATTTTAGTTGACTGAACTTAAAATTTTAAGGCAGCAGGGTAACTAATTATTTTAAGCTGACTCAACAAATTGTGTTTGTTATTTTTTACAGTGTGGAGATGGACAACATGTCCATTTAATTAATGCATTAAGCAGGTAATTTCACAGAAGGAACTCATTTTGCCAGTATTTGTTACTTTCTAACCCACAACCTTGCATTAGCACAATGCCTTTACCAGTTGAGCTACAAGGTTTTCTTTGTTATGGCAACATCGCACTTTGGACTTGAACAAAATTACCTTCCCTTTTACTCTGTTTTATGATTTAGTGCTGTCAATACCAGAAACAAAAAGCATGATAAGCATGTGCTCAAATAATGTCATGTTATTCAATAATTATGTGTCTAGGTTTGTATATGTGATGTGTGTTTTGATTGAATGGTTAATTGTTTTGTGAAAGTTGAACATAATTTGAAGAAACTGTGAATAAAACAACCAAAATATTTATGCTTAATTATGCATTTGAAGCACTGTAGTTTGCATATTTAATTAGAAGTGAGCGGTGGAAAGCAAAATTTAAATGTCTTGGTTTGAGAAAACCCGCCTTCAAGATTGTCATCTAGTGTAGTGTAGTGCCATATTGTGTTCACACTTAAAAATACACATGACCAGAGAAAATCAGACAATATCTCTAAATTGAGTTCTTTAAAGTCACTGTTGTTTTTCTTTTATTTTTGTGTCGTCTTTTCTTTCGTTCTCTCTCGTATTCTTCCTCGCTATTCACCTCGGTGTCTTCATTCTCATCCATTCCTCTATTTCTGTTTCTTTGCCCAAACAACAGTGACATTCCTATCCCAAATAGAAAACCACAGGCTGCTGTAGGGATCATGAGGGTGATGAAATTGTCTACGGCTGTGTCCAGTCTTGCCCTTCTACTTCGGGCTATTAATGCGGCTAAAATTGCTGACATAAACGCAGATACAGTCACCCCAGCAGCTACTGCTAAAGCGCCGGCAGCGACACCATCCACACAGCCGCCGCCATCCTCCCGAGAGCCGCTAATGCAATCGCAGCCAAGCTGCCTCGGAAGACGCCAATGCACTGAAGCTCCCTAAACACCAGCGAAAGGCCGTTTTCCTCTAGTGCACCGCAGTGGTGGGCAGTAACGAAGTAGCTGTACTTCGTTACTGTACTTAAGTACATTTTTCAAGTATCTGTACTTTACTGGAGTAGTTTTATTTTGAGTAACTTTCACTTTTACTTCACTACATTCCAAAGCGTAAGATCGTACTTTTTACTTCACTACATTTCATAAAACATATCGTTACTCCTTATAATATATCACGTGCTCTGAGACGCACAAGCGGTGTCTGATTCATGAACAAACTGATTCTTTTCAATGAACCTGTTAAATTGATTCGCCAGTCGCACCAAACGATTCATTCACGAATTGGAATGATCCGATTGCAGCTGTTCTAGGGTCGACAGCTCATTGATTCAAATGATCCGTTTAGAGCGAGTCTCCAGTCAGCTGAATTCACAAGTTAGAATCGTGAGATCTTGTGTGCGCGCGACTGATGCTGCGAAAAGTAAGTTACTAATGTCGAATTTTAGGATTAATTATTATAACTGAAAATCATATTTAGGTCAGAGCTGTCCGTTGTTTGTGAATTACATCTGCTGTAAAAGGTGATCTGTTTAAGCGCACTGAAATGCTTGAATTCAGACACATCAAAAACGAAAAATTTAAATAACAGCTTAAATAAAATAACTCATGCACGTTCATATTCCTCGCTGATGTAACGTTAGCAGTTTTATTAAAATGCTATGCATGTAGTCCTACATGACATCTGTTTTTATATTGTTTTGCAACGGTATACATTTTTATATTGTTTGGATTAGCTAGAGTAGACAGTTATTCATAACCATACTAAAAATAAGTAAATATTGTTAGCTGATGCTAACTGTCTAGCTGCTTGCTGGTGCTAAGTTGAGAATTTTTAGATATAAAGTCCACATATTTTTATTCAACCACCTAGATAGATTACATCCGAGGGAAAAAGAAAGGATGTCATGCTCAGAACATGGTAACTGCAGTAATTATCGAAGTGGAAAGTGATGCTCTCTGGGGGCATTTGGCCAGGGGTGTTTTTACACAGACAATATTTGAAAGGAAAAAAATCATTATGAAAATATAGTTATATTTTCCTTAAAATGTTCTTGCCAACTTCGGGCCTTATTCCCATGTCATATATAACTTTGACGTTATGCAAACAAGCTTTAAAACACTTTTTTCTTACTGGTGAAAATTTGATGGTCAAATCTGTTTTCTCTCAGGTAAGCTTCACATTGAATATTACTACATCACTCTCATCAACATAGTCCATATCAACAACAAAAATGTATTTTTTGGGAAAATCCCAGGTATTTTGAGCAGTAGGATTATAAAAAAAAAAAAATGTGCTAATATAAAATTCAATTAAGTAGCCTATATAAAATTGCAAAATAAATCTATCAGTACTTTTTTACTTAAGTACATAAAAAATCGGGTACTTTTGTACTTTCACTCAAGTAAAATTGAAAGAGTAGCACTTTTACTTTTACTGGAGTAATATTTTATTATACGTATCTGTACTTTTACTCAAGTACTCAACTTGTGTACTTCGTCCACCACTGGTGCACCGTAAGCGAATGCAAAACTGACTCCCAGTAAAAGCACTGGAATCCCAATGGCGCTTAAAGCTCCAGCAGTCTCAATGATATTCATTTGAAGACACGGATCTGCCATTCCTGTTGATCTTTTATCAGATCTATATCAACTTCGAAGCTTTCACTTGTGTCTCTCGTTCTAGTGTCGCTGATAATTGTTTACTTCAGTAACCAGTCTAAAAACAAACACTGCGCGTCCAGATGTTTGAGCAGGCGGTGCAGCACTTCTGTTTTGCTTTTTACCAGTGTTTCTAACAAACTGCCTGCACCCTCTTCTGTTTTTGCTGCACAGATATTTAAACTACAACTATTAATACACTCACTGTGGCACAGACCTATATTTAGACACAAGACTGCTAGACATTTAGCACCCTTATTAAGACAGTACTGCGATTAAGTTTGAGCTCAATGTTGTAATTATGTTAGTGTATTCTACTTTTTACGGCCATCATGTGTTTTGCTGAATATTAGAAACTGACTGGCGACATTTTAAGCATGTCTGTGGCAAAATAAACTACACTTTCATGAACGTGTTTAAAAGGTCATTACACCAGTCATTCTATAATTAGAGGTACATTTAGAATTTGACAATGTGAGAAAAAAGATGTTCCTGTTTCCTAAAAACCCAAACATGACCTTATATAGCTGCTTTGAAACCTATTGAAATCTATATTGTATAAAGAGCTATATAAATAAAGATCTGTAGAAATATGTGCATAAAATAAAGTTGTTCTAGTGGGTAACTTAGTTTTTAGGTAACAAAAGTTTTCTTTTTTTTTTTTTTTTTTTTTTTGGACACAAATAAAACAAGTTATATCACAATAAGCACTAATATTTTTAAAGAGCAACACCCAAATGTCTTGATAACCTAATCTAACTGAAGGCAAAACTATGAAATTAATTTATATTTGAAGTAATTTTCATGCTTAAATGCAGAGTAGAATGAGCAGCTTTACAATATCAGACATATACATGAATACCAGGGTTGTATATGATATGAACATCATTTTTGAACAAAAGATATGGCTTTCTTTAACATATAGTAGTATAGGGGGCATTATAATTATGGGGCTTTATAGGGGCTTTATAATTCTGTGGCCACAGGAAAATAACACACAGGACCAACAAATAGAGATGGGGTCTGTATTTATTCCTTATAATTTGTTAGGAGGTTCTGTTTATTTTCTTTTTTAAACACCTGGGGCTGAAAACCCAAAACAACAATATTATTTAGTACAATTTGCTGTCGTTTCTTGTGTGCAATAAATCAGATCAACGCAGATAGTAAACCACTAGTATTAATAACAATAATACGGTAGTGGCACTCTAAACAAAAAGAAAACACAACATGCACAAACTGCACAAACAGTTAGAAACCAAAAGTATCCTCAAAACACATCTGAAATAACTGTAGATTTTAAATTGTACTCACTTTTCTCCTTGCGTTTCTTAGTATACTCTCTAATATACCAGTTTCTTCTATGTAAACAGCCTCAACGGTACATGCAGTGCGCTAGCTCAGCCACACTCGCACTTCAACTTCAATCCTGCGTCAACATCCAACTGAATGATATCAGGTTACACTTAACCCTTTAGGCGCCAGGGTTTTTTTTTAAAAATGCTGAATTTTGACATTAAGATTTCAAAAGCTTGTGGCTTGAAAGGGCTTAAAGATAGAGGTCTACTGTAAATTAGAAAAATGTTGGGCATGACCAAAAGTTTATGTGGGGTGTAAATATACTAATCTAATTTGCATATTATGACGTCATGAGGGGCGGCCATCTTGAATTTCACAATATTTAGAAAATAGTAGATATTGAATTGATGTTTGAACTTATTTGCATGTTTTTTTGTTTGTTTGTTTTTTTTTTGGTCTTTTTATCCTCATTCCAAATTATCAGAAAATAGGAAACCAACAATAACACAGGAGAAAGCACAAAATTGTTACTATATTACTATACTAGTAGTAAAACGTATGTGAACAGTAGCCTACTTTTTGATCAGGTTATCAGTAATATTCAGGAAATAATAGACATTGAATGGATGTTTGAACTTATCTGCATGTGATTTTTTTGGTCTTATTATCCTCTTTCCAAATGATCAGAAAAGAGGAAACCATTTGAACTTATTTGCATGTGGGGGTTTTTTTGTCTTTTTTTTTTTTTGTCTTTTTATCCTCATTCCAAGTGATCAGAAAAGAGGAAACCAGCAATAAAACAGGAGAAAGTACTACATTATTACTATATTACTATAATATACAGTAGTAAAACGCATGATCCAGATCACCCCGCTGCCTCTACCACGTCTCCCGGCTCTCGCACACACAGCGCGGCCACTCCCACCTCCGTGGGGCGCTGGATCCAGCGCCGCTGAATCCAGAGAGCTAGTGTTTTTTTTTTTGTTGCAACACTTTACAACCAAACAAGGTACATAGTCACAATCCAGAAAATAACCAATCTTGTTCAGCCTTGGTTGAGCATAACCAAAAATAGAGCAAGATAAAGCATCAAAATATACAAAACTAAACCAAAAGAAAAAGGATAACTAAAAAGTAAAATATAACAATAGTAAAATACAACAAAAAGGGCTTTTACAATAAATTGTACAGATCCATGAGAGAAATCAATTTAAGGGCTTTCTTATTCTTAACAAATTTTAAAGATTTGTATAAGAGTTTTACCTCATTCCGCCACTGAATAAAGTTAGGTATAGATTTAAACCATCTGCACTTGTGAATAAAAAACTTTCCAAAACATAACAGGACATTAATAACAAATTCAAAGTCTTTGTTTTCAAGAAAAATACCAAACCTGACTACCTTAACACATCGAGTGGTGAAAATTCGACAACCCTAGTACATAACCAGTTTTGCAATTCTCTCCAAAAAGGTTGTACCTTATCACACAAAAAGAAAACATGATCTAAATTTTCAATACTGGTTTCACAAAAAACACAGTTATTTACATCAAAATTAAATTTCAATCTTAAAAATTCGTTAGTAGGGTAAATCTCATTTAGAATCTTGAAGCTCACCTCTTTAGCTTTTGGAGGAAGGGGGAAAGACAGATACATTTTTCTAATTTTTTTAATTTCAAGCGTGTCAAAATCTTTAAGCACGTATTCCCTTTTAATTGGGTTTGGATAATAAGCCTGTAAGATACAATTTCTAATAATCTTATTGGTGCATTTTTTCTCACAAAAATCAAAACCTTCTAAGGAAAGCTGCCTCAATTCTTGGGAAACTTGTGAGTGAACAATATCTTCTTTAACCATTAATCTCAAAGCAACTGGAATGGTTCTAATCATTCTATTATAAATATTAACAGTACACTGTAGTTGGAATTTCTCGCAAAACTCACTATGCAGTAACAAATTTCCATTATCATCCAAAAAATGGGCAATAGCCCGAATCCCTTTGGATTTCCATTCCTCAAAATAAACAGACTTTCTGCCGAGCTTAATGTATCTATTATTCCAAACTGGAGTGTTATGAGGTGTAAAGTTATGCTTAAACAATAATTTCCAATAAAGCAGCACTTGCTGATGGAAGTTAGAAAGCTTCACTGGTAACAAAGTACACTCAAAATCACAACGTAAAAAGAAATGTATTCCCCCCAGCTTCTTAAAAATTGCACTGGGGATAATAAACCAAAAAGAGTGGTCATTACCGATGAATGATTTTAACCATTTTAATTTCAGTACACCATTCATAATATCAAAATCAATAGCATTTACACCCCCCATCTTCATGCTTTTTAACCATATCGTCCTTTCGTATGTATTGACATTTATTCCTCCAGATAAATTTAAAATTCATCTTATTTACTGCTTTAATCATTCTTGATGATATGGGTAAAGAAAAGGCTGGGTAGATGAGTCTGGACAAACTATCCATTTTAGACAAAAGAACTCTCCCAAAGATTGAAAGATCCCTCTGCAGCCATCGATTCAATATTGATTTATATTTATCTATGTTATTCCATACATTTTTATTTTCAATAAATTCAATTCTCAATAATGAGGTCAGACATCAATTAATTTACAAGTGTAATCTGGATGTTTTCACTGAGGTCCTATTCTTATTTTGACAATATGTGACTTTTAGAGAGGGATGTCAGAGGCAATTTTGACAGAGAATGTCTTTGATCTCCAAGCTTTTAAAATGAATCTGACATTTTGGGCTCTGGTTTTTCAGGTTTTTACAGTGTCTCCATATATATCTGAAGTTCTTCAGATGTATTTTACATATAAAACTAAACTATAAAAATTTAGTTTCAAATTGTGAATTGCATTTTGCTTTTGTTCATGTCAGATTTGGGTTCTCCTGTACTGTTTTAATGATGTTACTACTACTTTAAATGTGTTACTAAACAAATAATAAACAATGTTGAAGATATAGAGCAGCAGAGGAAGTATGTGAATGTTTATTGCCTGCAAATGTGCAGCTTTCCTGAAACTATTTTATTGCTAGTCACTTGATCTTAAAAGTCTCATTGTGTGTGTGTGAGAGAGATCCTCAAACAATAATGCCCTTTTAAGAGACATAACTCCCTTTATAAATGATAAAATCAACTATATTTTACATGTATAAATAAACACTTATGTTGTGGGAGAAGAACATTATAGGCATCATATTTTAGGTATAAATGTACTTTTTTTATTATAATTATTAAAAATAAATGCCATCATCAAAAAGCTTGTATACGTCACGGTTGCGTCAGATAGAGACAAACGAAGACAAAAATATAGTAAACTGTCTTTAATACAAACCAAAAACCAGGGTAAACAGGAACAGCAGGACAACACACACCAAACTTACAACAAGGTCCGACAACAAACATTGAACTGAATACAACTTATAAAGGGGTGCAAACGATACACGGACAGGTGTGGGTAATTAACCAATAAAGCCTTAACAAGAAACGGAACAGGAAAACCATATAAGGACACAAGGGAAAAACCAACATAACAGTCCAACGGGGGTGTGACAAGGGCAAAACCAACACAGAACGGTGCAAGGGGTCTGACAGTATAGGGCAGGGGTGCCCAACCCTGTTCCTGGAGATTGACTTTCCTGCAGAGTTTAGTTCCAACCCTAATCAAACCCACCTGTCTGTAATTATCAAAAGCGCTCCATGAGATCCTAATTAGCTAGTTCAGGTGTGTTTGGTCAGGGTTGGAGCTGAACTCTGCAGGAAAGTCGATCTCCAGGACCAGGGTTGAGCACCCCTGGTATAGGGGAACACAAAGAAAGAACTGCATGTCAATTCATGCAGATTAGATACATAAGAATCCAGTAATGTACTGTTAACCAAACAGAAGTTAGCTAGCTGTTAGCCAACAATATAGCTCAAGGGTGGCAGATAAACCACTCAAATAATAATGTTCCTAAACACCCTTGGTAAATAAAAACAATATTAAACTCGCACAGTAATTCATTTTACAGGTTACACGAGTTAAACTCTCACTTCATTAATGTAACCTGGCTGCCTTAAAATTTTAGGTTCAGTCAACTCAAAAGTTTATTCAACTTGAAATGTTAAATTTTACTAAGTGACAACTTAGATATTTGAGTTGAATCAACTTAAAATTTTAAGGCAGCTGAGTTACTTATCCGTCTGTTAAGTTTAGCAAACACAAATATCAAAGTTGTTACTTAGTACAACTAACAAAGTTGTTACTTATTACTTAACATTTCAAGTTGACTAAACTTATTTTAGTTGACTGAACTTAAAATTTTAAGGCAGCAGGGTAACTAATTATTTTAAGCTGACTCAACAAATTGTGTTTGTTATTTTTTACAGTGTGGAGATGGACAACATGTCCATTTAATTAATGCATTAAGCAGGTAATTTCACAGAAGGAACTCATTTTGCCAGTATTTGTTACTTTCTAACCCACAACCTTGCATTAGCACAATGCCTTTACCAGTTGAGCTACAAGGTTTTCTTTGTTATGGCAACATCACACTTTGGACTTGAACAAAATTACCTTCCCTTTTACTCTGTTTTATGATTTAGTGCTGTCAATACCAGAAACAAAAAGCATGATAAGCATGTGCTCAAATAATGTCATGTTATTCAATAATTATGTGTCTAGGTTTGTATATGTGATGTGTGTTTTGATTGAATGGTTAATTGTTTTGTGAAAGTTGAACATAATTTGAAGAAACTGTGAATAAAACAACCAAAATATTTATGCTTAATTATGCATTTGAAGCACTGTAGTTTGCATATTTAATTAGAAGTGAGCGGTGGAAAGCAAAATTTAAATGTCTTGGTTTGAGAAAACCCGCCTTCAAGATTGTCATCTAGTGTAGTGTAGTGCCATATTGTGTTCACACTTAAAAATACACATGACCAGAGAAAATCAGACAATATCTCTAAATTGAGTTCTTTAAAGTCACTGTTGTTTTTCTTTTATTTTTGTGTCGTCTTTTCTTTCGTTCTCTCTCGTATTCTTCCTCGCTATTCACCTCGGTGTCTTCATTCTCATCCATTCCTCTATTTCTGTTTCTTTGCCCAAACAACAGTGACATTCCTATCCCAAATAGAAAACCACAGGCTGCTGTAGGGATCATGAGGGTGATGAAATTGTCTACGGCTGTGTCCAGTCTTGCCCTTCTACTTCGGGCTATTAATGCGGCTAAAATTGCTGACATAAACGCAGATACAGTCACCCCAGCAGCTACTGCTAAAGCGCCGGCAGCGACACCATCCACACAGCCGCCGCCATCCTCCCGAGAGCCGCTAATGCAATCGCAGCCAAGCTGCCTCGGAAGACGCCAATGCACTGAAGCTCCCTAAACACCAGCGAAAGGCCGTTTTCCTCTAGTGCACCGTAAGCGAATGCAAAACTGACTCCCAGTAAAAGCACTGGAATCCCAATGGCGCTTAAAGCTCCAGCAGTCTCAATGATATTCATTTGAAGACACGGATCTGCCATTCCTGTTGATCTTTTATCAGATCTATATCAACTTCGAAGCTTTCACTTGTGTCTCTCGTTCTAGTGTCGCTGATAATTGTTTACTTCAGTAACCAGTCTAAAAACAAACACTGCGCGTCCAGATGTTTGAGCAGGCGGTGCAGCACTTCTGTTTTGCTTTTTACCAGTGTTTCTAACAAACTGCCTGCACCCTCTTCTGTTTTTGCTGCACAGATATTTAAACTACAACTATTAATACACTCACTGTGGCACAGACCTATATTTAGACACAAGACTGCTAGACATTTAGCACCCTTATTAAGACAGTACTGCGATTAAGTTTGAGCTCAATGTTGTAATTATGTTAGTGTATTCTACTTTTTACGGCCATCATGTGTTTTGCTGAATATTAGAAACTGACTGGCGACATTTTAAGCATGTCTGTGGCAAAATAAACTACACTTTCATGAACGTGTTTAAAAAGGTCATTACACCAGTCATTCTATAATTAGAGGTACATTTAGAATTTGACAATGTGAGAAAAAAGATGTTCCTGTTTCCTAAAAACCCAAACATGACCTTATATAGCTGCTTTGAAACCTATTGAAATCTATATTGTATAAAGAGCTATATAAATAAAGATCTGTAGAAATATGTGCATAAAATAAAGTTGTTCTAGTGGGTAACTTAGTTTTTAGGTAACAAAAGTTTTCTTTTTTTTTTTTTTTTTGGACACAAATAAAACAAGTTATATCACAATAAGCACTAATATTTTTAAAGAGCAACACCCAAATGTCTTGATAACCTAATCTAACTGAAGGCAAAACTATGAAATTAATTTATATTTGAAGTAATTTTCATGCTTAAATGCAGAGTAGAATGAGCAGCTTTACAATATCAGACATATACATGAATACCAGGGTTGTATATGATATGAACATCATTTTTGAACAAAAGATATGGCTTTCTTTAACATATAGTAGTATAGGGGGCATTATAATTATGGGGCTTTATAGGGGCTTTATAATTCTGTGGCCACAGGAAAATAACACACAGGACCAACAAATAGAGATGGGGTCTGTATTTATTCCTTATAATTTGTTAGGAGGTTCTGTTTATTTTCTTTTTTAAACACCTGGGGCTGAAAACCCAAAACAACAATATTATTTAGTACAATTTGCTGTCGTTTCTTGCGTGCAATAAATCAGATCAACGCAGATAGTAAACCACTAGTATTAATAACAATAATACGGTAGTGGCACTCTAAACAAAAAGAAAACACAACATGCACAAACTGCACAAACAGTTAGAAACCAAAAGTATCCTCAAAACACATCTGAAATAACTGTAGATTTTAAATTGTACTCACTTTTCTCCTTGTGTTTCTTAGTATACTCTCTAATATACCAGTTTCTTCTATGTAAACAGCCTCAACGGTACATGCAGTGCGCTAGCTCAGCCACACTCGCACTTCAACTTCAATCCTGCGTCAACATCCAACTGAATGATATCAGGTTACACTTAAACACACCACGATCGCACACACATGCAGCATCACTCGGTGACTTCCTAATTTGCATGCTCACGCTTACTCGTACGCATAAGCGATGACGTCACCTACGGTTTTCTTAAAGAACCTTTTACTTCTTTTGTCTGCACCTCTGTGATCATTACCTTTGTAATAAGTTTAATCCCCCTTAACCATCACCCGGTTACAATTCTAAAAAAAAAATATTCAAAATATACTTCACAGACATGAGATGTACCCACAATTATAGAAAGACCTATACATGTTTGGTCTTTGAGTTTTGACCAGCAGGTATCCCTGATTTTCTGTAAAGCTGCTTTGAAACAATGTACATTGTGTGAAAATCACTTTACAAAGCGAACTGACTTAACCTGCTGGATATTTGTTTTTGGATTCCCATCTTTTCTCAACATAGTACATAAAAAAGTTCTTAATAGAATAATATAAAATAACACGATTTTTACTTTATCTAATCATGTGTTTGAATTTTATGGAGCAACATAATTATACTGTGCATACTTAACATAACATTCATAAAGCTGGAGCTAGTACAATAAAACCACAGTTATCTACTCTGATTTGTAGTAATTGTAACTGTTTAGTTGTATTTTTTCTTCCTCTTGGAATCTTTAAGTGAAACTGTGAATTGTATTTTATTAAGAACTTTTGCTATTCCTCTTTCAACTAAAAGAACTAAAGGTGCAGGTACAATAGAAACTCCGCCTATTGCAAAGAACATTGCTACAACCCCAAAAATGACTGCTCCTAGGATTAAAGCTTCAAATGAGACCAAACCGAGAAGAATAAGTACTGCTACCGGGATTAAAGCTGCACGTAGTGTCCCTCCACCAGCCAACGCTCTTCCTCCAACAGCTGCTCCTGCAATACATACTACTACTAAGACCACATCTTTAACCTTGTTTAAGATCTTCATTCTTTCATCCTTCCTTACATCTTCCTCCTCTTCCAGCTTTTTTCTCTCCTCTTCCTCTCTCTGCTTCTTCTCTTCTTCCTCTATTTTCCTCTGAGCTTCCTTGTACATCTGATCTGTGTAATGCCCTCTTCCATTCACCATTCTGTCTATCTTCTCTATCAGTTCAGTGACCTGCGATCGATCATCTTGATCTGTGTTATTGAAAACATGATAACCGCCTTTACACTGTCTAACTAGCTCATTAATCTGCTCATTTTTTTTGCCAGAAACTGCTCTATGGATGTTTTTAACTGATCTCCTCGAGTGAACAGAACAATGGTGTAACGTGCAGCATCTTCTCCAAAGTTCTTCTGAAAGAATTTCACTGTGTTATTCTCCTCATCTGTGAATATGACATCCAGCCTGATGACCAGCAGAAAGGCGTGAGTACCAGGAGCAGACATGCTGACACACTTCATGAATTCATTCTTCATTTGGACTTGACTGATTTTTGTATCAGTCCTGGAGTGTCGATCACCGAGATGTTTTGACTTTGTATCTTCTGCTGATGTTGCTGGCATATCTTAGTCACAGATACAGGAGATAACTCTTCTTTAAACACCTTTTGCCCCAGGATGGTGTTTCCTGTTGCGCTCTTTCCAGCTCCAGTTTTCCCCACCTGATCCTTAGATCTGTGCATTTGCCAGGTTTTATGTGTCTGTTCTGTATGAACTCTAAGACTGAGCCTTGGACTTTACCACAGAAAAAATAAGACAATAATTTAGTTGTCAAGAAATGTGTTATGACATTTAGGTGAAGTGTGATAAAATTGTTCTCACCTGCTTGGGTTGGATGTTGGTGTGTCTCTGCCTGTTGTTTCTTCTGGTCCCATTTTCCTGTTACGCTCATGTTCCAGCATTCAGTTTTTTCAAATGAGCTTCTCAGTGATTTTACTGAAGTTTGACCACCTCTTGTTCATCCTTCTTGTTTTCTTGTTAGTCTCTAGATCGTCTGTCTTCATGTACTTGAGTTTTGTCTATTTGTTTTCCTTGAGAACTGAAACTTTTTTTTAGGCACAACATTTGTTGTGCTCTTTTGCATTACAATGGGTATTTTGGGTATTTTTTGCCATCCCTCTTGTTCTTTTTTCTCTCCTCCTTTGCTTCCTCTTGTTTTTTCTTTTCTTTTCTGTGCTTCATTAGATACTTAAAATACATCTCATTGTAATGCTGGTCAACATTCTGTTTGATTTCATCAATGCTCTCTAGAAGCTTTGCAATGTGAGTTGGATCAATTGCTGTTTTACTGTTGATCACATGATAATTATTCCTGCAGTGGTTGACTAGATCTTGAAATTTCCTACTAAATTTAAAGACCATCCATTCTCTGTTTGGCATTTTTTCTTTTCCAGTAAATAACACCACTGTGAACCTCATAGCTTGAACTCCAAAGATCGCCTGAATCTTTTCCACAATGTTCCTCTCGTCCTCTCTGAAGATCTCCAGGTTGATGACGACCAGGAACGCATGAGGACAAGGATCTGAGAGATGCAGACTCTTCATCATCTGCTCCTGCAGCTCTTCATCAGTCAAATGAGTGCTGACGAATCCTGGAGTGTCGATGATGGATATGTTTCTGTCTTCTACTCTTCCTCTCTGTTTCTCACTCTCTCTGGTTCTGCTCTCTTTAAATGCATTTCGACCCAGTATTGTATTTCCTATCGCACTCTTTCCAGCACCGGAGACTCCCAGCAGCACAATCCTCAGATCACGTGAATTACCTGTGAAACAGTTATTATCTTGAGCTCTTGGTGATTTAGAAATGTTCTGTGATATAGTCATCCTTTGCAGTTTCATTATAGTCACTGTGTTGTGCTTTGTATCTTGAAACAGTTTAAGCAAAATGTTCATATGCCCGTTTTATAACATTTACCTGTGTCGTTGTTCACAGAATGGATAGGCACACTAAAGAAACTTATTAACTGTCAACATCCAACCAGTGCTGTATAACTTTTACTAATGAATGTAAATACTAATGCAGGTAAATGTTATAAATCAGCTTAGTGCTTTATAACATTTACCTGCATTAGTATTCACAGAAGGGATAACTTGTAAACTAACCAACTAACATCAGTTTAGTTTTACATTCTATTTTTTTTCGCAACTCACAGTGCTGTGCGTATTATATGCATTATCCTGTTTCTTTCATTGATTCAAGGTGTATGTTGTGGCCATCTGGTGGTCAAAAGGATGAACAGCATCTACCAGTCCGATGTGTTCTATTATGCTTTGTGATTGTTGCATATAAGTATCACTTTTGCTTTATCACGTTTTTTTTCAAGAATCCTTTGAAATTATTAGGAGCACCACAGTTTTAAGATCAGGATGGTGCACTGGAAGGTTCATTACACCAAAAACATCAGTAGTCTAAGTGGCTGGTTGGTTTTAGTGTAACTGAGACCAGTAAACCTAGCTTCCTACACTTTTCTTCTTCTTCTTCTTGTTCTTCTTTAATCTTTTCAGTTAGTTATCATTGCATTATTTTGCAGTGATGTACCTTCACCATCATTATATGCAACATCATACTTTATTTTATTCATTAATGCAGGAGTTCTCAACTCTGGCCTTCGATGTCCACTTTCCGGCAGAGTTTAGCACCAACCTTGATCAAGCTCACCTGCCAGTAACTTTCTAGTGATCCTAAAGGCCCAGATTAGCTTGTTCAGGTGTGTTTGATTAGGGCTGTAGTGAAACTTTGCAGGAAAGTGGACACTGAAGGCCAGAGCTGAGAAATTTTTAATGTACTGGAACAGCTTTAAATCAGAAGGCTGTAACATGACTACTAAATACTAATAAAGATTACCATCCTTTAGTCCTGCCAGTCACCAAAAAACACAGTATAATTTAATTATGTGTATTGTATTAAACTATCTGTTGTGTGTGAGTATCATATTAGGCTATTTCAGACTAACCTTTATGTGCTGATGCCATTATGTCTCTTGCAGTTTCGTCGTTTGTTGTTTAGAGTCTCTCTGTCTGACTGCCTAAACCCAAATAAGAGAAACTAAAAGTTTTGCCTCATACTTAAAAAAAATAAAAAAATACATAAAATAAGAAACATCAGTCATCGCCACCCACTGGCTGAATATTTGACACCTTCCAAGAACATGCCTTATGTTTTTGGCCAAAGCCTCTTAAGTATGTGCAATCTCAAGGTTTGCTCAGTATTTGGAGTAATTCAGAGAACCATAGGCTGCAGCGTATATTTATGCATTAAGTTATGATAAATGGAATAGTTGCTTGGATAATCATCAAAATGTATCCTTTTGGATTCCATTAAGAAAAAAACTCAAACTGGTTTAGAAAATGCCCTATATTAATTTAACACTGTCATCCTCTATACCATACCACTGTAATATACTATAAATCCTCTGAGAACTGTTGGGTTATAAATGCACACTTCCCATCATGTCGTCTGTCTCGCTTCAGAGACATTAATGATCCTAGTGCAAATGCTTCTTCTGCAAGAATGAAACAACAACTGGAAGCATGAACTGCACTGAATGCAGCAGAGAAAGTCCACACAACTGCCAGATATCACATGTATTGTATTTCTGGTAAGTGAGCAAAATTTTTGGTCATTGAAGTTGTGGCATTTTTATGTTTTATTTTTAAACATGAATTCAGTCGAATCGTTTCATTGTACATTTTTACATAGCGTGGCAAAGAATGCTTATAAAAATTCAGTGTAGCATTACAATGATTATAAAACTGATATTTCAAGAAATACAGTTGCTTTAACTGAAACTCATTTCTTGCTCATCCCTCCCATTAAAGCTGCAGGCAGTGATGCTCCACCAGTAACAGATTTCACTGCTGCATTTCCCGCAGCTACTGCTCCTGCCATTAAAGCTTCAGATAACGTCGCTCCTTTAGCAGCAGAGGTCAGAGCTGCACCTCCTGCAGCTGCTGCTCCCGTGATTAAAGCTGGACTGAGTGTCCCTCCACTAACTGCAACTGCCGCTCCTGCACCCATAACCATACCTGTTCCCAGTAAGACTGCATCTTTAGCTTTATTTACCAGCCTACATCTTTCCTCCTCCCTTATCTTTTCCTCCTCTTCAAACTTTGTTCTCTCCTCTTCTTCTCTTCTCCTCTTTTCTTCTTCCTCTATTTTCCTCTGAGCTTCCTCATACATCTCATTTGTGTAATGCTCTCCTCTGTTCTCCTCCACCATTCTGTCGATCTTCTCCAGCAGCTCAGTGACTTGTGATCGATTGTCTTCTTTTGTGTTATTGAACACATGATAACCTCCTTTACACCGATCAACTAGCTCTCTAAACAGCTCGTTATTAATCAGAAACTCTTCTATGGATGTTTTTAACTGATCTCCTCTAGTGAAGAGGATGATGGTGTAACGTGCAGCGTCTTCTCCAAAGTTCTCCTGGATCCATTTCACTGTGTTTTTTTCCTCATCTGTGAATCTTACATCTAGTCTGGTGACCAGCAGAAACACATGAGGACCAGGGACAGACATTTCTACACACCTTTGTAATTCATTCTTCAGTTGTTCTTCAGTGATTTTTGTATCAGACAGTCCTGGAGTGTCGATTACTGAGATGATTCGACCTTTCACCTTCTGCTGATGTTGCTGGCATATCTTAGTCACAGATTCAGAACATAACTCTTCTTTAAACACCTTCTGTCCCAGGATGGTGTTTCCTGTTGCGCTCTTTCCAGCTCCAGTTTTACCCACCATCACAATCCTCGTTTCTGTGCACTCTGAGACAGTTTCAGAGCAGAATAAATAAATAAATAAATAAATAAGGCACTCAATTATGTTTTCAGAAGGGTGTCATGATATTTGGGAAAAGTGTAATAAACCTGTTCTCACCTGCTTGGGTTGGATGTTGGTCTAGCTCTGTCTGTTGTTCCTTCTGGTCCCATTTTCTTGTCCTGCTCATTGTCCAGTATTCTTCTGGTTTCTTGACTGTATTTGTTTCTCCCTTATGTTCAAAGCAGTTTCTCGATTGTTTGACCTCCTCTTTTTCATCATCATTCTTGTTTTCTTGTGGAATTTTTGTCACATGAGAAATAAAATCTTTCTTTTTAGTCACAACATTTGTTTTGCCCTTTTCCTTTACACTGTGCGTGTGAATTGTCTCCCGCACTATTTGTATTTGCTCTTGTTTTGTCTCATGAACTTTTGTTTCTTTGTCTTGTTTTATCTTTTCTTTTCTGTGCTTTATTGGAAATCTTAAGTAAATGTGAATGTCATAATGCTGGCCAACATTCCGTTTGATGATTTCATCAATCCTCTCTAGAAGTTTTGTGATGTGACTTGGAATAATGTCACTTTTACTGTTGATTGTGTGATATTGTCCTCTGCAGTGACTGACTAGATCCTGAAACCTGACACTTTCTGTGAGGAGCTTCCACTTTCGATTTGTAATTTTTTCTCTTCCAATAAATAGCATCATAGTGAACTTCAAAGCTTCTTCTCCATAGTTCTCCTGAATTTGCTCCACAATGTTCCTCTGCTCCTCTCTGAAGGTCTCCAGGTTGATGACGAGCAGGAACAGATGAGGACCAGGATAACAGAGGTACATGCTCTTCATCATTTCATTGTTCTTTTCTTCATCAGTCAGTTGAGTGTTGAAGAATCCTGGAGTGTCGATGATGGAGATGTTTCTCTCTTCTACTCTTCCTGTCTGTTTCTCACTCTCTCTGGTTCTGCTCTCTTTAAATGCCTCTTGACCCAGTATTGCATTTCCTATTGCACTCTTTCCAGCACCAGAGACTCCCAGCAGCACAATCCTTAGATTCTGTAAATCACCTACAGTCAAATAGATCATGTAATTAACTGGAGCTTTAGATGCTTTTATTCCCAGGTATTTATCTGCTATTTCACCAGAGACATTTATTCACATGTGTGCTAAGATGATGCTTTTGTGGTTGTACAAAATGTCATTATGGCTTGAGCACCAATGCAAATTGTTCACACAGAAGGGATTATCTACCTAAATAAATAATTAAACTTAACTTACTTGATAACTAGCTAAAACTACCAAGCTAATTCACTATGCAACCAAAGAACTAGTTAAACTGTACAACCAATTAACAAGCTAACTAGTTAACTAGCCAGCTGACTAACTAAAGCTAACTCATTGCTTGTTAACTAACTAACTGACAAAAAAAAAAATATTTTAGTTTTAAAGATTGTGTGTCAGACCAAAGGTAAAACACTTACGTCTGAAGTAGAAAACAGGTAGAAATACACATACAAATGTGGGAAAAACAAGTTATCCCAACCAACTAACTAGTTATCTAGCCAGCTGCTGGCTGTATTAACTGTACCACTTTATTACTTGAAACAAGTAGCCATCTCCAAGCTGCTGCTGAGCAGCCAACTTTGACATCCCTGTAAACACTAATACAATACACCAACACATCAATAGTGTCAATTCTAAATAGATTATATAATGGATTGTTATTTTTCGCTTTTCAGGTGAGTTAATATTGTGTGAACTGACGTGTAAATACAGACACTGTGTGCAGTTTGAGCAGCTGTGTCATTTATTTTGTTTAAGCTTGTCGATTCAACTTGACAAAGAATACAGATGACACAACCTCACTATTGTTTTGATAACACCACAGAGTGTGTTAAACATGATACTCAGAACTTGTATACTATATTTTATAAACGGTATTAAGAGACATTCACATTCTTAGTGTACGCAATGTAGAACTTGAAAGTTGTAACATGGCCACTACATACTACTAAAGATTACCTTCACTATTTACGTTCTGATTTCGGCTTAATGCCGTCAACTACCAGAAACAGAAAGCACAGCATTGTTTTTTCATTTATTTTATATATTTTCAATTATTTTTTTTTTCAGTATGGTATCTTAATGAAATATTTTGTGAATATTACATTAGGTTGTCTAATTTAGACTGACCTTTATATGCTGATGCCATGACGTCTCTTGCCATTCAAAGTCTCTCTGTATTTATCTGTGTGAACCTGACACAAGAAATATGTCTACACTTCCTCAGAAAATACCAGCATAACCCATTGGCTGCATTTTGACACCTGAAAGTATAACTTCCGGAACTACTGTATGTTTTTGTCTGTAACCTACTGATGTTTACTTAGTCTGTGCAGGGTTGCCAGTTTTTCGTAACAAAACCTGCCCAATTGAATTTGGCGGGGTAAAATACACATTTTTTGCCGGGGTTTGTCTTCTAAAATTCACATTTCAGGGTATAAATATCACAATTTTAAGGTAGCTTAAACCCGCAGACATGAAAATCAACCGACAACAACAGTGCTAAAGTAGCCCAATTACGTGTGAAAACCGTGGACTTGGCAACACTGCATCTGTTTGTATTAGTGCTTTGTCAGATTAGTCCGTTTCAAAGGTCATCAGACCAAAGGTGGAATAATTATGTATCTCCTGAAAACAGGTAGAAACACACATGCAAATGTGGAAAAAACAAACAAACCAAAATCAAATCTAAAAAAAAACAAAAAAAAAAAAACAAACAAAAAACAAACAAACAAACAAAAAACACATTTAAAGGTTAAAAAAACACGTTAATGTGAGTTGCTTGTGTACAACTCTCAAACCATGATTCTTCTCTAAACACTTTTTGACCAGCTGAATCACATCATTACTCTCAGCATGTCAACACAGCATATGTTGTGGCTGAACTGCACCTACTACATTACTTTCATTGACCATTAGGCTTTTCAGTATTAGAAACATCACAGCTAAGATCATGATTACGCAGGTATTAATAAGCCTTTCAGTCACGGAGAAGGACAGCATAGAAGTCTAGCAATATTTCTCAGATGATAAAAAGAAGTCTTAACAATGTACTGCACATGGTAGTCAAAAGACAAACTGCAATCAAATATAACTCCTAAATTTTTTTATTTAGTTTGTGACTCCAAAACGGAGCCATCAATGTTTAAAATTAATGAGCCAGCTTTACAAAGCTGATGGGAGGAGCCAATAAGCAAGATCTCAGTCTTATCATTATTAAGACTCAAGAAGTTTTCGGAAATCCATGATTTTAATCTCAGAAATACAATGCGTTATAAAAGGAACGTCCAAATTTTGACCAGGCCTAGAATGAATATAAATCTGAGTGTTATCTGCATAAAAATGGTAATTAAGCACACTATTTCCGGAAGCCAGATTGAAGGGGTTCAAAAAGATTATTATCATCACTTTACTATGAGATGATTGTGCAGCTGCAAAGCCACAATACGATCTAAACTTTTTGCAAGGAATGGAAGGTTTGATATAGAGCGATAATTATTATCCAAATCAGCATTATGTTTCTTTGGAACAGGTGTTACAGTAGCAGTTTTCAATGCTGCTGATACAACGCCAGTACGTTTTTTTTTTTTTTTTATTCATTTTTGTGTGCAGTTGTATATATTCTTTACTGTGGATGAACTTTCCGGCACTGTAAATAAATTTCTCCTCAAGAAAGTGGTTTGCGAGCGAGCCATCATTTTTACATCCTTCCAAACTCACACTTTTCCCCCGAGGGCGAGCTGGTGAGCTCGTCTTCATCACAGTATCAGATTAATTTATTTGCTCAAGAACTATACTAATTTTGAAATGTATGATGTGTATTACGGCAGAAGTGTTTGTTTACAAATATTTCAACACAAAACAACATCACGTAGCTGGTGTGGTGAGTGCGTTTCATATAAATGAATCAGTATTTCAATGTACCTGTTTGAGATCCTGCCATTCTTATGTGAAGTTTGTTATTTAGATTTCTTCATCTTCATCGATCTCCTTTTTCTTGCTGAATGGTTAAAGAAACTGAAAGTACATGCAAAAATCTGAACAGCGTGATCATGTGACTGTACTATTCAAATGAAGTCATTTTCCTCCTTTGTTTAAGTATGACAAGACATGCACACACACGCAAGTCCTGTTATTTCAGTTTTAGCAGATGTGAACTGATTCCTTGCATGCTCATTAGTATTTTTGACGACTAAACTGCATATCAATCATCAAGTGGGATAAATGCTGTTTTATTCTCATCTGATAGCCACCTAAACAAACACCACAGACAAAACAACAGCACTGGCTGGCAAATAAAACATACTATCAACATGTTTTGGGTACAAGTAAATAGTGACAAATTGGCAGTGAAATAATGATTATTGGTAATATTCAGTGTAATTGTTGATGGTAATGTGATTAAAGAGGTTATGTAAACATCTTAAATTAGATGATTTCTTACAGTGATTATAGAACTAGATCTGCAAGTGAACTCCATATTTTCACCTAATGTTTTGGTGTAAACTAAGAAATATATGTTTTGTCTGTGAGATGAAATATGTATGTATGTTTTCGTGTGTGTGTGGGGGGGGTTCTTGTGTGCGTGGGCGCTTGCATAAGTGCATGCTGTAGCTCTGTATGTGTGTGGACATTATTATGAGATGATACTGTCTGTCGCTCAGATGCTGATTTACTCCCACAAGTGAGAACAAAGAGAGTGTTTCTGCAAAACACAGATGAGAGTCCAACAACATCAGCTCGACACACACACTGCTCCTTGGACACTGTAAGTACTGAAGAAACTTCATATTGCAAAATCAATTCTTTGAATTATACCTCTGAAGTGTAATTAATTTGCTGTCAGTTTTAATAAGTTCAAGCTTAGTGAGTTCAATCAGAATTTTTTTTAAAGATGAAACACTTTTGTAACACTTTTTTAATTGTTAACATTACTTAGTAAAAACTTTTGTTATCTTAGTTAACTAACAAATCTTTAAGTGTTGCTGAGATCAGTAGTAATTTCTCTACTAATTTCTTACTTAACTGTCATTGTGAAATTCATAACTTTTTAATTCTATATTTCTGTTTGTTAGTGGTTAGGTTTGTAATTAATAGAAATGATGCATAATTGTAATTCTATTTAGAATAAGATTCTATTTTATTAAATTAGAATATTTCCAACAGTAGTGATGTCAGATTATTTTATTGTTATTATTTTATATAGTATGCAGTATAGTATAAGTAAAAGTAAAGTAAAAAAAAAAAAAAAAAAACTGTTTATTATTCTTTCTTTATTTTTTTCTTTATTTATTTTGTGTTGTTGTTGTTTTTATATATGAAAGATTCAGATGCAAAAACCTCAAGTGTCATCTGAAATTTTCATGTAAAATCTGTATCAGGCTCCCATGTTTAGGTTGAGTAATTTTACTCTAATGATGATCTATAGGTCATTTTCTATGCAATTAAAGTGACTGAATATAAATATAGGAGCCTGATAAAAATGCTCATTTTAAAATACAATTTCAGATGGCACGTAGAGGTTTTTGCATCTGAACTTTTCATATGTGCATTATATAAATTATAAAAGTATAATAATAATAATAATAATAATAATAATAATAATAATAATAAATATGCCATATGTATGTTTCTGAAATAGCACTGCAGACAGAATCATTGTCATTTATTTATTTATTTATATTTTATTTTATTTTATATTATTTTATTATTTTATTTTAAGGGAGTATCATAAAACTCTATTCCAAACTGTGGACGAAAAAAAAAAAAAAAATCTTGTGATCAAAACTGCATTGTCTTTTCCAGAGTGACTAAATCGTCCAGTCATGGCAAACACGGGTCTTCAGGTGATGGGTCTGGTCTTAGGCGTCGCAGGCTGGGCGTTCGGGATCCTGGTCTGCGCCGCCCCCTGGTGGCGCGTGTCAGCATTCGTAGGGGACGAGCTGGTGGTGTCTCAGGTGCTGTGGGAGGGGCTGTGGATGACGTGTCTGTCGCAGTGGGGCCGCCTGCAGTGTAAAGTCTACGACTCCGGCCTCGCCCTCTCAAGCTCCGCCCAGATGTGCCGCGCCCTGTGCGTGCTGTCGCTGCTCCTGTGTTTGTTGGCACTTTTGCTCAGCATAATCGGGCTCAAGTGCACACGCTGCCTTGGGGACGCGCATGAGACCAAAGCACGGCTGGTGCAGGTCGGCGCGGCGCTGTTCGTCGCGGCTGCGTTTTTCTTCCTTTTGCCGGTGTGTTGGACCGCGTATGTTATAATACGCGATTTCTACGATCCGAATGTCGCCGCGCCGCTCAAACGTGAACTCGGACCGGCGCTCTACCTGGGATGGGCCGTGACCGTGCTGATGCTAGCAGGCGGGGCTTTGTTGTATTTAGGCTCCGCCTCCCCTGGAGTTCCAGCTTTGCCTGTTTTTGGAAGAGGACCCAAAGGAAACCCTCCGTCCACAGCAGAGAGCAAACCGGAAAAGGTCTTCGTGTAAAACAGGCCCAGTGGTCACCTAGAAGGTTCAATCTGCAGAAATGCAGGAATACTATCATATACTCACTATCATGACATTCAAAAACTGTATGCATGTTTTCTCTCTCTCTGTGAAACAAAACTGAATTTTTGCATGAACTTTATGTAAACCAGCTCTTTTGATTTGATTTGATTTGATTTGAATTGGCTCTTTATTATCCATTCTTGTGGAAATTAGGCGTTGGTCTTCCACAGGTGGTACATCATATGCATACAGCTTATTCACAACACACAAAAACACAATAAACTTATAATAAAGTGAAAAAAAATCCAAATAGCAATCACATGACTTGTGTGCGCTAAAAAAGGGGGTTCGAATTGGCATGAAGGTAAATTTTTGTACAATCTGCCCTTGAAAGGCTGAATCTGGATACATTTCCAAACCATTAAGCCTTTAGCAACTTGTTGATTTCTGATGGATTAGTAAATTCTGATTTTAAATATTTATGTCTTCTTTCAATTAATGATTATATCTCATGCAATTTATTTATTGATGTCTCATTGTGTATTATTTGTCTAATAAACCTAATAGAATAATGTAAGTTGGCTGCATGTTGACTTACCATGCATTGCACGCGTGTGTTAACGCGTTGGCGGGAATCACACAGCACAATAGCAGAATACAGGACAGAGACAATAAACAGAGTGTCCACTGTTGCTCTGATGATGTCATCATGCTGGAGGACGTGTGGAATATGAGCTCGTGTTCCACAGAACTCCTTCAGAAGCCCTGCATGGAAACATCCACCATTAGACGAGGATGAATTAATCAACATCAATACTTTAGAGACATTACACTCTTACATATAAAGGTTCCAAAAGGGTGTTTTTGCAGTGATGCCACAGAAGAACCATTTATTTTTGGTTCCCCAAAGAACCTTTCAGTGAACAGTTCCTAAAAGAAATATTTTGAAGAACATTTTTCGACTATAAAGAACCTTTTCTGCATTTGAAAGTTTCCCTGGATGTTCAAGGTTCTTCATAGAAGCATTAATGCCAATAAAAAACCTTTATTTTAAGAGTGTAGCGACTCCCGCAGAAAGAGTGGCTTGTTTGTTGATTTTAAATTGGGCTCATTTGTTACCCCTAGTGGTTGAAAGGGGGAAAATTATAAAGATGTGACTACAGATGAATGATTCAGCCAGTAGCTGTATTACTGCAGCTGTCCACAAGACGGCAGTCAAACCCAGATCTCACACTCTAAAAAATAAGGGCACTTTATTGCCATCTGTGGTTCCTTGAAGGACCTTTAACATTTGTGGAGTTTGTGGAGTCCACCTAATTTTTCCCATAAGAGCACGGAAATTTGTAAATTGTATGGGTCTGGATTCCAGTCTCATCTGTATCCAGATATTTTTAGTTGTACAAAACAGCTTGTTTATGCTGCTTGATATTGCAAATTGTGTCTTAACATATTATTTTCATTTATTATCTTAATTGCCAAACTGGAAAGTATTTTTTCATGGATTACATATTATTTACACAATAGTAATAAATCTTTTTTATTATTATTATTATTATTATTATTATTATTATTTATTTATTTATTTATTTATTTTTTTACAAAAATCATTTCATAGTTTTAAGAAGTGTTTTAGAATTGCATTAACTACTGATGAACACATTGATTCTTTGGAAGGCTTTTGCCTTTCAAACATATTAAAATGCACACATTCACAAACGTTTTTGTCATCTGATCCTCTTTCACCTAATATATTTACTTAAAGTAGCCCTGAGATTTTACAATACATATTTTAATCATTAAGTATCACGTTTGCCTGTTCATTGGTTCTATTACATTGGTTATAGTCATATGACATGCAGGTAAACAAATAAAAATATAGAATTTTTTTTTTTTTTTTTTTTTTTTTTGGTTTTAAAATGATTTATTATTATTATTATTATTATTATTATTATTATTATTATTATTATTATTATTTTATTTTTTATATATTTTTTAATATTATTATTTTATGATTTAATTGATGACTAGCTTTTCATTTAAACTCATAACTCCCTGCAGCTCATTCACAAACACCAGTTTGGGAAACCTTGACATAATGTTTAATGCACTTCATGTTGTTAATAACAACAAATATATATATATATTTCCTTAATTTTTGTATTTATAAGTTAACATGGTACGTATCCTATTCAAATCAATGTGATAAACGAGTTAGGTCAAAGTAACCTAAGTAAAAGTTGTCTGATTATATTACCTAAAGTGTGTAATGTATGGACTATGTTACTAACTACAAATTTTGTCATATAATTCAGAATCAGTAACAGATTACAATTTGTAAATAGTTTTTAAGCGTTTTTTTCCCCCATTCAACATGTCTTTACAGACTTTCTCAGTCTGTTTCTTACAATAATTACAACACTAGCACAAAAAGATTAAAGTCCCGTCAGTTAAATATTAAAGATAATTCTTAATTATTGACTAGTTTATGGATTTCTCACTTCAAAATAATTCTGTGAATTGTTTCGCTACCTGAAAAACAAACAAACAAAAAAAAAATGCACATATCCTTTGCATGCAGTATTGTCAAAGCATCAGTACAGATTATTAGTGCTTTGAAACTGACGGGACAGAATGATCGATTAACACATAGACAATATTTTTTTTTTTTTGATGGGCCTATTGTCTATGCTTATATTCATCATTATAAAGAGACACTTATTGGACATTATAAAGAGACACTCATTCAGTCAGTTCGACAGGAATATAAGCAGGCTACAAGTCTCAAGAACAAACGTTTATAGGCTAACTAAACATTTTACACAACCGTCTGCATCTCATTTGACTCAGAGCGGCCTCCACAGAGTTGCGTAAGAATGAGGAAGTGTTTCGTCTTAAAGTGACAGTGCAGTAATTTAGCGCTTTCTATGCAGCATCTAAGCGGCTACTGTCTCTTTAAGAACACAGAGCTCATTTTCAATGAACGCAGAGCAGTCAGACGCATGTTTTTCTCTTTTTGTGTGTATTGTAATGTGTGTGTGTCAATAGGAGGTGGATCTGGCGCACCGGGAGGCCGTTCCAGATTCAACGCGAGCAATTGGCTGCTCGTGATCTTTGTTTGTCCGCGCGCCCCGGTCACGCACGCCACGCACTCGGGATGTCTCGTGCTCATCGGAATTACCGGTGCGCTTGCAACCTCGCGGAAGATTAGCCAGTTCATCCACACATTCAGTCCGCAGTGCGCAACGCGCAGCTCAGGATAGAACGCGTGGCGTACAACCAGACCGAGAGAGAGCGAAATAACCGGTAACCGGAGAGATGACGGAGAAACGGATGTCGCGCTGGTATTTTGGGGGGATCGCGTCGTGTGGAGCCGCCTGCTGCACGCACCCGCTGGACCTGGTCAAGGTGAGACTATGTCCGTGGAACATGTTTGTGTGGATTAATGGTTAGTGAAGGTGGAGTGGCAGGAGCGGCCTCATCTTCAGAGCACATGACATGACTTGTGTTTGGTTTTGAATAAGCAGACTAAAAGAAAAAAAGTTCATAATTTGGAGAATTCATAGTTAGACATGTTATGCCCTTATAGTGCTCTTTTGCTAAACGATATTACTCTCAATAACTTATAGATGGTGAAAAAGCAATATATCGGCCAGACCGATAATCCCGATAGTATTTGTCGAGTTTAACACTATTAAAATAATAATGCGTAGTTTCTTCATTTCAGAACCTACTTATAGTCTTGTCAAATTGTATGGGATATTTTACATCCAGTACATTGAATTTGTTGGATGTAAAATGATATATACAACCATTTTAACAATATCTGCATTAAAATTCTTGAAATATGCCTACATTTGTGACCCTGGACCACAAAATCGGTCATAAGGGTCTGTTTTTTTAATTGAAATGTATACATAATCTAAAAGCTGAATAAATAATAATAACAATATTTGGCCAAGATACAGCTATTTGAAAATCTGTTATCTGAGGATGCAAACAAATCTAAATATTGTGAAAATTACATTTTTGATATATTTACAGTAGGAAATTTACAAAATATATTAATGGAACATGGTCTTTACTTAATATCCTAATGATTTTTTGGCATAAAGGAAAAAAATTATAATTTTGACCTATATACAATGTATTTTTTATATGTGACCCTGGACCACGAAACCAGTCGCTGGGGTATATTTGTAGCAATAGCCAAAAATACATTGTATGGGTCAAAATTATTGATTTTTCTTTTATGCCAAAAATCATTAGGAAATTAAGTAAAGATCATGTTCCATGAAGATATTTTGTAAAATTCCTACTGTAAATGTATGAAAACTTAATTTTTGATTAGTAATATACATTGTTAAGAACATTATTTGAAGAACTTTAAAGGTGATTTTCTCAATATTTTGATTTGTTTACACCCTCAGATTCCAGATTTTTAAATAGTTGTATCTCGACCAAATATTGAATAAATAAAGCTTATTTATTCAGCTTTCATATGATGTATAAATCTCAATTTTGAAAAAAAAATGGCCCTTACGACTGGTTTTGTGATCCAGGGTCACATATATACCCGTGCTTATGACTGGTTTTGTGGTTCAGAGTCACATTTGCCTGCTCCAAAATCTAACGACAGTCGTGCCAAAATGTGGTTTAAAAAAAAAAAAAACTCTAATTGACAAGTCCACAGTTGGAAATTAGTTTGTGATCTGATTTAGGATCAGTTTAGCAGCCTCATGTGATGTCCTGTATAATTAAACCAAGTGAATGACTGTGTATTCACATTATAACTGGGTGGAGGTCAGTTCCTAAAGTCCTGAGTCCACACTGAAGGACATTACAGCCCAGGACTAGTTCTAGTTCACAGAAACAAATACAGTCTTCTGGTCTTATAATAGAAATTGTTTCCTAGAGCTATAATTATGTTTCACATGCATACTAAATGAAAGGCTGCAAATGTTGCAGCAAATGTGCATGTGTTACGTTTATATTAAAGGCCAGTGGTATTTTTGGATCAGCTCATAATGTGCTGCTTTATGAGACAGGAAATGTACAGTTCACTATCATGCCATAGCATCAAAGTATGTGCGTATGTGAGAGAGAGCTGGCAGTCCACGCATGCTTTTGTCCAGATTCCTCATGAGTTACACGCGTGTGACTTCAGCACGTCTGCCATCTGTGTGTGTGCGCTTGTCCAGTTGAGTCCGGTTTGGTGGACTTCGATTATCTTGTGTCCCACTTTGTCCTTCAGTGCACCTTTGCTCCTAAGAGCATAGTTGTACTTTGTTTTTCCCCCAAAAGTTTCACAAAGAACAAGTATCGGGTGGCTCGTGAATAAGACACGAATGAATGAGTTCAAAGAATGAGAGTGAGTTGCTCTGTCCCCTTTGCTTTCTCTCGTCTTAAATCATTCAAGTACTCTCTTGTTTATCTCTGATAGCAGGCTGAATTATCTCAGATTTGTCTGCGCTCCACTAAACCCAAAACAAAAGCCACAGATAAGCACCGTAAATCCACACACACACTGTCTGAAACCAAAAACACTTCTGAAGTGCTGCTTGACACGAAGGTCACCCAGTCACCCTTCAGAGATCTGTGTGTTTAATCTGCGTAAAGTCCAGTCTGAACGCAATTGCCTTTGTGTGTGATTAACTCATCAATACAAGATTCAGCATACATCTGCATGTGTAAAAACATGCACAGCTGCGTTATTAAAAAAATTAGTCTTTGAACAGAATGACATGTGAAGTTATTGTAGGACTAAATTGTTGGCGTGCTGGTAAGAGCAACCGTTGGCCTCTGTTCAAAACATCCCACAGAATAGCGCTGTGTGTGTGTGTGTGTGTGCTGTGTCATTGAGTTTAAGAGTTTTTGTTACAACTTGTTTCATGTTGCAGCAGGTCTTTAATGCTTGAGTGAGCAGGTCACTACACATTTCTGTATTATCACATTTTACACGCGTGCACTACTTTTTATTCAGGAACAGATAAAATAGATTGAAAGTGACAGTAAAGACATTTATAAAGCTATAACAATTTTGTTCCATTTCCATTAAAAAAAAATTGTTCTTTTGAAGTTTTTATTCATCAAATAATTACAATAAATCGAATATATGTATATATTTCCACATATATATATATATATATATATATATATATATATATATATATATTTGGCTGTTTTCAACATTTATAATAATGCTTCTCAAGTAGCAAATTAGCATATTAGAATGATTTCTGAAGGATCATGTGACACTGAAGACTGGAGTAATGATGCTGAAAATTCAGCTTTGATCACACAAAATAAATAACATCTTACAGTATTTTCCTGTAGAGAAACATTATTTGAAGTAGTAATAATATTTCACAATTTTACAGTTTTTACTGTATTGTGGGACAATGCACATTAATTAACATAAGTCTATTATGTAAATGTGACAGATTTAGCCATTCAGGCTAATTTTCATCTGCAGTCTCTGGCAGGGTGATGGTAAAAAAAAAAAAAAAAAAAAAAAAAAAAAAAAACAAAGTCCACAAATACACAGAAAACATATATTCCCGCAAACAGCAAAAAAGCAAAAACAAAACATACATACAGAACCAGAGGCAAACAAGAAACCAATTCTTGATCAAATAAATGCAGTGTTGATGAGCATAAGAGATGTATTTCAGAAACATTAAAAATCTTTCCAATCACAAACTTTTGAATGCTTGTTGTAAATGTTAATTATGTTGACAGGTGCACCTGCAGACGCAGCAGGAGGTGAAGATGAGGATGGTTGGCATGGCCATGCACGTGGTGAAGAACGACGGTGTGCTGGCGCTTTACAACGGCCTCAGCGCTTCCCTCTGCAGACAGGTCAGATCCTGATCTCAGATCGGTTTCCTTTCTCTGGGAATCCGGGAATAATGAGCTGTGATTTACATACCCAACGGCAGCTCTAGAAAGATACGATGTTCTACGCTGAAAACGCCTGTAGAACCTGAGAAACAACATTTTTTAAATATTTCACAAGTCATTTTCACACATATATGACTTTGTATTGCGGGAAGCTGCCTCCTTGTCATTTCTGACTTGTAATAAAAAACAAAACAATGTCTAAATGCTGCTATGTGACAAGGTGTACAGTAAACAAGCTAAAAAACACATAACTACATTTTTATAAGCCGTCGACACAAAAGTAGAGCACAACGTGTCATATTACTCTGAGAACTACGCTCACTGGAGGGAAACGCAATAGGCGACAGGAAGCATTCATTATTTTTAAGTCAAAGGATTATTTCACCACCCTGTGTAAACCTGAAAGGAGGAGATATATTGAGAAATGAAATTTTATTGGCCTATGTCAGTGCTCCTTTTCCTTACTTTCCTTTTATTGGAGAAATTATCCAACTGAATGGCCCAACATGAAATATCCTATTTTTGTCTTTGAACGCTGGCTTTTTAGGTTGACAGCTTATAAAAAACATTTTTTTAGCTTGTTTACTGTACACCTTGTCAGAAATGACAAGGAGGCAGCTTCCCGCAATACAAAGTTAATGGAGAGCGTTGGATTCCCCGCCCCCACCGGCCCCCCCGGTGTGGGCTAAATGCACTCTGTCTCTATTGCCTTTACCTTGAGTTTAATGCTGGTTTTTCCATTGAGAGAGAGGTCATGTGATCAGGATCTGCTGTTGTATCATGAAGAGGCACAAACTGATCCACATTGTTTATTTGGTGAAAGTGCATTGTCATGCTTTAACTTAAACTTACAATGTTTTGGAAACAAAAGCTGCCGAACTGCATAGACTAAACATGGAAACTGATCTGCAGAACTGATTAAATGTACACATTCACCATGACAATGCAGAAAATGTTATGAGATATTGTTCATTCAAATAAACAACTTTCTTTTTTTTCCCCTTTCATGTTTTTCAAACTAATATTAATGTATTTATTAATGTATTATTAATGTATGTAATGTATTTCAAATGGCTAAAGAATTACTGTGATATATTTGACAGAACACAGAAGCTAATCAAATACACATATAATGCTAATGATTCTGTCTCTGTGTCTCTGCAGATGTCATATTCTCTCACCAGGTTTGCCATCTATGAGACGGTCAGAGACATGATGGGCAGCAGCAGTCAGGGACCAATGCCTTTCTATCAGAAAGTCCTGCTGGGTGCATTTGGAGGTAAAAACACACCATTACAGACCAGGATATCACCAGTAGCCTTATGACGATACATGTCATGTGACGTTATCATAATTAGATGTACAGAATAGTTATGACATGAAATGTTTCATTTTATTGAGATCAACTCATAATAGCAAGATATAAACTTGCATTTCTGAGAATAAAAGTCAGAACTGTGAGATAAAAAACTTGCAATTGCAAGAAATATTGTAGATGAAAATTGTTAGATAAAAAGGGTGTGATTACTCTTAATTTTAATTGAATGTATTTTTTATTACAAAAAAAATGTGAGTGTAATTAATATAAGTAATTTATATAAATCTCAGTTTATATATTTTATGCAGTTATGCCTTTTTTTCCCTCAGAATATGTTTATGTAATCTCAAAAAGTTTTTTTTTTTTTTTTTTTTTAAAGTTGTTTATATAGTTTGTTTTTGTTTTTTTTTAGTTTTAGTTGTTTTACCTGTTTTATCCTAATTAATGATATTAACCTGGTGCATAGATAAAAACATATTGCACTATTTTCACGCATTCTGTTTCTCTCCACAGGCTTCACCGGCGGTTTCATCGGGACTCCAGCGGACATGGTTAACGTTCGGTGTGTATTGTGGGCTTTGTGATGCTGTGTTTGTTTTTCTAGCACATCTGGCCGAGTGTGAGCGTTTCATGTTGTTGTTCTCCACAGGATGCAGAACGATATGAAGCTTCCTCTAGAGCAGAGGAGAAAGTGAGTGAGTCTAGATCTAAAAACAGGCCAGACGGTCATAACGTGATTAATCTGAATCGTATCTGTGTCTCTCGCAGCTACAAACACGCGCTGGATGGACTCTTCAGGGTCTGGCGGGAAGGTAAAGACACTTCAGGATCTCTTACAGTTATTCTCTTCTGTCAGTGTCTCTCTCTAAACATGTGTTTTTCTCAGAGGGAACCAGGAAGTTGTTCTCAGGAGCCACTATGGCATCCAGCAGAGGAGCCCTGGTCACTGTCGGACAGGTGAGACAGCACTGGGACTGTTCATTTAGTAGCAAATATTTTGGCTAATCAGATAAGACTTTGAGATTTTCTAATGATCTATGAACTATTGAGAATAAGTGCATAAAATGTGGAGAGGAACTAGTTTGACTCTCACACAAACTGATGAATGAACTCCTGAATGCGCTGTGAAATGCTGTGGATGAAGGCATCTGTAATATGCCATGTTTATGATGATGAAATGATCCTGACCGTGTCTCTCTGTGTCAGCTGGCATGTTATGATCAGGCCAAGCAGCTGGTGTTGGGCACAGGACTCCTGGGAGATAACATAATAACACATTTCCTGTCCAGCTTCATCGCTGTGAGTATCAAAGCTTCTGATTGGCCAATCACTGTATAACCTTGATAACTGATAAAGGACAGTATTGGAAAACTAGTTTTTATTGATTAGTAAAATACCCTTGTTATGAGTAATTATTTAGTGGGAATTCTGTTATATTCACTTAACAAATTAATGATTATTAGTCAAATTAAGAAATAAAAATGTAAATGTAAGTGTATGTATGAGTATAGTAATTTTATATTTACATTTTTATGTCATTTTTAAATATATAACATTTTTAGCTTTTTAGAACATTTGTAAACAATTCATGTTATAACTAAAAAATGTATATTTATATATATTTTATAATAATTTATGTATTTTAATAGTTTTACATTGTTTATGTATTTTTACATTTTTGTAATGATATAGTAAAAACACATATGTGTTTATATTTTATATAGTGTAGACATATTTTACCTCAAAAATTGCTGGTATATATGTTTTCGTGTTTTTTTTTTTTTTTTTTTTTTTTTTTTTTTTTTTTTTTTGGAGCATCATACATCCTCTAATTTACAGAAGACACCCACTAAAATGTCATTCCGTGTAACAATCTTGCCCAGCATATTTACAACATTTAATTAAATTATATTAAAAAACAAATTACTTTCACCCCAAATACTAATTAGTTGTAATTCTAAATTTTTTAAATCTGCCACTGTCCTAGGTTTTGCCCGTTTGTCAGTAAGATTTTTTTTTACTCATTTAAAAGACAAAATTTAATATGCTCCCTTATTCTTTTATATATTTTAATATGTACAAGTCAGAATAAGCATGTTGTTTGAATTTTTACATAAATATTGTGTTACACCAAATGACAATTTAACATTATTTCAACCTAATTTTGATTTTATTCCCCAAAAACTTATTTGAAACCTTAAAAGCAGACACTTTACTTACATTTAATGTGCTTTCTATGGACATAAAACCACTTTTGTAAATTTCTTTTGATGTGGACATCTAAACTTCTTTAAGCCATATATATCATGACTTTCTCTGTTCAGGGAGGTTGTGCGACATTCCTCTGCCAGCCGCTGGATGTAATAAAGACGAGGTTAATGAACTCTAAAGGCGAATACAGAGTGAGTTTCCCCTCTCTCTCCCTCTCTTTGATCATTGTCTCATCTTTACTGCTCATTTGTTAAATTTATTTTTGTATATTAGGGTGTGATTCACTGCCTGTCTGAAACTGCCAAACTGGGACCACTTGCTTTCTACAAGGTACCAAATGTGCTTTATTTTGCTGAATTTCTTTACATGACATTACCGATCATTTTTTAAAACAGTTTCCCACCATCCAATCACGTGACAGGGTTTAGTTCCGGCCGGGATCCGTTTGATTCCTCACACGGTCTTGACGTTCGTCTTCCTGGAGCAGCTGAAGAAATACTTCGGCATCCGGGTGATCAGCTGAACTTTGACCTCTTGACCTTTTCCCTTCGGCCTCCTCTTAAAGCTGCTCTCACTTCCACAATATTATTCCTGGAAAATCGCACACTACACAGTCACACCCGACTTCACAGTGCTGCCAGACCAACATAATAAATGATGATTCATCACTATCCGAGTGCGTCATAACGCACATCTGACAGGAGAGCGGAAACTGAGAGGAGGCGCTGATAGACAACGGGACTCACTAAACTGGATCTTCTGGGAATAAACGACTGTACGCTCATCTCTTCAGGGTGAGGTTTAGATTATAGATGTTATGTATCAGGATAAATATGTTTGTTTGTTTGTTTTTTTTGTTTTCTTTTTTTAGTTTATGAATTAATAATTCTGGTTATTATAATTTTTTTTAAATGCTGTTCTTCAATCCATCTTTTGCAATGAGACGTTTTAAAGGAATAGTTCACCGATGTCTCAGAGTACAGAGTAATGTTTGTGCAGATCTTAGATTTAATAAATATAAATTGTTTTGTTTAAATTTGTTTAAATTGACACTCGGTCATTTTTGAGTGAACTATTCCGTTAAGTCATGAGACTCACACAATCAAAACGGTCCATATTGCTTTAAGGCTTTTAAATGGTTACATTCAGTCTATAAGTATTGTGTTCAACTGTTTTAATGGTACAAATTCTGTATTTTCAACTATCTGTATTGGCTGGGTTTGATTGACAGAAGGGTCAGGGGTCACAGAAAACCTATGAGGGGAGTTTTACCCTAAAAACCAAAATGTTGAGCATCAGAGAAGACAAGAAAACATTAAACAACAGGCTGATGGGGATCCAGTAGTGTATTTGCAATGTGCAAGACGAGTCCAATTTCTTTACTTGGTGCTATGCTTTCATTTTTTTTATTATATTTCGATTCTTTTCATAATATTTCTGCTGGAAAACTTGCGTTCGCACAAATCCTGCCTCATCTGTGACTGAGATATTGTTAGATCTACTGTAGTTTCCTCAGATGTGTGCTTAGTTGTTTTAGTGTTGAGGTAGTGGGGGCATTTAGTGAATACGTTTCACAAATTACTTCAGTTTTGTGGTTTGATCCTGGATATCTGGATTTATCCTGAGCTAAGCATATAATAAGAACACAAAATAATCACAAATTTACGTTACACTTAACATTTTAGATTAAGTTGGTAAATTACCATATTGGTATATGCTTAAAAACGGACTTTTTAATGATTTTAGAATGAAAATAGAATGAAATTGAACACTGGAGAAGCCTTATCTATTGGTAGCCACACGAGGGCGCTGTCATGAAGTGAATGTGTGCGCATGCGTAAATGCGCAGAGCCGCTTGTGTGCATTGAGTTTGTGTGGGAACGAAGAGTTTTGTTTGTTTTCTACAAATTTATTTGTAATTTAGGGTTTGAAAATGGAGGATTGAACTGGTTGTTGCTTGAACTGAGTGGAACTGAGCTGCTCTCTCTATCTGGAGAAAAATGCAAACTAAATGAGATATGAAACTGGTCTAAACTGCAATTTTGTCTCATCAGAACAGTATTCTGTCTAAAATGAAATGTATGGAAATAAAAGGACTAACACAAGAAAATCAAGTGGAATTCTTTGTATGTTTACATTATACTTTACATTATATTTTTGTCTCTTACATTCACTCAGACAGACGTTTAGGTTTCCCCCCCCCCCATTTGCACAACGCGGAACAAATAAAACACAGTTTCTTGGGAGAACGCAAAAGCATTGAAATCTAATTTTACTTTAGGGGTAAACAGAAAACTCTTCAATTGTTATGCTCCGCCTAGTGGACATTTAGCAACTTTCTGAACAGGCTTTAGCTACTTTCCTTTACAGCTGTCAGTAGTGGATCTGTCCTAGTAAAAATAGTGTACTTGAATGCCCCAAAATACTAAAACACAAACAAGGAGATTAGTAGCATTCTTTCAAATTGCACATTGAATTACTTAAAATTAGTTTAATGTTAGTACACTTTCATATGATTGTCCTAAGTTTAAATGTAATTGACTTTATTTAAAATATATTAGTAATGTAATAACTCTAAGCACATTTTCCCAACTGTGCTACTTAAGTACACTTAATATAAATATAGCAATAACACTCGATTTTAAAGTACACCAGGAGGGTTTTATAATTGCATTGCTTAAAAGTGTGCTACGGTCACTTTACATAAAATGTTTGTGGATTTTTATACTTTCACTAAGTTCTATTTGGATTTTCATGAAAAAATACAGTAGAAATGTATTAAGGTCTGTTTGGACTTTGCTGTACGTCGCAAAAAAATGTAAGTGTTTTTTGGCAAAAGAGATACTGCTTTGTTTGCTGTAAATTACATACCATATCTATGCTGCATTGTTGTATCTATGTGATACTAGGGTAATTATCCTTTAAATCTAGGGTTGTTTACGTTTCTGTGAAAGCTTTGTGAAGTGACTACACAATAGGTATAATTTTAGAATGTGTTTAGATGTGTATAACAAATGACAATTAAATAGTATAGTGTACTTTTAGCATAAAGTACTTGAAGTGCTACCTTTTTAATGAGGAATAAAGTGCTACTAATGGCATAGTAATAGTTTACTTGATTGCATTAGCCCATTTAAAGACACTATAAACATGTTAAGTATATCTTATAAAAGGAATGTGAACATGCAATACATTTGACATTATTTAATCTATAAAAATACGTGGGCAATACATTATAAATACATTTTGTAGCTATATTGTATAGTATTCCTATGTTTTATAATTAATAAGTGTATTTTCTATGTATGATGAGTATATTTAAAAAGTGAAGTGAAAGATGGTTTCAGTTGTACCCATAGAGAAAGTAAGTTAAAAGCACACTTTAGTTCATATTCATGATGACCGAAAATAGCACAGTTGAGTACACTTAAGATTATCTTAAGAAGGACTAAAGAATACGTTTCAGTAGCTATATTAAGTACAAAATGAGTGCGCAAAAATAGAGTTCAAGTACTTTATGGAAATGTAGACCTACAACGTCTACTGAAATAAAGTGTGTTTTAGTGCACTTTTTCACCTAAGTGAGGCGGCTGTCGCGTTACTGCGGGTCTGGACAGGACAACGGAAGTCAAATGAAATCTTCCTCTTACCTAATTTATACCAAACAGCTTTCAGTTTCACTTTAGTGCGTTATTAAACCTGCATGCAGACAAAATATGTGAAGAAACACTTAACGGAGATCTTTTTCATTTAGGTGAGTAGAAGTCATGGATCTCTTCATCCACGTGTTGATGCTTCACTGTTTGCAATCACGTGACTGGCGCAAATCGAAACTTCCATAGAATTGCAGCACATGTCTGTTAATGTTCAACCTGTTTCAAGCCACAAATAGTAATAAGAAAACATCCAGTGTATGTGAACGAACTGCAAGTTCGGGGCACTTGTGATCCATATACAGCACATGCAGCAGCATTTAAATCGCTAAAAATAGCGGGACATTCTAAAATTTGTAAGTGCTAGTAATGCATAGCTACTATGTATAGGCAAAAGTGCGGGGCATGAACCCACAATATGAACGTAAGTCAACATCAACACGTTTTGCTTTTAGGTTCATGCGTTAAAAATGGGCGGGTGAGCTCGAAACACCCATTTCTGTTGTTTGGTCAAACTGCGCCATTATCAGTTCTTCCTCAGTGGATTTCAAAATAATAAAAAGTCCACTGCTGCTGTATATACAAGGTTATACGGGTTATACAAGGTTATATTTACCTGTTTATGGTTTTTAGACTAATAGGGTTGAGTCTATTTATTGCTATAATTCGTTCTAATCAAACTTGATATTTTGCTTATTGTGCTGTTAAGACTAGAAAGAGTAGAACAGGAAACACCAAATGTAAAAAAAAATGCAGAACACAACCTTATCTAGAAAAATAAACTGTGTAACAAAGAAGCAGTGTGTTTTTATCATGTAATGAACAAAATATCTCTTATAATAGAGAAAGAAATAATCAGTCCTCTCACAGGCAAGATGCGGCGGGGAAGCATGTCTCAACCTCCTATAAGTAAGTATTAAGTCATTCATTCATTGCTAACATCCATCCATCCGTCCATCTGTACATCCATCTGATAATGTCTGTCTGTCGATTTACAGTGTCAGATCTGAATATTGTGCTGTTGGGACTGACTGGAGCAGGAAAGAGTGCATCAGGAAACACCATCCTGGGTGGAGACAGAAAAACATTTAAAGAAGGTTATTCACCTGCGCCTGAGACCGAAATCTCACAGACAGAGGTGGACGGACAAACGATTACTGTGACTGACACTGTAGGGCTCACTGATACTGCAGTGAACGTTACAGATGTTCAAACTAAAATAGAGCAGATATTACAGAATACACACCATGGTATTGATGTGTTTCTGCTGGTGATCAAACTGGATCAGACATTCACAAAGGAGAAGTGTGAAGCTGTGAAATGGGCCCAGAAGAATTTTGGAGCAAAAGTATTAAATCACACAATAGTGCTGCTTACTCATGGAGATCGGTTAGGTGAGCCAGTAGAAGATTATCTGAGTAAGAATGAAGCACTGCGGTCATTAGTTGATCAGTGTTCAGGGGGATTTCATGTTTTTAATAACAAAGATGAAGATCGATCTCAAGTCACTGAACTTTTGAAAAAGACTGAGTCACTGAGGATGAAGAATGGATACAGGAGATACACTAAGCGGGTCTATAAGGATACTCAGAAAGATCTCTGGCTCAAGAAATGTGACATCTTTGTAGTAGCAATAGCATTAGTAATTGCAGCAGTAGTATTTGGTGGAGCAGCATTAAAAGGAGGAGCAGGAGTATTAGAAGGAGTAGGTGGATTAGGAGGAGCAGGAGTTGGAGGAGCAGCATTAGAAGGACAGGCAGATTTATTAAGAGAAGCAGAAGCAGCTTTGATGATGCCATCAGCTGCACGATGTACAGGACCAGCACCATTGATAGGAGCAGCAGGAGGTTCAACTCTGCTAGCAGTAGCTGCTTTTGTTGGACTGTATTTTTTGGTAAGATTTCTGTATTTTTTCTCTAGAGAAAATGATATAGGTGACTAAAAGTTTCCTATTTGTAAAATCTTGCATTATACTACCCTGATGTAATGGCTTTTGTTTTTTCTTTTAGAATGTTGCAATTTTTTACATTTCATTTTATAATGATGCAACACTGTATCTGGACACTTGTTGTCAACAAAAATACCAAAGCTCTAAAATTTAAGTTTAATCTATAACTTTTAATTGTGTAGTCTATAATTTTTCAGGCCTCTATAATATGTAATTGTATAATGTAGTGTATAAGCATACTTTTTTTTATTATTATTTTTTTAATATTGTATTATAATATCTTGATGCAAAGGCTTAGGAGGGATTGTGTTCGCAGTTGTGTGAAGTAGGTGTGAAGGTGTGTCATTTGTGTAATTTGTGTACTGGAGCATAGTTGTCATATTTGTAAAATAAATAAATAAATAGCCCTTACTTTTTTTTTTTATTACATTTTAATAATAAAAGTCACCTGTACCTTTAATTTATATTATTAACATCTTTCTTCCTTTGTATATTTTGCCTAATAGAGTTAGAACTTATAAGGAAATGCATTTTTTCACTTTGACCAGAAGAGGGCGCCACATCATCTGACAACTTTTTGTCAAGAGACAGTCTGATCTACTCATTTCTTGTTAAAAACCTTGTAAGAACTTTCTGAGTTCATCAGTGTCGCCTCACTTCCTGTCACCATGGAGACACTTGACTAGTCCTCTCTAGCTCTTTAAGCCATCAGCCCATGAATAACCATCTTCTTTGCCAAACAGCCAGCGTGTGTTTGACTTGTACGTGTGCGGGCGCAAAGATTCACAACAATATGTAAATATATGCAGATTCCATCACTGCAGTAATGTAATATGTAAAGTAACTTGTGCATGTTCAGTTAACATCCTATTCCAATCTTAAAGAGAGATTCACATACAGTAGTTTATTGATAGCACAGTGGCAGCCGGAGAATTTTTATGTGCACCATGAGACCGTCAAAAACTACTGTTTAGATCTGAAGGCTGATGTGTGTTAAAGCTCCAGAGAAGCAGATATATTTGGGTTTTCACTCAACATTTTGGTTCCCATAATCTGGACTCTCTGGAGAGAGGATGTGAGAATGTGGATCTTACTTATGCATTATAGAGCATTAAAAAGTTATTGGGCCTGAATTGAGCTGGATAATGACACTAACTTTACAGCACTGACACACTGAACTGAATAGAATCGACTGTGAACTAAACTGAGCTGAATAACGACACTAAATTGAGCTGAAACTGAATTTATTTCATAACTGATTAATTTTACAATATTAAAACTGATGTTTTATTAAACAATATGCATTGTATATTGTACTATTTAATATAAACGTGACTTGTTTTGATTTATTTGTTGAGTATCTGTCAGTAACTCTGCTGCAGGACTTCTTGCTTTCAATCACATCACTTTTCTGTGTGAAGTCATCTACAGTACGTACACATATCAGACAGATGTCTTTGGCTCCAGAGATTCTTGGAAATAATTGTTATTAATGCGCTCTCATGTTGCTGCTCTCCATGTTCAAATGCAAACAGATGTCATCCATACGAAAGCATATTTTGTAAATCATCCTAAACACATGTAAATTAACAGTACGATTACTGCTCACAGGAGAGAAGCGCACTAGATTAGTCGCATCTGCAATATCAGTGTCTCTATAAACTCAAAGAGAAATCTTAATGTAATAGCGTAAACTGTTAAAAAAATAAAGCTTTTCACACAGAAGAACCATTTTTGGTTTATCACAGAACCTTTTAGTCATCAGTTAAAATAACCAGAAGAACATTTTAAAGAGGTCATCGGATGCTAAGTTCACTTTTACATGCTGTTTGAACATTAATGTGTGTTGGCAGTGTATGTACACATCTACCCTATAATCATAAAAATCCATGCAGTGGTTTTTAATTAATCTGTAAAAATATATATCCCCTTTTTCAAATTGAGCCATTCTCAGATGCCCGTCGTTGTTGCGTCACACCGACAGAGGCCGCTCCCACGATAGTTGATTGACATGAGCGTCTTACCTCAGATCAGTTTTCCAGTTTTCACCTCCATGTTTTGATGCCGGAGCAGGGATGCAAGTTAGACAAGAATTGAGCGATTGAGGTGTTGTGTTGCTGAATGTAATAATGAACGTAGTGGTTGTCATTTACTCCTGACATCTGAGCCGCTGAAGATGCAGTGGTTTACGTTTGTTTGTGAAGGGAATGCGCCTCCCGATCTACATATATTCATCTGTGTTCACACAAATCATTCATGATCCAGCTTCACTTATAGCAGAAGTGAGTATAAAGGATCGCCTTTCCTAATAATGTGCTAGTTAGCAAGTTTAGCGGCTAAATGCGCTAAAGTAAACAGGCTTGTCACTCCACAGAGAGAAGAGAGGGGCGGGGCGAGCAAAGCTCATTTGCATTTAAAGCAACCTCGACCAGAATGAGATGATTTTTGCAGAGCTGATTTTGGCAAGGTAAAAAGGGTGTTGTTTTACACTACCATTGAGAATTTTTAACCAAAGTATATTATAGACTTTTCATTAAGACCCTAACGAATCATATCAACTTGTGGAAAATGGGCATCCGATGACCCCTTTAATAATGAAAAAATAAAATGTTTTACAGTATAAAGAACCTTTTGTGGAATTGAAATCTAATGATTCTTCACTGAACCAACAATTCCAGTGAAGATCCTTTATTTTCAAGAGTTTATTCATCAATATATACTCACTCTGGTCATTCAAATCTGTTTTAATATTGAAAACATCTTTGAAAATCTGCTTTCTGGTGTTTGTAAAGAAAGTAAAGTTCATGATTCAAGACAAATCCTCATAAAAGATTTTTGACATTTGATGTTGGTCTTTTGTGCCTTTTTCTCCGCACAGTGTTTTATGTGTGTTTTTATTCAGACAGTATGATTGTGAATCTGTCTTGAGAATATGCCGCCAGCTGTGAAACATCCAGGTGCTCTTTTGTGATCATCAGATGCGTAATCCTGTTTGTTTTTGTCTTCCTCTGTGTTGTCTTCCCATCAACACTGTTCTTCTTTAGTGTTTGACGTATCGTACATGCATCTTGTCAGAGATGTTGACCTGTTCCAGGGGTTTCTGTAAGTCTTTTGTGCATCTTTGATTATTCTGCATGGTTCACTCCTGCCCTGAACTTTAGATCATTTTCTTATTGAACATTTGAAATACTAACACTTTTCAGCTCTTAATGCAAGTCAGTCTTGATGTCGGTGCTCTGACTCTGAGATCTGTCATGTTTGAGGTTCAGTATGGTTCACATCAGGTAATGCTTCTTGTGAATGAAGAAATCCACACATTCATCTTTCTCCTGCAACTTTTGTTAAACTCTTGGTTTTTCTCAAGGTTTTTTTCTTTTAAACATCATAACATGTTTTTCCATGCTGCAGTTATCTTTGGTTTGCTTTCTGGCAGGTTTGTTTAGGCTTACTGTAATTTATAAATGTAACGCTGCTTTGGAACAATATGTATGATGATTAATGCTACAAAAATGCATTGAAATAAATTTAAGTATGAAAAGAGTTTTTTTTTTTTTTTTTTCATAGTTTTAGTCATAGTTTTAGGCTTTTGTTGAAAAATATCCTTTAAATGTAGTCAGTATTTCATCATGTTTTTTTTTTTTTTTTGCCTTCATTTTAGTTAAATTCACTACTGAAATAGCATCCAATTTTGGTTGATGAAAATAACATTTAGTTTAATATAGCAAAGTGCAATGATTTTCATTCAGATAACGAATGGATTATTTTAAATAATCATATTCTTTTATATTCTTTCTTTATTTATTATATTTGAGATGATATTATAGTTAGTATTAATATTTTGAATTGGTTTTAAAGTTTATATTTTCTATTTTCATTTTAGTTAAACATTTGACCCCCCCCCAATTCTTAGCTTAGCTAATAGTCTTAGCTATTTCATTACATGGATTTGAATTTTAAATTTAAATGAGAAATGTTGCTACAGAAAGTAACCCTCGTGCATTAATAATTACTGTTGTTTGTCAGCAGTACTGAAGTAGTATTGTTATGACATGGATGCTATTGCTGATGACATTTTTGTCAGTAATGTTGTTGATGAGGTGAACACTGCTTTCTGTGTAGTGGCTCTCATTGTTAATTAATTTATGACTGAATATATCTCTTTGAGCGTTGAGGAAAGTGCTTTAGTTTCTAATATGAGTGTTCATTGACTTAATCACACAAATGGCACGGCGGGTCTTACGTTAATAAGCCAGAGATTAAGAGGCCACAGCAGCTCATTTCTTTGTCCTTTCTGACCTTTGCATGAAGGAACCAGTACAGATCTGAACTCTTACAGTAAGAACTCCAGGAAGTTTCTGTGGAGAGGAGAGTAATGGTATAGGAGGCTGTTGTGGATATTTACAATGCCTGTCAAAGTAAAACTCAATGAGATTTTTATGGAGGTGTTCTAGTCAACTGGATTTATTGCTTTATTTTTTTTTTTTTTAACCACATATCTAAATGATTTGACCACACATCAAGACTAGAATTCCTTTAAGGTTAGACTTAAAGCATTGGATTGAGGTTTTTGTAAATTATGCCACAGTAACTGATGAATTAAGCAAGCATGGTCATGTTTAATCGTGTGTTCGCGTGCCCGAAATCATTGGAGGATTGTTGGATTTTTCATTAAAAGCGTATCAGAGAAGCTGAGCAGTTGCTTACAGTGACCTTTCCACACACATTCATCGGCTGGAGACCGACACGTCACGCTGAGAGCCAAATGAAATGAGCGCTATAGAAACACAAGAACACTGTATGACCTTCTCCAATCTATTTATTGCATTTGTCTGTAATGTCTCCATTTTCACATGATCAAGGTAAGAAGCCCATCAGAGCTAATAAAGTTGAGTGAAAGAAGGAAGGACGTCCTGCTCTTCTGTCGCAGGCCACAGAAAATAGATTCAGGAGCATCATTCAATTTTTCACTAATGAAGTTTCATTATCAGCCTGTGAAGTCGGACGCTTATTTCATTACCTCAGTGAGAAGTGTGTGTGTGTGGTCTCGGCTTTGATAGATGCGACCGGTTTCTCTGTGCTCGACAGAGATTTCTGTGCCAAACGTCGATATGGGCACAAAAAACGTCTTGGTAATGACTTCCTGTCCCCTCACGCATGACTCTAACGCCGGCCCCTGACAGCACTGACACTACACTTCTCCATTTTGCGTGTTATTGATCAGATACTTTAAAACATCTCGAATAACCTTAATGAGCTCTGCACCAGACGTTTTGTGACTGATGCAGATTGAAATCGACACTATGTTCACTGTAAAGATGCAAACCTGCTGAAAGAACATCTAACACTTACACGACTGGCACACTCTATCCCATCTCCTCCCTCATTAATGCACAAAAGACGACAGCTACAGTAAGATGTTTGCTCATGCCTATATGAGTGATTTTCCTCTGAAAACCATTTTAGTGCATGCAATTTAATGCAGAGCAATAAAACAGATGTTTATGGCAACTTTTAAAGGGATTGTTCACCCAAAAAAGCACTTGCCTTCATGTCATTCCAAACTGGGTATCACTGACTTTCTTCTGTGGAACACAAAAGATGATCTTTAAAAAAATGGCACTGTAATGTTGTACAAAGTTTGGAAGAGCATGAAGGTGGCAAAATCATGACAGATTTTAATTTTGGGTGAAGTATCTCTTTACTGAAAAATGTCCTAGCATACCAGTTTCAGGTGGTCAGACTGGTTTGTTGCTGATCTAAGGTGGTCTATCAATCAGCTAGTTACCAGGTCCAATCTGGACCATCTAAGAGTGACCTTATTAAAATTTTAAGAGCCCTCAGGAAATATCATATACCAGTTTTATGTAGGCCAACTGGTTTATTGCTGGTTCAAGGTGTAAGGTGCATTCAAGCCTGCAGGAAATATTGGATTATACCAAGTTAAGGTGGTAGTCAGAGATGGTCTACAATGGCTTTAACCAGCTACCAGCCCACTTGGACCATAATTTACCATTTTAGACCTTTAAAAGCCCTCAAGAAATATCAGATTATACCAGATTAAGGTGGTCAGGATGGTTTGTTGCTGGTCTGAGATGGTCAACCAGCTTTAACTAGCTACCTGGTCCAACTTGATCCATAAATTACAGATTTAGACATTTAATAGCCTATACTGAAAATATCTTATCATACCAGTTTTAGGTGGTCAGACTGGATTGTTAATGGTCTAAGGTGGTCTACCAACTCTAACTAGTTACCAGGTCAAAACTGGACAATAACATGACTTTAAAGAGCCCTCAGGGAATATTATATACCAATTTTAGATGGTCAGTATGGTTTGTTCCTGGTTCAAACTAGCTAATAGGTCGAACCTGGGTCACCAATAACCAGTTAAGACCTTTAAGAGCCTGCAGAGCCTCAAGTTAATCATCTCAAGTTAAGGTGGTAGTCAAAGATGGTCTACCATCTCTAACCAGCTACCAGCCCACTTGGGTCATAAATGATCAGCTGAGATCTTTATAATCTCTCAGGAAATATCAGATCATACCTGTTTTAGGTGATCAAGTTGGTTTGTTGCTGGTTCATGATGGTTTACAAGCTTTAACCAGCACAAGCACAAACTTGAACCATTAATCACTACTTTAGACCTTCAAGAGCCTTTAGGAAATATACCATACCAGTTTTAGGTGGTCAGTTTGGGTTGTTGTTGGTCAAAGATGGTCCACAAGTTCTAACCAGCTACAAGGTCCAACCTGGACCATAAATGACCATCTTAGACCTTCAAGAGCCTTCAGGAAATATGTTTTAAGTTGTCAGCATTTAAGAGCCTACAAAAATATCTTGTCATACTAGTTTTAGGTGGTTAGACTGGTTTGTTGCTGTTTTGAGGTGGTCTACCAACTCTAGCTAACAGGTCCAACCTGGGTCATCAATAACTAGTTAAGACCATTAGAAGCCTGCAGGAAAAATCGGATCATACCAAGTTAAGGTGGTAGTAAGGTGAGACTAACCAGCTACTAGCTAAAACCTGGACCATAAATGACCATCTTAGACCTTCAAGAGCCTTCAGGAAATGTATCATACCAGGTTTGTTGTTGGTCAAAGATAACTAGCTACCAGGTCCAACCTGGACCATAAATGACCAGCTTAGACATTAAAGAGCCTACTGAAAATATATTGTCATACTAGTTTTATGTAGTCAGACTGGTTTGTTCCTGGTCTAAGGTGGTCTATCACCTCTAACTAGTTACCAGGTTCAACTTGGACTACAAAATACCAGCTTAGACCTTTACAAGCCTAAAGGAAATATCAGATCATACTAGTTTATGTTGGTCAACATGGTGTATTGTTGGTATAAAGTTGTCTATCTGCTCTAACTAGCTACCAGTTCCAACTTAGACCATGGGTGACCAGCTTAGACCAGCTTAGACAGACCTTTAAGGATATATCAAATCGTACTAGTTTATGGTCACCACACTAGTTTATTGTTGGTCAGAGGTGGTCTACCAACTCCATGCAGCTACCAGTTCCAACTTGGACCATAAATGATCAGCTTAGACCTTACAAATGTGCAGGAAATATCAAATCATACCACTAGGTAGTCAAGTTGTCTGTAGCTGGTACAAAGTAGTTTACAAGCTCTAACCAGCTTCCAGTTCCAACTTGTACCATAAATGACCAGTGTAGACCTTCTAAATATGTGAACCTGCTGCTTATGGAAATGTGTATGTTCTCCAGCATGCCTCCATGATGATGATGGATGTTAACCTGATTAGAGAGAGACATTAAAGAACGCAAGCTGTAATGAGAGAGCAATATCATGTGTAATGGATGTTATAGTGTGCACATTACATTACATTATGTCTGTCATCTCACTCCTTCTGAGCTGTTAGAAACTCTCTCCCGCTACATGTGTATGTGGTAAATCTCCACGGAAACGGCCTGCTAAACACGCTGGAGGATTGGATTGCGGTCTTGTTAGGCGTAGGAGGCTGATAAGTCACCTTCACGAACACCCTGTGACGTCTGAGTGCTAGAGAGCCCGAATCAAGGTTTTTGAAGCATATTGATGTCGTATTTTTGTTCGGAGTGGCTGTGATGATTCATGAAACATGCATTTATTCTCCAAACCATCTTGAGTTTGTCAGTGGTTGGTGGAGGACTGCCTACTTCAAATTTAATCTCTCTTATTTGAAAATCTCTGCGTTTATGTGCTAAAAATGTGCCGTATGTAAAATCGGAGCGTGCTGATGAGGTTTGTGGCCCACGCACGTGCCCACACAAACACGCGGCGATATGTTTCAATTAAACTGTGGGATATTAAACTACAACAATGCAATCAATTGACAGCATTCAAGGATAGATTTGTGTTTCCTGAGAGGTGTTGAGCTCCAGAGCACCCTTGTATCAAGAGCTTTAATTACAGGGTCTCTGAACTGCTGTGTAATTATAGCATTTCAGTAACATCTATAAGAGCTTTTAGTCCTGAATAAGTGTTATTCCGACAGATCATCTCATAATACAATGCTACACAAGGTTTTTAAAGGGGTCGCATGAGACATGTTTATCTTTGCATCTTCTCTTCCTCTGAGGTTCACTTATTTTTGTATGTGAATAGTCTTTTAATACGTGTAGTCGCAGCCCTGAATGGAAATTTTGTGTCAATAGAGCATTTCAGTGCTGAAATATATTTAACATCAGCTATTTTGTGAAAAACAACATGTGTATTATATCTAATAGCTGAATGAATGTGGTTAGCAAAATAATAGTATATATTTAGTGTATTTTTACATTTATTTAATATACAAAACCATTTAGACTGGGACTTTCTTACATTTTACTCTTCTAGTGTTAAGGAATAATTGTTTCTTTGCTTTGTCCTCTGTATTATCTCACCATGGAGTTGCTGAATTCATAAAAGGCATTGATTATGTGTGGTTATATGCTAATTTAATTAGGATTCTGGCATGCAGAAATCAAGCATTTCAGAAAAAAGCCATTTTCAGCTAAGTTGCAATAAATGATGTAGGAAGCTGTGAAAGTTCCTGCCATTTTCATTTTATTTCAAAAGCTCAAGGCTAATCTGATTTCATATGATATGCGCTCTGCATTTAGTGCTTTTAGGAGCTGGCTGAGGCAATGCAGCATGTTAGCCATCTTCACAGAAACTGTGAAAATACAGAAGATGTTGAACTTCTGTTTTACATGAAAGTGAAAGTGGATGGTGATTTTTAAATGCAGTGCTCAAAAAAAAAAGCATGCTTCATTATAACAGCAGCCCTCTGAAATCCTGTGATATTTTCCTTTTCAGAGCTCAGCTAAATCACCATTTACTCAGCTGGTATAGAAAGCAATAGCTTGAATGTTTATATATCCTCACATCCGTCTTCAATGAAGCACGAAATGAGAAGATCATACTGGCTCGACATGGCATGAGGGTCAGTAAATGATGGCGGCATTTGCATTTCTAGGTGAACTAGTCTTTTAAGCATCTGGGCTGCTGACACAGAGGTTATTGGTGATCTCCAGTAGTAATTGAGATCATGCTCCATCAGTATCGTGCCCTTGAGGAAGACGCTGAACCCTTGACCCCAGGAATTAGTACTACAAAATACTTGAGCTCAGATACTGTATGATGGAAGTGAGGTTACTGATACTGATATAAACTAGATTTCTGAACAATAGGTGCAGTTACACATTCTTCAGTTTAATTGTGACATATTATTGCTGTTTAAAATAACTGTTTTCTATTTAAATATCTGTTATAATGTAATTTATTTCTGTGATTAAAGCTGCATTTTCTGCATCATTACTCCAGTCTTAAGTGTATCCTTTAGAAATCATTCTAATATGGTGATTTGCTGCTTTTATTTGAAATAGAATGAAGACAAACAGGTTAGTAAAAACAAACTACACAATGACCCATTTTACCACAAGCTGTCCGATGGCTCTCATCCTCTTTCCATATGTTCAGCAAATCTGCCTGTTTTTATGCAGCGTAGTCCTGACTCTTGTGTTTCTCTATAGGAGTGGCTGCTGATAGTGTCGTTTGCTAATTCAGCTGAAACTTTCAGATGGTGGGATGAATTCTCTTTTATTCTGTCTGTATATTCTGTGTTTTATGAAACCGTGTCTCCTCTGTGTTATCTTGCCTGGAGTTGCTCTGATCTGAACATCTCTGAGGGTTCGGTTAAGATCTATACGGCGAGCCTGAGATACACTTGTGCTGTGAATTCAGATCACATCCGAATGCATCACTACACACAATCATAGTCTCTGGCTGTGTTAGGAATCGCCTACTACAGATATTGTTTTTGCAGTATATAACAAGTGCAGTATACAGTGTGTAAATTCCTCACGCATGCCCTGAGAAAAAAATATTTGCACAGAGGTAGGGCTGCACAGTTTTGGGGAAAAGTCTAATTGATACTACTTGCAACATATAGGCTGCACAATTTGTCCAACATATTTGTGATTCTAAATGTAACTATAAAATAATAAAAATAATTATTATTTATTTGTTTTATTTTTATTTATTTTATTATGACTAATATTACTAAATAAAAATAATAAAATTAAAAATATGTCTATAGCAATATTTTATGGTAAAAAAAAAAAAAAAAAAAGTATTTAAGGAAAATATTTTTTTTTAATAAATATAAAATGATTTTACTTCTTTAACTCAGTTATCTTTGATAATTGCACTAAGCAATATGTGGTTTTGGTTTTATTTCACCCTACAAGTGGACTGAATTTCACAAGTGAGTTTATTTTTTGTCTTTTCCAAAAACTGAATGTCAGTTTCAATTTGTTACATTTCTGTTCTCAACTCATTTAATTTGAATAATGAGGTCATGTGACAACAGTTTAGGTTATAAAAATGTTAAAATGTTTGTTGCATAATGCATCCTTTTTTCATATTTTATGATCACATTTCATGTCTAAAGCTGTTGACAAACATGTTTAGCAGCTGAGGGTCAAAGGTTATTGTAATTTGCATGAGCTGTTCTACTGTATAAGAAGGTGTTTTGTTTGTTTTTATGCAGATTTGTGAATAAATCTGTAGAAACTGGGACAGTTACACCGCTTTAAAGAATACATTTATTTACATGATGCCCACAGTCTGTTCAAGGGGATTTTGGGGATGAAGTGTGATATATGTGTGTGTGTGTGTGTGTGTGTGTGTTTTTTGACTGGCTTTAGTATCATATATCCTGGGTCTGTATGCTGAGATACTCAATACCTGATCGGTTCATACAAAGCCTTGCCTGAACCTGAGAGCTGATGGTGGACTAGAGACAGCAGCTTGAACCGTTTTTATGCCCCTGCCAAATATAGAAGCACAGATACAAGTATTGATAATACATTTATGCGATATTATTTTCAAAACTGCCTAGATAGTAGAAAGCCTTCATGACAGAATGGATTTTGTTTAAATCCCTCATTATGATACTTATTAGATTCTTATTAGTTTAGTCATATAATTTATTAAATTCAAATTAGCATTATTTTAAAACTAGGCAATACTGATTTATAAATGATATATCATCATCATAACCATCATCATCATTTATTTATTTATTTATAGTCAGTTAGTTATCTGTTTTTTGCCTCTGGGTGATCAGAAAAATAAGCTTTTAAAAAAATGTGATATAACTCTGACAAGTTTTTGACATTCACCGATATATAGAGGCATACATGCATGCTCTTATGATAACTTTTTTATTTTATGGCATTAAAGGAAATACTTTGGCAGTATGAGACAGAAGTAAACTTATGTCAATAAAAAAATGCATGTCTGTTTTTCCCCTTTTATTATTCTCAATAGCGACTTTAATTAGATTAACATTTACTGTTATATTCATAAATGTCACTAAACTCACTACAACCAATAATAGTTTAATTCACAAATACTTTACAAAACAAACATCTCTGTTTAGTTTTGCATTACAATATTGTCATAAAACTCACAAAAATCTTATGTTCTTTAAATGTTTGCTTTCATTCCAGTTATATATATGTAATGTCTTATTTTTCTCTGTATTGATTTTGAGGTGAAATATAAGGAAGAAATCTGCACTGCTACAAGAAAACAACTTGCTTAAAGCTAAGACCAGGTTAGCTGGTTTAGATCTGGTCTAGTTGGACTCCTCCCTCACGAAAATTAAACATGGGTTTATTATAGTAAAAGTGTAGTAGCCTAACCATGGGTTTATAGTTAGTGTAGCAAAACCATTGTTAATTTGTAGTTATTTATTTATTTATAATTTATTTTTTTGTAGGTAGTAAAACCACGGTTAATTTTAGTAACTGATAAGATGTAATAACGATGTGTTTGATGCAAAACTTCCAATAATCAAAGTATTTTGACAGCATTTGTTTGCCGTCGAGTTGTTATGCTGTTTTTATTTTCTCATTTGTTCAGATCAGTCCGTGTCCACGATGTTCTCGTTCACTGAGTGATGTCTTAATTACATTTTAACAGATATTGATCTTGCGCGTGCAGTCTGCAATAGTAAACATGCTGCCCGCGGGCGCTGCGGTGACGTCACGCCGGGCTCCCGTTAACGGAGCTGATCCCACACGCGCCCTGCACTCAGCCGCAGGAATCAACGCCACATGAGGGACGACAGACAGAGAAACTACTGAGGCTTCACGCTTTCGTGCTCTCATCGATCGTCACTGATCAGTTTCAGTCTGTTTGCAGTGGATTACGCGCAACTCTTGGATTTACTGAGAATGATGAGCAGTTTGAGGGATGAAGCTCACGCTGAACTCTCCTCGGGTGAGTAGGGCTAGTTTAAAGCGTTTATGACAATCATGTGTGGTCTTATTGATCTCTGAAAGTGGTCTGTTGAAGACGCGCGCGACCTTTGAGTCCGTTACGCGCGCGCCCAAACACCTGCTCCACCTGAGGCGAGTTAATTTCTCCATGAAACCCGTTTTAACGAAATGTAGATGATGTTCGGTCATTCAAATATTAGCTAGAATCACTTTAATAGACCTTACGTCACAGTTATGAGGGTTTGACTTTGTGTTGAGGCGATTAAACTGTCACTGAAAGTGTTTATGAGAGATACTACACGAAACTACAACCATATCATATTTTAAAGTCCAGAAAAGCGCCTAAAACAGCGGAATCTGAATGCAGATGCGGGTTTTGGACGTCCAGCAGGTTGGTGAGCAGATAAGAAAAGGATTCTCAGTATTTGTTAGTATTTTTGAGGAGTATGTGCCTACCTTTAATGTGGTTCATTAATTATGATGTGAGAGCCCTGCTAAAAGAAAAATAAAAAAAAAAAAAATCTACTAAAACCAGCCTAAACCGGTTGGCTGGTCTTTAAGCTGGAAGTAGCTGGTTTAAGCTGGTTGTTCTAGCTGTTCTCCCAGCCTGACCAGCTAAGGAAATGGCCAGAACCCCTCTAAAACCAGCCTGCTGACCAGCTAAGACCAGGCTGGCTTAGGCTGGTTTAGCTGTTTTTTTTTTGTTTGTTTGTTTGTTTAGTTTAGTTTAGTTTAGTTTTGTTTTTTTCTTCAGCAGGGAGGGATAAACGGAAAAAAAAAATGTAGTGTAGAAACAATTTTCACACACACAATTGCTAGTATATTTCACAAACAATCAGAACAAAAAGCCAACACATTGAATTAAACATTACATTTTGAAGTAGAAAACCTGAAATATTAAATAAATATTCTAAAATGTACTGTGATAATCCAAAAATGAATTAATGAATGAATTAATGTTAGTAGGGATGCACCAAAAATTCCGGGCTGAAACCGAAACCAAAATTCTGGATGCACTTGGCCGAAAACTGAAAATGCTTTGCAATAATTATTTACTATTTTATTATTAATATAAAGTAATTTTGAAAGATTTTTTTTATTATTTAACTCAGTAATTTGAATGATACTAAATAAATAAACAAAAAAAAAAAACACACAAACCAAAAAAATAACCACACTAGTTTATGAATCATTTTAAGGTAAAAGCTCTTTTAAAGGAACAACAACACTTTATTTATTTAGTTATTTAGTACAGAAACATGTTTACCATTTTAGGCCAAAATCAAAGACCAAAAAAGTTATACATTTACAGAAAATGCTTAATTTTCATTAAAAATAGTTAAGCAATTGCTTTGATTTTGAGAAATGAAGAATATGACAGACATGTTCTTGATGTTTCTGGAAATTCTCTCCGTTTTCAACAAATGTGATTGTTCTATCGTGGTACTCGTTTCAAATAACATGGTATAAATGGATCAGCAGAGCTTTCTGTTGACCCGGCTTACTTCGATGCATCCGATAACAGATCCTTCACTGTGACGTTCATGATGTTAAACAGATAAACATATGATGGCTATAAATAATGAGTTTTTGTAAACAACCTGTTCAGCACATGATAATTTCTTCACGCTGGCCGGTAATGTTCACTTGTCTGGTCATTAAAGGACATGTTGGCTTAAGTGTTTATCTTATGCAAAAGTCATTCCCCTGAGTGTGCTCTGCTTTGAGAGGCTGCACACGTTGCTGCTCCATGAATAAAGCACACACTGGATGTGCTTGTGTGGACGTGTGTGAGGGACACTTTAGTCAAAGCAAACTGATCCATAATTAGATGTCCAGAGCTTTAAGCAAACAGTGAAGTGTTATGTATTGACTTTATATTTATGGAGTGTTTGAATGTGATACAGTGAAAACATGATCAGCAATTTTGTAATGGCTACACTGGAGCTCAGATGTGCTGTTATTATAATCTCCTGGGATTGTTACTGGAGCGTTCCTGCATTAGCCGATTATTTGCTCTGGGTTTGGCTCTTCTGGGAGGGACTGGTCTTGTAAGGTGTGTGTTTGTCCCAGAATAAACCAAACAGCCCAACGGTCCAGTGAAACCACACCTCACTTACATATTGACACTTTACACTACAGTATGTACACATACTTTGTTATAGTATTAAGAATAAATGTCTTGTTTACTGATTTATTTAAAGAAATAGTTTACCTTAATACAATTCTGCAACACTTTGTGTTTTCATTTTTTGCCATACAATTCTCCTGCTGTGTTAAAAAGAGTGTAAAAAGAAAAATAAATAAAAATTAAAGTGGAAAAAATATAAATATTGGCTGAAAATTGACATTTTGAGAAATGAGATTAGAAACTTTTTAAATAAATATGAAATAAATAAAACTGAAATACTGTAAAACCTAAATAGAAATAGTACAAAATAACGTAAAAAGACAATAAACCAATGTCACTAATGGAAATAAATAACAGTATGAGTTTAGAATAACATGAATAAGCGTAAATAATGACAGACCTATTTCTGTAATATTACTTTAATTCTTTAGAGACTGAGCCGTTTATGTGTGATTGTTTCAATTAAGTTATTTGTGTGCTATTTTGTCTAGTTCACCTCTATATGAAATTCACTTTAGCTCATTTAATTTAGTCTGTTGATAGAAAAGCGGAAACAGCTATTACTAAATAAATTACTTTTCCTCCCGCTCTCTCTGTGTGCATGTGTGTGTTACCCGCAATGAAAGACAAAGACATATGATTTCTAGGTTCCTGATTATAAATAACCTTATATTTCATTATTTCACTACTGAAAAGTATATGTTATTGTTAGTATATATATATATATATATATTGTATTGCATTGTAACACCAGTCTATTTGAATCAACTGTTTGTGTGTTTGTGCAAGAGTAGAACATCCTAAATCATTGATTTATGAGATTGCTTATTTGAAGGTAGTTGACTATGCAGGCTGTAGCCAGCAATGAAGCTCACTACGTGTTTCTTTGACAGGTTGAATTTTATTTCCCACTGTCTGTGTTTCAGTATGGTGGTCAGGGCGAATCAATCTCACTGCTGTCACTGACATCAAACGTGTCACATACGTGATTAGAAACAAAACCCTGTTAACATGTGCGAGCCGATCGTATCTCCCTCAAAGCCCGCTGAAAGTTTATTTGTATTCAGGTAGGCTGTGAATCACTGGTCCGTCTCGTGGGGAATCGCGCACACACCTGAAATAAACAGAGCCATTTCCCTGAGAAAGAAAACGCAGTTCTTGAGGGAAACAGTTATTACTTTAAAGAAAACATTGTTACCGCTGTTTTTGGCTGCTGGTTCATATATAGTGACATATATAAATGGCGCTGGATCCTGATTAGTTCTCGGTGCCATTCATCACAGCGACTCGGTTGAGCGCCGAACGCAAGCTCTCATGTTAATTCAATGAGGTTTGAGAGTTACTGTGGGAATATTTTCCTAAATACAGTCTGATTCTCACACAAAGCTGCTTTACTGCCTTACACAGTAAAATTCACAGAGTAAAATTAACTCTAGTCAGAGAACATTTGGTCCCTCTCTAAACAGAGTTAAATTAACACTGAAGCAGAGTTAAAGTTAAAGAGATAATTAAGTGATCAATTAAAAGGTGATTGAGCATTAGTGATGAACACCTGCTGTTAACAAGCAGAATCAATAAAGAACAGAGAAACACAAGAACTACAACTGACTTCAGCCACAGATTAAATCAACTGAAATAAAAGACATTAAATCTCTCAAAATCTGATTAAACAACTCCACAAACAGCATCACCAGCTTCACTCATTACTAAGCAGACTGGCTTAATTGTAATAATAATAATAATAATAATAAAAAAAAAACAAAAACATAATGCTACCATAATTGTGCTCAAGGTTTGCTTTAGTTTGTCTCTTGACCCTTTTAATAACTTACAATAATTTTGCTTCTAAGTAATTATAATTTTGTTTCACAGCAAACATTTATGTATTGCTGAATCAAATGTTTGAAGCAACAGATTATTTTACACTTTCTGCTTATAGCTCATTTGTGTGAATGTTATGAAGCGATCTTTCTCTTTGGTTTATTGATGGGCATATTGCTGAAAAAAGGTCCTATTAAACAATCACCATCATAAAGCTTAAATTTTGAAAAAAAAAAAAAAAAAAAAGAGGTGCGTTTACTCAGGTTTTAGACATGAACACTTATCATATGATCCTCAACAGTGGTAACAATAATTATTCATACTGCAGTGCATGATGGGAGTTTTTACTGTGTTGTTACCCAGCATGCATTGCAGCATGAAGCATTTTGTTGATTGTCACCATTGTTGAGATTCATATGCTGGTACTTGATGTCTGTGTGACTCTGAGTAACAGTGGTGTTTACTTATTCTTTACTATTACATCATAGTTTATTTTTCTTTCCACTGCTGAAGTTTTACAGGGTTGGTTATGGCTGTCTAAATGCGTAAATTGAGAAAAAGTTACCCTGGATATAATCAAATCATCTCACCATAAACATCTCAACATATAAAGTCAATTAAAATGTGCTTAATGTATAGCATTAACCACTCTGTTTTACAACATTACACATACAGTTAAACAGAGATCTAACCCAAAAACTGAAGGGTGAAGAGCTAAACTAAAACAAATGCTGATCTCCATGATGGTAGCGTCATTTTAACCACTAAAACAACAACTTTTGATCCTCTGTAAATCTAAATAAGAGCTTCTGTAGACGTGTGACAAAAATAAAGTCAGTCTGGTTAATAATGAGTGAAGCTGTTAGTGGAGTTGTTTAATCATCATCTGCTGAGATCTTGAGGGATTTAATTACTTATTTTATTTCAGTTGATTTAATCTGAGGCTGAATCACTTGTAGTTCTTGTGTTTCTCTTTTCTTCATTGATTCTGCTTGTTAACAGCAGGTGTTCATCACTAATGCTCAATCACCTTTTAATTGATCACTTAATTATCTGATCAACTTTAACTCTGCTTCAGTGTTAATTTAACTCTATTTAGAGAGGGACCAAATGTTCTCTGAATAGAGTTAATTTTACTCTGTAGATTTTACTGTGTAGAAGACTTGGGATGCATACGAGTTGTTTGATAACTGTTATGATGCTGTAATGATGCCTTTTTTGGATCTTGAAGGTTTCTGGTCACTGCTACTTTTGTTGGATTGAAAAGTGCAGCTCAAATGTATAGAATGCATTGTTTTGTGTTTCACACAAGAAAAATAGAAAGTCATGTGCTTTTTAACAAGTAATTGATGACGGAAGTTGACTATTTGAATGATCTATTTCATTTAAGTCAGAGCACGACACAGTTTGAGCACATTTGATTCTTCTCAGTGACTCAGTTCTTCTGAGTTGTTTAAGATTAGTGTTAAGTGTTATTTTAATGTGTGTGAATTTTATTGTGTAATGAAGAAATGATGTCTCCAGGGTGTGTTTGCTGGGCTTTTTTTTTTTTTTTGGAGATTGACAGTTTTTGGTCACTGCTGCTTTTGCTGAATTGAAAAGAGCAGTTTAGAAAATCTTTAGAAAACCTCATGTTGTGTTTCACAGAAGAAAAAAAAAAGTTGTATGATTTTTAATTAGTAAATAATGATGGAATATTTGAATGATCTATTCCTTCAGTTTGAAGAAGATTCTGAATCTTCTCAATGACTCTGTTCTTTTGAGTCTTTTAAGACTGAATCAGTTCACTCAGAGAATTTTGAGTCTTTTTTTAGCACTGAATAACATCCAGTATTTACTCGCTTATGTTTTGAGTCTTTCCACATGCACTGCATTTCCAATAGGCTGCTTGTAATGGTGTTATTTTAATGTGTGTGAATTTTATTGTGCAATGAAGTGTGTTTGCTGGCCTTTTTTTGTTTTTTTGGCGATTGACAGTTTTCGGTTTGGCGATTGACAGTTTTTCAGTTTTTTTTCTCTGCTGCTTTTGCTGAATTTAAAAGAGCAGTTTAGAAAAACCTCAAAAACCTTTTGTTGTATGTCACAGAAAAAAAAAGTCTTTTTTTTTTTTCATTTTTAGCGAGTAAATAATGACAAAGTTGAATATTTGAGTGATCTATTCCTTCAGTTTAAACACATTTGAATCTTCTCAGTGACTTCACAGTTTCCAATAGGCTGCTTGTAATGGTGTTATTTTAACGTGTGTGAATTTATTGTGCAATGAAGAAATGATGTCTCCAGTTGTGTGTTTGTTGGGCTTTTTAGTCTGATTTGGAGTTTGATGGTTTCTGCTCACTGCTGCTTTTACTGAATTGGAAAGAGCACTTTAAATCTTCAGAAAAACTAGTGTTTCACAGAAGAAAAAAATAAAATAAATAAAGGCATTAATTTGGGGTGAGCAAATGATGACAGAAATTGAACATTTGAGTTAACTACTGATAACTCTTAGAGCTGGACACTCAATTCGAACACATTTGATTCTTCACAGTGACTCAGTTCTTTTGAGTCAGTTCCAGTTGATTCAGTCCATTCAGGGAGTGTTGAGTGTTTTTTTAGTACTAAATACCAGTATTTACCAATATCAGTATTTACTCAATGCTGTTTTGAGTCCTGGATTCTTTCTTGCTGCTTGTAAATAATGTTCTGTTTTTTTTTTTTTTTTGTTTTTGTTTTTGTTTGTTTGTTTGTTTGTTTTTATGTGTATATTTGTGTAGTTTGTATACATTCACTAAGCTTGTCTAACGGATCATTTTTCTTTAAAGATCATCATTTAGTCACATCTTCTTTCTAAAGAAATGATGCTTTAGTACTCTGGCACATCTGTACAAACTCATACTGAATTTATTAAATAATTCATCAGGTGTGTGATCGAAACTGATGCAATGAATGTGATTCTTGCGATAGCAGCAGCCAGACGACACATGCTCAAAAGACACATGGTGCAAGTCATTAATGTGGCTTCTTGAGTTTGTTATAGACTCGTTTAGGACTGATTAATCTATGCTAATGAGCCTTTTTCAGATTTCATCGCCAAGGGCAGAGAGAATAATTGAACAGGCAGAGAGTCTCAGATGCAAGTCTGATAGGTTCGGAACTTGTATTTATTGATTTGTACTTTCTTACAATCATTTATTTATAATATATAATATAACTTTATGTGTTTGATTCTCTTCTTTATACTAAACCTTATTCATTCATGTGCATATGCCTTCCTCTCTTATAACTGTTCTTTACTTTGTTCACAATTCCAATAAGGACAATAATGAAACTCTTCTTTGATGTTGTTTGAATATTAATGAAGCTCTAGATAATGAAGGACCAGGGATGTGGGCTGCTTTTATAATGGACAACATTGAAACACAACACAATATGGCTCTTTATTCATGGAGACGTTGCTATTGTTATTAGTGGTGCCTGATGAAGCCTTGCTAACGTTAGCGCTAGTGCAACTTCTCATCCTGCACCGTTTGCACAACAGATTTACATTTTGCAGCTTGAAGTTGTGCTTTTGGTGATCAGACTAACCATAAAACAGGTGAGATATCCAATATCTAAAGACCAGAAGATCACAGAGATGAATGTCAGAAAGGCAACGCTTTGGGAATAGCATTATGATAGGATGTTTTGCATGGTTGAACACCAATCGCATTTTTCTTAAGGAAATCCAATTCAGAAAAGTACGATCGTTCTGATTCTCTCCAGGTGTGTGTGTTGCATGGAAGACTGTCTGTTACGACTCATGATGGTCATGCTCCTATTTAAATTATTTAGCTTCATTGTTATGAACAATATGTAATTAAAATCAGTTACTAGGTTGCAGCATATGCCATAGTGTAATTTGTGTGTGTGTGTGTGTGTGTGTGTGTGTGTGAGAGAGAGAGAGAGAGAGAGAGAGAGAGAGAGAGAGAGTGTAACCTCTCCTTTGCTCAGCTCATGGACTGTGAAGATATTAGGAACATTAAAGTTTGTGGTCCTTCACAGGACACTGTCACACATCATAAAGTCGTGAAGACACACATCAGCACTTTGAAACTATCCATAATATAAAGTATTTCCACCAGCCTTCAAAAAAAAAAGCCACTTCATTTACGCTACTTAAGGAGACAATATTAAATAATTGTAAAATATTTAAAACATATTATTTTTAAAACATATCATATAAATATTTTTAAATAATTATTTTAACATTTAAATACAATGCAATTTATATAGTTAATATAATTAACAAAGTAGCATTTTAAACTTTGTTTTTATTAATTACACTGCCTCTTAATATGTAAACTATTTTTATTCAATTTATTTTTTTATATTATTATTTTTTATTATTATTATTTTTATACTTTTGCCATAATAATGATTCTTTGTTAAATTATATAGTTTATATAATTAACAAAGTAGCATTTTTAACTTTGTTTTTATTAATTACACTGCCTCTCAATAAGTATACTATTTTTATTCAATTTATTCAATTTATTTTTTATATTATTATTATTATTATTATTATTATTATTATTATTAATTTTTGTATACTTTTGCCATAATAATGCTTCTTTGTTCAATTATATTGTTTATATAATTAACAAAGTAATAATTTAAATTTAAACTTTATTGTATTTTATTAGAATGTATAATATTATTTTCAAGGTATTTATTTGTTTTGTTATATTTTTAAATTGATTTATTTTTTTTTCCTGCCTAGATAAATAAATAAACAAAATAAATAAATAAGAATTGATTGTTAGATTATATAAATTATATAATTAAAGTAGCATTTAAAGTTTATTATTTGTATTATGTTTATATTTATATTTTTTATCAATGTTGTATTTGTTATATTGTATTTTTGACATTTATTATATTGCTATAATTTATTGGTTTTGTTAAATTTTTATTTTTTCCTGCCTCAAAAACTGTGAGGATTGACTGTTAGATTTGACTGTGTCTGTTAGAAACTTGTATTAGTTGTATTTTATTAGTCTACTACTAGTTGTGAGCTCTTTATTGGATTAGCTGCATATATATGAACAATTGACCTACTGAAAGTTGTTCAAAATGTAGTTAAAAGTTAATAGTGCCGTTACGCCCAAACTCTGAATGACGCATGCAGTAATGTCAAAAATAATCTTTTGCATGTGGAAAAATCAGCCTGAAGCTCTCTAATGGTTGTTTGAGGACACACACACATCTGAACGCTACGCTCACTAAATCAAGATTTGGAGATGTTTATTTCCTCAGATATTTCTGGCCCACAGTGCCCCTGGATTGATTTTTGACAGTGATTATCTAACATTTTGGCGCAGCTGATCTCTTCACTGGAGTAGTAAATGAATCATCAAAGTTCATCACATGGACTCTGATCACTGGCACCGGATCATTCATGCAGCAACATTTACTGCTCCGATTCGCATTTAGCTTAACGCTCACCAGACTCCCACTACATTTAACTTAAACACTCAAAGTCGAAATGTGAATTTAAACACCTTCTCTTTGCTTTTGTGTTTCCCTCTCATACTTTGCACTTTTGTGGTGGTTTTTTGGAGCTTGAAAGTGTAAATCAGAAGCTCAGGTTCCTTTAATGACTCCGGTTTCTCCCGCTCTTTTGTTTCTGACACTGACATCCATCGATCCACGGGTTCCTGCCAAAACGTTTACAGCGTCGGCCAGAATTACCCGGTCGAACAGCAGTAAAACTTCTATGAGTCTCCATCCGTCTTGGCCTCTGCTCACAATGCTGATGTTAAAGAGCTCTGACCTTCATCCAGTGCTTGTCTCTTTCTCTCTGTGTGTTTGAGAATGAGAGACAGATTAATGATAGATGTGGCATTTAGATTTGCAGCATCAGATCTGCTTAAGCCTCCGGTTTCCCCTGCTCTTTGTTTCTGACACCGACACGCATCGATCCGTCACTTCCTGCCAGAAACGCTTGCAGAGTCTGACAGAATTACCTCAAACTATTAGTCTTCCTCTATCTTCCCGTGACACTCAGATTAAAGAGCTGTGCGGTGGACGGTGAATGCTCTGACCTTCATTACACACACACACAGAGTTCACTAACCTTACAAGCTCTCATATCACTGCGCTTTGGCTCCTCCCACCAACTCACCATTTAATTTGCATGTCATCGCTATAGTAATGGTCGCCATGGCGATGAGCTCTCAAAGTTCTGGTCACTGTAATTAAGTTAATTGAGCTTTATACCACTGTCTGTCCACACGCACACATATTTCCACACAGTGGGTCATTTCGTGTCAAATCAACCAGATTTCAGAAACTTCTTTGGCTCAGATTTTTGATTTTGTTAATGTTTTATTCTTAAAAAGGACAAACAAAATGCAAAGTGTAAAGTGACCAACATTTGGTTTTCAACCAATAAAAATGGGTAAAATTCAACAGTTTTGAAATCAATTCACATTGGGCTTCCACTATCTCTGGAACTGTACCATATAAATAGGATTACAAAAGAAAAGTTTATTAAGAACCAGAATTTCAAAAGATATTAAGGAGTTATAGACACACACACTTGTAAAAAAAAATATTTATGGCATTCAGGCAGATTTGTTCTCATTGTTTTGATAGAAGAAAATAAGATATATTTCTAGTCTCGACATTACCTGTTCTTCAGAATTTTCTTTAAAAGTAAAAGTTATCATCTGAATGCAGCAGACAGCAAGAAAACACTGAAATCCCTTTATCTCTGGAAATGAACCATGTATGGGCTTAAAAATGCCAATTACAAAAGAAAAGTTTATTAAGAACTGGAATTTAAAAGGATATTAAGATGTCTTTCATACTTCTTGTGTTACAGGCATGCAAACATCAGAAAAAACAATCACAAGAAGTGCTTTTTGACATTTTTGAACAGTCACCATTGGAATATAATGCCACAAAGACAGCTAAAATTAACAGATCTCTACTTGAAGGGGTCATCGGATGCTAAGTTCCCTTTTACATGCTGTTTGAACATTAATGTGTGTTGGCAGTGTATGTACAAATCTACCCTATAATGTGAAAAATCCCTGCAGTGGTTTTTAATTAATCTGTCAAAATAATATCCCCTTTTTCAAATCAAGCCATTCTCAGATGCCTGTCAGATGCCGTCACACTGACTGAGGCCGCTCCCATGATAGTTGATTGAGTTGAGCTCTTACCTCAGATCAGCTGTCACAGTCCGCCCTCTTTGTTTTGATGCTGGAGCAGGGATGTAAGTTAGACAAGAATATCTCTGATTGAATAACTGAGGTGTTGTGTTGCTGGATGTAATAATGGACATAGTGGTTGTCATTTATTCCCGACATCTGAGCCACTGAAGATGCAGTAGATTATGTTTGTCTGTGAATGGAATGCACCTCCCGATCTACATATATCCATCTATGTTCAGGCGAATCATTCGTGATCCAGCTTCACTTACAGCAAAAGTGAGTATAAGGTTTTTTTTAAAATCTTTGCGATCGCCTTTTCTAATAATGTGGTAGTTAGCAAGTTTAGCGGCTAAACGCGGCTAAAGTAAACAGGCTCGTCACTCCACAGAGAGAAGAGAGGGGCGGGGTGAGCAGAGCTCATTTGCATTTAAAGCAGCCTCGACCAGAATAAGATGATTTTTGCAGAGCTGATTTTGGCAAGGTAAAAAGGGTGTTGTTTTACACTACCATTGAGAATTTTTAACCAAGTATATTATAGAGTTTTCATTAAGACCCTAAAGAATCATATCAACTTGGGAAAATGGGCATCCGATGACCCCTTTAAATTGAGTATGAACAGAATTGACCAAATATTCACTTAATATCCCTAGTGAAAAAGTAATACATTTAAAAGGCATTTATTTTATACTAAATAAAGTTCAAGTCTGTTAACATATTTACTGACATATCACTCTGAGACTAAACTTTGTTTAGAGTACTACTTGTGCACAATGCACATTTCTTAACATTAAGCCTAAAATATGTTTGTGTTTAATGAAGATCAATGCATGATCTTTAAATATTTTGCATTTATTATTTCAAGTGTACCTAAAGTATACTTGCAGTTTAGTTCAGTTAAATATAATCAAGTATATCTTTAGTTGGTACTTCCACACAATTAAAGCACATTAAGTACAAAATTAGTTGTTCCAGTTTAGCTGATTTTAAATATACCAGTTTAGTATGCTAAAAGTACAATTGCAGGCTATTTTTTAAGTACATGTGATGTAAAAGTATTTGTATTGTACTTTTATGATGTAAAAGCATTAGCATGAAATAAATGATATTTATTTTTCACTAGGGAGTTCAGGTTTGAGCTTGTGTCACCAATTTTGAAGTCTCTTGAATTCTGAGCATGTCAGTTGTTCATTAACTGAATTCATATTATTTGAGACTCATTGACGAGAGTTTCACTTCTTTAACAGACCTGACCGTATGACTTTTGCTCTCTGTCCTTTCATCATTTTCTTTCATATCCCTTTCCTCAGTCCCTGTGGATTGCTCAGAATTATAGGTAGGGTTTCTGTGTTAGTATTGCAGCAGAGCTCAAACCTCACACACACACTCGAGCCCATCTGGTTGGGAGCGATGGAGCCGCTCACGGATCTGTGAAGTCCTCCCGTTCCTCCAGGTCACCATCTGATTTATATGCCCAATGTTTCTACTTATAGAATCCATAGACATTCTATCCTGTCAGGATTCCGGAATGCCATATGCTTTGGAGTCCTGAGAGGAAAGAGTCTTGCTACTGATTCCAACTTAAAATAAAAAGCAATAAGCCACTTGGGGTCAAGAGTAAGAGAAATTTTACCATGGCTAAGAAAGTTAAAGACACCATGGCAAAACTCGAGTGTCTTTGTAGCTTTAATGAAGGAGCTACATGAAACACCATCTATTTTTATATGTGGCAGTATTCTGTGACTTCACCCACATTTCCTGCATTGTGGTCATACAGTCATTAAAGTGAAACTTAGATAATTTAGAAACTGTCATTGAATGTTTAGTTAATGAATCAGAATTATGACAGAAATATATTACTATTGAGTCATAAAATGCACTTAGTACAAAAATAGTAATAATACAATTTATGTCCCTGGACCACAAAACCAGTCATATGGGTCAATATTTTGAAATTGAGATTTATACATCATATGCTGAAAGCTGAACAAATAAGCTATCCAGTGGATGTATGGTTTGTTAGGATAGGACAATATTTGGCTGAGATACAACTCAAAATTTGAAAATCTGAAATCTGGAATTTATGGTAGGAAACTGACAAAATATCTTCATGGATCATGATCTTTGCTTAATATCCTAATGATTTTTGGCATAAAAGAAAAAAAAAAAAAAAGATCATTTTGACACATACAATGTATTGTTGGCTGTTGCTAAAAATAAAAACTAAAACTCATGCTACTTGAGACTGGATTTGTGGTCCAGGGTCAAATTAATCAAAGTAATTTTTAGAAAATTTTGAATGTAAAGAAATGATTCATTTCTGTTACAAATTGTATAAATTAATTTGATTTATATTAAATATATATATTAAAACAGCTTGAAAAAAAATTAATAAAATCAATTTCATAGGACTCTGTTATTGTTAAAATTCATGAATTACCCTAGTGAAAAACAAATATACTAAAATGTGTTTAAAATACATTAATTTTAATGCTAAGTATACTACAAAAAAATTTACATATTATGTACTTAATAAAAACACCCTGCAATTGTACTTTTAGTATACTAAACTGGTATATTTAAAGTCTGCTACATTGAAACAGCTAATTTTGAACTTAATGCACTTTAATTGTGTGGAAGTGCTGTACAACTGTGCTAAATTGGAACTATTGCAAGTATTTTTTTTTTGTGGGGTATTTAATTGTTAAAAATTGTATTAATTCAGTTGATTAGACATGTTAGAGAACATGAGAAAAAAAATGCAATTTGAAGAAAAAAAATTGAACTCATGCAGCCCTATTTATCATTTATATTTAGCTCGTCAGATCAAACTATATCTTTACATGACGTTCAACACCTTTAAATAGCACTTGTGTTATTCTATCTGTTAATGGAAACCTCAAATGCAATTACTCTAACTGAATTAGAGAGAAACACTTTCAGAGGTGGATAATGTAATTGAAAGTAAACAAATGAGCAGTTTGACTCGATATTGTTGAGCGTCTGTCAGTATGTGAGTTTGAGCTTGAGCTCATATCTCAGGAGACAGAAATACAGAATGAAAGAGAGTAAAAGAGAGAGAGAGAGAGAGAGAGAAATGGTTCAGCCAAATTCAATAACACATCCTATTCTTCAGGCCCGACTGCACACACATCAATGGAAAAACACAGAGAGAACAAAACACAATAGGGACTTCACTCTCCTCAGGTGTAGGATGGCTCCACAGATAATGAACCAGGAGATCTGGGTAATGAAATAAACTCTCTATAAGCGTTTCCTGTGCTGAAATCCACAAGGACTTGACGGTGAAGGCATTCTGGGAAGAAATGAGCATGTAAGTGCAATTAAACGCTGAAGCCCCAGCAAAGAACATGTACATTCGATTGAGCTGCTCAAGGCTTCGTGTACACTATCATCTATCACCTTAACCCATTATTAACCTATTTTCCTGCAGTCGTGTTCCTCGTTCTGTACATCAGATGTTTGGTTATGCGACTCTTGAATAGCGAATCGTGCACCTGCAGCACATGTAAGACTCCAGATGCCAAAAATGACTGGAAGTTCATTACCACAGCAGCTGGGAATCGCAGGAACTCGTATGCATAACTTCATGCAAACTCTCAGTATTTGAGATTGAGGCGTTAGCTGCTTGGCTTATGTATGTGAGCACTGGAGTGTAGATTTAAGTGTGTCTACTGTATGGGAGATTTGGACGAGTACGGTTTCTATTTATTCTACATTCCTTTAAGCCCCGTGGAGAACTGTTGGGCTTGTAGTTTAATGTCTCTCAGCTGGGTGCTGGATTGACGCCCACATTAACACCACCAAACACCCTGGAGAACCTCAGCCATCTGTGCACCCTCCTAAATAAGTGGCCCGAAGGGACGGTTGAGTCCGCAGCTCACAGACACACTCAAAATAATACAAAAAAAGTTTCACTATCTGCATTTATGGTTCCATAATGAACGTTCCATAATGAACGTAGAACCTTTTCATTCCACAAAACAATTCTTTATAGTGGAGAAAGGTTCTTTAGATGGTTTGAATGTTCTTCACACTAAGGAAAAAAATGGTTCTTTTAAGAATTGTTCACTCAGAGGTTCTTTGTGGAACCAAAAATTGTGATTATACACTCTTAGAAATAAAGGTTCTCTATTGGCATTTATGGTTTTATGAAACAAAAGATTTTTTATAGTGGATTTTTTTTTTTTTTTTTTTTTTTTTTTTTTTTTTTTTTTTGATGATTGGAATGTTCTAATGAAATGGAACCTTTATTCCAAGAAGAAGATGATGATGATGATGATTGAGCTTTAAATCTCCTGAGTGAATGATCTAAACATGGAAACTTCCATTATATAACGTGGTCAAACGTTGCTTCTCATTTGCATTCTGTTGCATATTCTGGGCTTTTTGAATGCAAAATGTTGAATGATCTGACTAAAAATTTGAGTTAAAAGTTACACTTAAAAATGTACATGAATAAGAATGTGGTCTCAGACTTTTGAATCCCACTTTATATCAGAAACATTTCTAGGTAACATTTCACTATAAACTATAAATTTGTATGAAGTAAAGCTGCAAAACGATTAGTCGCAATTAATCGATTCAAAATAAAAGTTTGTTTGCACACTGTATGTGTGAATATGTATGTATTTTGTTGCATACTATATGTACTTGTGTATTAAAAAATCCACACACATATATGAATATATTTTAAAAAATATTTGTGTGTATTGTATATATTTGCATGTAAACACTTATTTGTATATAATTTATATTATAAAAATTTTATATAAAAATCTAAAATATTTTTTCTTTATATATATATACACAGCACAGAGTATGTAAACAAACTATTTTGAATAGATTAATCGTGACTAATCGTTTTGCAGCTCTGATATAAAGACTATTATATGTCCATTTAAATTATGAGTATTTAAATAAAATATGTAAATAATTTAAATATTTTTAATTGTTGCTTTTTTTTCGTAATATCTTACGGTGTTTTATTTGTTTATTTATTCATTTATTTAAAGGTCCTTTATTGGCATCTATGGTTCCATGAAGAACTTTTTGTTCTTTATGATTAGAAAAAAAAAGTTATTATTAGAAAAAAAAAACAAAAAAAAAACTTGAAACCATTATATTTTATAGTGTACTATGATTAAAAGGTGATTTGTAAATGCCACTTATTTGAAAACAACTTACATACTACATGTGTTTGCACTGTGTGTGTATATATACACTACCGTTCAAAAGTTTGGGGTCAGTGCATTAATACTTTTATTCACCAAGGATGTATTAAGTTATTAATTAAAAGTTTATTAAAAGTTAATAATAAATAATTTACATATTTTGAATAAACACTGTACTTTTTAAACTTGTTATTCATGAAAGAATCCTGAAAAAAAAATCACAGGTTCCAAAAAATATTTGGCAGCACAACTGTTGATATTATCCAACATTGATCATTCTAATAATAAATCAGCATATTAGAATGATTTCTGAAGGATCATGTGACACTTAAGACTGGAGTAACAGCTGATAAAAATTCAGCTTTTCATCACAGGAATAAATTCTATTTTAAAGTATGTTAAATTAAAAAACATTATTTTATATTGTAAAAACATTTTGCAATATTACTGTTTATTTCTGTATTTTTAATCAAATAAATGCAGCCTTGATGAGCATAAGAGACTTCTTTAAAGACTATTACAAGTCTTACTGACCCCAAACTTTTGAACGGTAGTGTATATACACACACACACTTTCACATATATACATACATACATACATACACACACACACACATATATATATATATATATATATATATATATATATATATATGTGTGTATGTGTGTGTGTGTATGTTAAATTTTTTTTTTTTCTTAATATCTTAGATTTATTTATTTATTTATTTATTTTAAGGTCCTTTATTAGCATCCATGGTTCCATGAATAACTTTTTCATCTGGAACTATGGAAAAAAGTTCTTTAGGTTAATATGTTTCTTTATGCCTATAAAAAAAAAAAGTGTTGTTTTTAGGAGGAAAAAAAAGAAACCCTTATATTTAATAATGCACTGTGATTAAAAGGTGATTTATTTGTAAATGCAAAAACTATTATAATTGTCTAAAACAGGCTTTATTTACTTTATATGTTTTAATTTTAGGGTTAAATATGGCATTAGTCATGAGATTTCATAAGATGCATCTCAGTGTGTGTGTGTGTGTGTGTGTGTGTGTTGAGGTTGGACTGAAAACATCTGCAGCAGTGGAATGCTGGGATACTGATGACATCACTGCGATCACTTAATCATCCGCAGACGCACACATGCGCTTGTTTGCACACACGGCCTTTATCTTGTTTGGTTTGCCACAGAGTAAATGCACTTCATAAACGCGGCATGTCTGTGTTGGCCGGCGTCCACGTTGTGTCTCTGGAACATATTTTGGAGGTTTTTTTCTCGTGGGTCGGTTCTGCTGCAGGAAATCTCTCTGTCTTCTCTGTCTAATCTCTGTCAGACACATTCAGCTGTCCAATGCTCTGCTCTGTGATTGAACTTGTGCTGTGAGTGTTGACGCAGAGGTCGAGCGACTGACCGTCTGATCGCACTGAGTGTACAGGTGTGTGAAAGTGTGTGTTCACAGATGTGAGTCATTTCTGAACTGCCAGACAGAGTTCAATCTACTGTGCTGTTCGTGCCAACAAACCTGTTTGATTTGTTCAGACCCTGCAGCAATCTGAAAAAAAAAATGCTTCCTGCACAAAGAAATTGTATTATCAATTTTGACTCTTTCTCTTTTTTTGTGTATAGTTACTAAAAACAGAAATATATACTGAATATGGTTTATCATAAAATAATAATAACAATAATAATCTGTTGTATCATATAAATCATAAACTGTTTTTATACTATTATTAATACATTTTCTTTAAATAATAAATATTTAAGTTTCATAATGTGGAGAATTCTCAACCCTATTTTTACACAGCCATTTTTAAATCCCATGAAATAAAATGACTTCTCTCATTTGGAAGCCCTCACTATTCATTTTGTCCACTACAGCCGCTTTCAAATGATCAGTTTAACCTTCATCTTTTCAGTAATAACTTTGCTTTGATTCACATTGCTGGTCGTGTGAAAATAAGGCCACTTGAGGACATCTGAAGAGTGACGATCCAAGCCAGACATTTGGCAGTGTCATCTGTGACATCCATTAAGTGCACCTTATGTTGTCAGATATTTCATTGACCTGCGTAAAACAAAAGAAAAAAAGTTTGTGTTAATGGATGTCAGGACCTGTTCTTCTAACAGTCATTATCTTTACAGAGCCATTGATTATTCATTAAACTTGATTGAAGATCTAATATTTAGTTTTAAGCTCTCACTCTAGAGACGTAGGTAAATCAAAACTTCCTTTCCAAACAGGAAGCCACAGTGTTTAATATGTCAGACGTGGCTTTGCAGCGTCTCAGGCGCAAATTTGGAATATCAGTGATCTCACGTCCAATGAATAGAGAAAATCCATTAAAGAATAACTCAGTCAGACTGTGCGTGATCAAATGGTGCTGAATTTTTGATGAGAAATCACAGAGGACATTTACATTAGCAAAGCCACCTCATTCCCTAAGAGGCGTGAATAGACTGAAACAGAAATGTTTCTGAGTCTTTTCTGCTCATCAACATGCATCTATTTGATCAAAAATATAGTAAAAACTGTGAAAACAGCTGTTTTCTGTGTGAATATATAGTAAAATGTAATTTATTTTTGTGATCAAACCTGAATTTTCAGCATCATTACTCAGTTCTTCAGTGTCACATGATCACTCAAAAATCATTCTAAGATGCTGATTTGCTGCTCAAGAAATATGTCTAATTATTATCAATGTTCAAAACAATTGTGCTGCTTCACATTTTTGTGGAAACTGTGTTGCATTTAGTTTTTCAGTATTCTTTGATGAATAGTAATATTATAAATGTCTTTACTCTCACTTTAATAAATCCTTGTAATTCTTGGAAATCAATGTAAATAAACTGTTTTTGCACTTGTGTGAGTTTAGGAGTGTTTCAGATGAGCCGAATGACAAGACGAGGGGTTTTGTGTTGATATTCTACACACCAAAGTGTGTTTAGTAAACAATTGAGTACATTCAGCTCAAAAGTGTTCCCAGAGGTCCAATCGCTATAATGAGCGCCCATCAGCTGTATTTCACACAGGACATGTTGTTGGATTAAATCAATTGAAGCACTGAGGATGAATTTGGTGTTTTTCACTCTGTTAAACCAAAAAGTTATCTTTAAAGTGAAGTTATTAGACTTGCTAGACTCAAAACAATCAGTTGCATAAGTATTCACCCCCTTGCGTCACTGTTTACTAGATGCGGCTGAGCGTTAAACATCTGAACGCTAATGTTTTCCGATTCTTCTTTGCAGAACATCTCAAGCTTTATCAGGTTTCTGCAGTCTTATTTAGGTCCACTTATAAAACGTGAACTAGAGTAAGGTCTGAACCCTGAGTTGCTGTTTTTAAGATTTGGCTTGATGTTTCAGCTTCCAGCCGGAGAGTAAATCTTCTCTAGGCTCCAGGTGTCTTGAAGACTCCATTCAGCTTTCCTTGCGTTCATCTCCCCTCAAACGCCTGCAAACGTCCCGCAGCGTGACACCGCCACCATCGTCATGCTTCACAGTCGAACGCCGTGGTTTCTGATGATGTGCTGTATTTTGTTTACGCCAAACATGCCCTTTCATCTAATGGCCAAAAAGCTCAACTTTTGTCTGATCAGACGGCAGAAGCTTGTCCCAGCTGAATGCAGCATCTCTCAGATGCCTCCTGGCAAACTGGAGCTCAGATGTCATGTGACATTTAACATTGGCCTTTGGTCTGTCATTGTTTTCACACTGTGTGAAGCTCTCGGCATCGGTTGTTGTAAAATCTCAGCTAGTGAAGTCTGCAGCTCTGTCAGAGTCAGTGCTCGCCGTCTCCTCAGTGTCGCTCGGTTTTTGAGGATAAATCCACTCTTTCAATTATGCATTTAATTACTCCAAGGTATATTCATTGACTTAGAAATATTCTTGTATTCATGCTCTGCTTTGTGCTTTTCAATTACAGTTTTAATTTGGAGTTGCTGGGGTTTTTTTTTTTTTTTTCTTTTTTTTTTTTTTTTTTTTTAAATATATAAAATAAATAAACAATTTTAATAATACATAAAAATTAAATAAATATTACAATATAAAAAACAATATTTAAATATAATAAAATAACTTTTAAAATAAGATTATATATACTGTTCTTGTATTTTATATTTTCTGTGTGTTTATACACACACACACACACACACACACACACACACACACACACACATACATTTATTTCATTCAGAAATTACAAATTAAATTTGCATTGCACATTAACGTTGTTAAGTTACAATAAAGAAATAAATAAAAACATGTGGTAGTAAACACTGCACCAGCCTCAGTTATATGAGGAAAATAAAATGTTCTGTTTTAAACACGCCACGATGGAGCAGCAGCAAAAATGACCACGTTGAACCATCGCACACGTCCAACGGTTCACAACGCAGCTGATTTACATGCTGTTTATATTCTGTCAATGATCCTAATCGCTTTTGAAAACGGTACTTGAGTTTCGCCAAATCAATAAGCATTTACCTCCAGATGATTCATTTGTCTATTACACATAATGAGAGTATTTAAAAAGCAATGAACTAAAGAGGCTCACCACAGTCCACTTCAGATCCAGCCTTAATTCAGCCTATTACTCAAACCATTACACACACACACAATAACTAAATGGTATTTCCAGTCAGCACTTGCTTTTTGGTTATTAGCTGTATTTTATTACTGCTCAATGACAATGCTCTCTTTGTCTCTGTCTAGTGATTTTGAGAGATTATTGTGAAATGTGAAGGATTTTCTAAAAATGAAAACTGCAAGTTAATGGCAGTCTATTGTTATAGGGTCAGTTTAGCCAAAAATGAAAATCCTGTCATTGTTTATTCACCCTAAAGTTGTTCCAAACCTGTATGAGTTTCTTTCTTTTGCTAAACACAAAAGAAGGTAGTTTGAAGAATGTTGGTCCCCATTGACTTTTTTCCCCCTCAGTAAACAATGAGCACCACCATTACGAATTCTAACTTCTGATTGGATGCTCTTCTGTTCCGGTCTCCATAGGAACCCATTCAAATAGCGCCCATCTGTTTTTAATGCAGCTGATGTCAGCAGTTTTGTGTCATCTACACACTAATTAAACTTTGAGAGTGAGGCACTGACAAATGACGGTCATTTCGACATTGCAAAGTGATGGCGCTATGGAGCCATGTGCTTTTTAAAAACATTTTAATCGGTTTAACATTAGATTATCAGCTCAGAATACACTCTAATTTGAGCAGAAACACTGGAGACTGGAAATGCAAAGCATCCTTCCAGTTAAAAGATAAGCGTGACTTCGGTGTTCAGGAAAATATCTATACATGGAAGTCAATGTGGACCAACAGCTGTTTCACTACCCACATTCCCACATAATGAAGATTTCTAGTGTAATCTACTGTTCTCAGTGTGTGTGTCCATTTCTGTTGAATACGCAAGCCTTTAAAGTAACGTTACACTCCTTTGTCAGTGAGAGACACGTTCAAAATCAGCACATGGTCACTGTCTAGTGGGCTTTGTATTCAAATGTGCAACTCACGGCATTCGCTGTTCTTCTGCTGGTGGTTATCAAACAACGTTCCATTACTGTGGGCGCCCCCTTCTGGATTGAGGGTCAATTGCCTGTATTCGCTGTAAGGCCTCATGAACTGAACTGAGATGTCCATGCCGTGACGTTTCGGGATGAATAAATGTATCGTTACACCCTAATATGTCATCATGTGGTCTTAAAAAAAAAAAAAAAAAATAAAATAACTGTAATCTAAATATGAGCATTTTAAAATGCATTTTAATCCACCAGTTATGAGTACTCAGTTTTTTTTGGAATCTGATTATGTAATCCAGATTACATGTTTACATCAATAAAAAAAGTAATGCTCATTTAATGGAATTGCTTCTTTAGCTGTCCATCTGCAAACGTACTTCTAACATTCTTCAACGTAGAACTGAAATAAACACACACAGATGGATCGGAAAGCATCGCGTCCAGCAGAGAGATTGGAACGGAATGGAATTTGAAACGTTTTAGCCAAAAATGTTACCATGGTAAAGGTGTTTTTTGCAGAAACGTTTCAGATTTCGTTCCGTTCTCCGGCTTCGGAAAAACGTTCTGCTGTTCTGTGGAGTCGCTGGACAGAGATGATCTTTTCCACCAAAACGCATTATCAGTGATGTTTCCTGTGCTCGATGCAGTGTGTGTGTGTGTGTGTGTTTGTGTGATACGATGGCATGTTTCCAGAGGAATGTCAGTGTGGGAAATCTGAGGAGTAAATCTCTTCCGCTCCGAACGCTCCGCAGGGATTCGGCCAAAATAGGAGTTTACTCATAACACGCACTCGCTGTAGGAGTCTGTTTCTGTAAGGAGAAAACAATGATGGAGAAACCAGATTAATTCAGATGTTTAATTCATAACTCACACGGTCCTCCTTGAAAAACTGAGCCAAATGTGTCTGAAAAACATTTACATCCATCACAACCAAAACCCCCAGTGATGGATAATGACATCTTAGGTAATAATAACCATAATAACCAGAGAGCGATGAACAGACAGCCGCTCTGTTATGGTGGTGAATTTAGCATGATTAAATGCATCTCATGTTCTTCAGAAACGTGTGTTGTGTGTGTGTTTTCTGTAGGTGGTGTGATGAAGAGCAAGTGATGAGACGCCGTGAGGAATGTCCGTCTGTCTGCTGCTGGTCCTCCTCACACTGACCGCAAACACTCAGGTGAAAACAACAACACCAACGTTCACTAGATACACTAGTGTTCAAAAGTGTTTTTTGGGTCTGTTCACCAAGGCTGCATTTAAAGGATTAGTTCACTTCCAGAACAAAAATTGTGAATTATTATTATTATTATTATTATTATTATTATAAATATGACAAATTGAATTGTTCTATGTGAATGTATTGTAAAATGTAATTTATTCCAGTAATTTATTCCAGCGTCTTCAGTGTCACATGATCCTTCAGAAATCATTCTAACATCCTGATGTGCTCCTAAAGAAACATTTCTGATTATTATCAATGTTGAAAACTGTTGCTGCCCAATAATTTTGTGGAAACTGAGACATTTTATTTTTTTGGGATGCTTTAATTAATATAAATTTAAAACAAAAGTCTCTATCAATATGCTTTGAGGATATGTAGATATTTCCACTAGAAAAGATGAACATACTAATTATGAGCGTGAGTTTTTTTTATTTATTTGAGTGTTCATCAGCATACAGATCTAATAAATGCACTATTAATTTCATCTGAGGGGCAAAAGCCTCAGCTGACCTTATTAGATCATGTCTGTATGCAGATTCACGTGACCCACACTAAAGCATCAGTGCCTTCAACTTGAATCAGTACGTTTGTTTGTCATGACCTCAGTGCTGTTTTGGCTTGACTAGTGTGAACTTTTCTCCGTTTGTTGACATCATTACAGGAGATGTGATTAGATTCTTCTGTGGACGTAAATTGCCTGTTGAAGAAACAGGTTTTTATTTAAGAAAGCATCGTGAAATGAATTTCACCCTCTTAAAAGGATCCGATGTACTTCAACATCAAAGAGGTTTTACATCTTATGTTTCTGCGCGATTAAAACGGCACAATTAGCGCGGGTCAGATCAGAAGAAAGAGGACATTTATCTCAAAGCGCTGCTCAGGTACCTTTGAATCGTTTATGAGGTGCGTGTTTGAGGAAAGATAAACACAGAGAGTTCGATAAACCGCAATTAAAATCTTTTTTTTTTTTTTTTTTTTTTTTTGAAGCCTCGTACCAAAATTTTTTTTAAATGGCATTTTATGGTGAGAAAAATATTTGATAATGATTCAGTGTCCATGTTGTTAAGGAATGCGTAATTAAAAACTTGAATCTAAAAACATTTTTGGAAACAAGGTTATTATAGTGAACATTAACACCATAAAAAAAAAAGTTTCTTAAAATTAAATAAAAATATAAATAAAATAAAACATAAAAAACATTTTGTATTATTATTATTATTATTATTATTATTATTATTATTATTATTTTATTTTATTTTTTTATGAATAAAATAAACAAAAAACTATAACTAAAATTAAAATTAAAATTAAAACATCAAAACTCAAAATAAATTAAAAATAAAATAAATCTAAAATAAAATTTGGAATTATTATTATTATTATTCTTATCTTCCTTATTCTTATTCTTATTCTTATTCAAATAAATAAAACTATAAAAACTGTAACTAAAATTAAAATGAAAACATCAAAACTCAAAATAAATTAAAAATAAAATAAATCTAAATTAAAATTTGAAATTATTCTTATTCTTATTCTTATTCTTATTCTTATTCTTATTAAATAAAACTTCAAAAACTGTAACTAAAATTAAAATTCTTATTCAACCTAAATAAAAAAAACAAAAAATGAAATAAAGCTAAAATAAAACTGAAATTATTATTATTATTAAATTATTATTATTAAAATAAAATAATAAAATAATAAAAAATAAAATAAAACTAAAATTTAAATGAAAACATTATCAAAACCAGAAATGAAGTAAAAATACAAATAAAGCTAAAATAAAACTTGTATTATTATTATTATTATTGTTATTATTATTATTACTATTATTATTATTATTATTAACAACAACTCAATAAATACAACTAAGAAAATTTGTAACTAAAAATTAAAAACTCAAGATAATAATTATCAAAACTAGAAAATAAACTTTAAATTAAATAAAGCCTTTAAAAGCAGCATCTCAAAGCGCTGTTCAAACATAATAAAAATAATAATAATAAAAGATACACAATAATTTACACAAAGAACAACAACTTAAAAAAACAAATGCAAAGCCAGTATAAAAAACACAACAAAATGACTAAAACTAAAAGATGTTTATTAAAAGATTATGTTATGTTATATTATTAGAATTGAATTATGATTTAATTTTGTGTTCATTTATAGTATTATAGAAGTGGCACTGATCCTGTCAATGTTTAGTGTGTTTAAGCTCATGTTTGAAGTGATCTTGTGTTTGTAGGTGTCTTCTGGAAAATCTCTGAAGCTGCTGCAGGAACAATGGAGGATCTACACAAATGAGTGCATTCAGAGCTTCATCAGCACACCGCCGGCCTCAGGTCAGACTCGTTACTGTCATCTGAATGCTGATTGTTGTGTTTCAGTATGTGCTGTTTGTGGTGCACTAGTGTGCTTAAGTGTGTCTGTTTCAGGGCCTGTGTGCAACAGGACGTTTGATCAATACGTGTGTTGGCCCGATGGATCGCCAGGCACCATGGTTAACGTGTCCTGCCCGTGGTACCTGCCCTGGTACCGAAAAGGTAAAGCACTCAGAGTGTCTTAAACCCACTAAAGACAGAAATAATAGCCTTTGTGAGATTTAAAGCAATTCAAACCCTTCATAGGGTGCTGTTCACATCATTACTAGAATTAGTAACTGTAATACCTTTTGTATGTAATCAGTTTGACACAAAACACACTTTGATACCATCCCGGGTCATTCATATTCTTCTTTTCTAGTTATAATGTGTGCTTTACAAAACACAGTGAAACCGAGTGAAATTTATTCTGTTATCTGTTCGAATTAGATGCATGTTAATGCTGAAGTCACTGTGACGGGGATGATATAATGCAGCGCTTCAGGACACAGCTGCATCAGGCAGAGAAATATAAGTTACACATCAGTGCGTTTTAACTCCTGGAGATAGAATTAAACATCCGCTGTGAGCAGATGTGTGACGCTCTCATTTACCTGTCTGACTGCTGAAATAAATGACTGCTTTCAGCCGACTGCTGCTCTCTGACCTGCAAACGCTGCATACGGACGTTATACATGCCGTACCCGAGTCATTTAAGACATGAAGGGCTTTTAATGACAGATTACACCAAACTAGCGCTCAGGTTCAGGCTCTCAGACGCTCTTGTAAAAGTCACACACTTTGCAGTTCTCACCTCAGAATTATAAGATGATGAAGACGACAAGAACAGCATCCTCCTCACACTTATCTCCGACAATACTAAAAAGAAATGTCTTGTCTCCATAAAACAGGATGAATGTAATTTGAACTCTTAACAGGTAATATCAGCTCATTAACAGCAGTCAGGCTGAAATCTGTCATCTGACAACCACAGCATGAATGTTTAACAGGGACAAAAAAAAAAACCTGAAAACCTATTTATTTCATTTCAGCTGATGTCTCATTTTCATTTCATACAAAACACACACAAAACAAAATGACTAAATTATAATATGTCTAAATTATAATAACACTTTTAAAACAGTTACTATCAAATTTTCTCTGTTTTAATCTATCTATTAATATGTGACATGATTACAAGTGTTATAATAGTATTATTTATATAGGATTTTTGTATTTATTTTTGTATTTTTGTAATCTTTAGAATTAGCTTTTATTTTTATACTTTCAGTTTTCATGTTAGTTTCAGTTGCCTTATGTGATTTTGTTATTTTATTAGTTTTAATAAAAGTAAATTAATTTGCCTCAGTGTTATTTTACTTATATTTATTTTTTATGTATAAGCTATTATACTATTTATTCATATTTTGAAATTATTATAATATTTTATTGTTATTTTTGTTTAGCTTTCATTTTCATTTTACTTTTGTCATTTTATGTGCTTTTATATATTTTTATATAACATTTAAATTGTAACTTTTTTTGCTGTTAATTTTGGAACTTCAACTTATTTTATTTGTTTATTCATTTTTAAGTGTTTTTTTATTATTATTATTATTTTTATTTTATTTTATTTTTTTTATTTAATTGTAGTTCAGACTCATAAAGACATTTACCACCACATGCTGGAAGATTTAATTTCTTCTTTAGAGTGTCCTTTAATTAAAAATAAAAATAAATAAATAAATAAAATAATTAATTAATATATAAATAACATTGAAGGGATAGTTCACCCAAAAAGAAGAAAATAAATAAATACAAAATCTGTCATCATTTACTCACCCTAATGTTGTTTCAAACCTTTCTTTTGTGAAACATTAAAGAAGGTATTTTGAAGACTATGTTCCATAGTTCACGTTAGGCTGTTGCAGCCTAAATTTATGTATTATAAATTCTATGTTGAGTCAAATAAAACATTTCTTTCTAAAGCTACAATTTGCAATGTCTGCTTGATACTTTCTAAGTTAACACAAATATAGCTTTAAATAATATTTTGTGGGTATTTTCAGAGTCAAATTTATTTAGTGATTAATTACATTAATCGAAACATCATGTAATCAATTAAATTAAAAACATTTTAAATGACTGCCAGCCCTAATATAAATACAATGCTAATCCATGAGTTTTCCCTGTGCGTTTGAGCAGTTCATCAGGGGTTGGTGTACCGCGTGTGCGGCGCTGACGGCAGATGGGCTCATGGGAAAAACACCAGTGAGTGCGAGGAGAACGACCCTGGACAGGTGAGACGTGTGTTTAAAGCCTTTGAACGATGATGCTAATTCTCGGCTGACCCTTCTCTCTCTTTGTGTGTGTGAAGAAGCAGTATGGTCAGATCCTCAGCAAGTTCAGAGCCATGTACACCGTCGGATACTCGCTGTCTCTGGCAGCACTAACTCTCGCGCTGGCCATCCTGATCACCTTCAGGTAAATACAGCACCTACCAAACACATGTACCTGATCACAAACTGTAGCTCATCACTCAGAACCTTTGTAGATAGTAACTGATCCATTACACATTTTAGGTAATAAAATCGGATTACTTTTAGATTACTTACAGATTACTTTTAGCCTGTCACATTGATTTGAATAGTACAATCTCATACCAGATTTACATAAAAATACAAAAGAAAGAAAATGCATTCCATTCTTTATGAACAACATGAAGTGCATTAAACATTATTCAAGAATTTTCTTAACTGTGGTTTGCGAAGGAAATTCTTAATTTTCAGTGTAATTATAGCTGCATGACTAGTGGCTGATCTGTTTTTGTAGTTCCACAAAACACAAGCAATAGGCTTTTTCAGAACTTAAAAGATTTAAAAAAAGAGGAATTATCAGGAATCAGTGAATTATGAATGGTTTACTGCCATTTTGTAAATATTAATCATCTAAATTAATCCTCATTGGTGGAATGATCTTCCTAATCCCAATCAGGACAGTTGAATCTCTAACAATATTTAAGAGCCAACTAATGAATGCATGAATGAAATGAACTAGTTTTTGTGAAAACCTTTTGCCTGTAGCTCAAAATTAGACAAATACAATCAAATTACAAGTGTTTCATTTTTGTAATCTGATTACGTAATTCAGATTACATATGCTGATCACACACAAATCCGTCCTCACGTCGGCGTCCGCTTTTCCCACAGGAAGCTGCACTGCATGAGGAACAACATCCACATGAATCTGTTCGGCTCCTTCATTCTGCGTGCCCTCTCAATCCTCGTCAAAGACGCGCTGCTGGATCAGATGAACAGCGCTCAGAGCGGCCCGCATCACTTCCAGGGTCAGCGCTGGGTCAGCGTTCAGGTACACGTGTGTTTATAGGCAGGTTGCGCTGAATCCAGAGGAAAGTTCAGGTGTGTTCAAGGACATCTTTTTTGCTCACTGTAAAGCTCTTGAAATATGTTTCTCTCAGAGTCGAAACGTTGTTTCCTGACAGATGTTGACTTGCATTGCTGCCAAACTGCATTTATATAGAGAAACTAAAAAAGTTGTAAGCTGATTAAAAATGTGGAAGACTGAATAAAATGTCAAACTGAGCAAAGAAATATGATGGAGAGATGTCAGTCAAAGCAAATGCTTGTAGTCAGTTAATCAAGAAAAGGTCTACTGATTTATTGACTGGGAAAAAAAAAAAAAACACTAAGCAGACAAATGACATTTATATTAAGATAAATAGTAACACAAATGTGATAAATTTAGGGGATTTTATATATATATATGCAAAATGTGTCATGTTAAAATATAATAATAATAATAATAATAATAATAATTATTATTATTATTATTATTATTATTATTATTATATTTTAACATATGACATGTTTTGCAAAAAAACAAACAAAAAAACTATATATATATATATATATATATATATATATATATATGAATTACAAAACATTTATTATTTACAAAGTTAATCCAACTTTGTCCACCAAACAATATGCAATTTGAGGACTGTGCAAAGAAATATATATTCCAGTTGTAAAGACACGGGTATATTTGCAGCAATAGCCAACAATACACTGAATGGGTCAAAATGATCACTATTTCTTTTATGCCAAAAATCATTAGGATATTAGGTAAAGATCATGTTCTATGAAGATATTGTATAAATTCCCTACCATAAATATATCAAAACTTAATTTTTGATTGGTGATATGCATTGCTAAGAACTTTTTAGATTTTTTTGCACCCTCAGTTTTCAGATTTTTTATTGTATTTTGGCCAAGTACTGTCCTATCCTAACAAACCATACATCAAAGGAAAGCTTAAAATTGACACTTATGACTGGTTTTGTGTTTATGACACATTTTGAACTGTATCACCCTGCTGTACAACAGGCTGTGTGTGATTAGTCATCAGAGGCTGGATTTGCATATTTGTGTATTCGTTCCTCAGACGGTGAGCGGTTGCCGTGCCGCAATGGTGATGATGCAGTACAGCGTGATGGCCAACAACTACTGGCTGCTGGTGGAGGGTCTGTATCTGCACAGCCTGCTGGTCATCACCGTCTTCTCCGAGAGGAACTACTTCTACATTTACCTCTGCATCGGCTGGGGTGCGTGAGGCATGAGCACGCAATCATTCATAATTACATCCTTTCAGAAGCTCTTTTGTCTGTGAGTGTTTTTCTTATAATTGAAGTCAGATCTGCTCAGAATTAGCACAAAGAAAGGCCATAAAACAACACTCATTTTCACGTCCGCCGTGAGTCGTTTGAGAAAACGCTCAGCCCACCCAGAATAGTAAACGTGACTGACTTTGAAGAAGCTTGAAGAAGAGGGTTAAGTGGTTTATTCAGGATCACAAACTTGCCAGAAGTCAGAAGGAAGAAGCGTATCTAATCACTAATGAGCTGACGAAGATTTTGAGTGGCATACTTACAGTCTGGAGATTTTGTCTGTCTTGTGTTGCAGGTGCGCCACTCATATTTGTGCTGCCGTGGATGACAGTCAAATACCTGTATGAAAATGAAGAGTATGTTTCTTTTACTTTAATTTTGACTAACAATGGCACCAAAAGGTGTTTGAACACCTGCATCACACTTAAAACTGTCATTGCATTAGATATCTTTTTTTTTTTTTTGTTTGTTTTTTTGCTCTTTGAACCAGCTGGTGTTCTGTTGATTTTAGTCTTTTCAATGGAATTTAAACCGAACCGTGCTTTTTTTTTTTGTGTTTTTGAAAAAAATAAATGCTACTTTGGTTCATATTTAGTATCTAATGCAATGACATTCAGGTTTTATTTTGTGATTGAAATGTCCAAATACATTTTGGGGCTACTGTATATAAACATGCATATTGTCCTGATTTACATCGACAGTGGTTTGCATTAAAAAAAGTTTTTAGTAGGTCACTTATGTTTTATTATACATGACAGCAGGATTATTATAGTTAACTTAAAAAAAAATAAATAAATAAATAAATTATATATATATATATATATATATATATATATAAACGTATTACTTGTATAAATACATGTTAAATGTAAATGTAATATATATGATTTACTGTACTAAAAACTGAAATAAAAAAAATAATAATTAAAAATAAATAGACTAACAAAAAGAATAAAAATAACAAACAAAATTACTAAAATAACTAACGTAAATTAAAATAAAAAAAATGAAAAAGAACAATTTAAAATGTTAAATGATTCTAAAACAACAATGCATATAGAACAAATAACTATAACAACTATATAATTTTCTGTATGCATTATATATATATATATAGTTTATATATATATATACAGTACATATAGAAAATGAGTGTTAAAATTACTGTTATATTTTGTTTTACTAATAAATTATTTATAATGTATTTTTCTAGGGTAGCAGCTAACAATTATTTAGATCTGTCTTTAATTTCACTTTTTTTTTGCAATTTTTTGATATGTATATTGTGATATTATTTTGTGATATAGTAAGCTATATAATAATAATAATAATAATAATAATAATAATAATATTATAATATAATAATTCTTTATAATGTTGTATAATTGTGTCTGTGATCTTATAAATGATCTGTACAGTAAATCCAGATGTGCTGACAGATATGGAAAGAGTTTGTGTGGGATCAGCACAGATAAAGGGGGGTAAAAGCATTAGACGGTGAGGCTATTAGCTCTTTATGAGGCGTTCACACAGTTGATCTCCCCATACAGTCATGTTCTGACTGAAAGCAGGTGAAAAGAGTCATAAAGCGGCCCATTGCTCTTAAATAATACACACCGATATGAGAAACTCTTACACACATCTGAATTGGCGTGATCTCTTGTTCATGGGTATTTGTGTTAAAAGTGCAGTTGGTCTTCTATGACTTTAGACACGCCCCCTCTCCCTCTGCACCAATCAGGTGCTCTCATGATGATGATGAGTTGGTGCTTGAGTAAAGTGTTGATGAAGGTTCCTCTCATCACGTCTGTATTTGATCTTTCTTCTTTTCCTCCCTGCGGTAAAGCAGCTAATATCATTTCCCCTTCTTTTATTTGCCCTTGTGTTTATTGTTTGAGTTTAATTTGATTCTTCAGTGGGTGTTGTTGTGACACAACATATCTCAAAACCCACGGGTGAGTTAGTGTAAGTTTTAGTTTCCTTGTTGGTTTTCTTCTTTGTTTGCTACGGTGAGTCAAGGCCACATTTATGCATTTTTAACTTTAGACATATTCTATGTTTAGTGCAGATTAGGCTGCATTAAAATTACACTTGAGGCAAATTGTTGATTACCACAAAAATTAATGTCCACTTTCTGTCTTTTTCTGTACAAAAAGCAAAAATCTGGTTTACGGTAAGGCACTTAGTAGAAATGAACATGCTGTTATATTTAGTAGTATAGCCACATGACATATGACAATATGCATGTTAACATGATTTTTTTTAGTGTGTGTGTGTGTGTGTGTGTGTGTGTAATTAAATTCAACTTTGTTTAAATGATGATGCAAATGTCATAAACCATACAACATTTTTTAAAATTTAAAGAACTTTACAGCTCAAATACATAAGTGTTAACAGATTAATAATTACAAGTACAAGTAATAAATGGAAGTTTTATAAAATTACATTATGCTGTCAGATCTTCCAAAAATCGTCCCCATTCAAGTTTATTCAAAAAGCACATATGCTTTACCAAAGTTCTGTACGTTAACCAAAATGAAAATTAAAAGAGTAAATGTAAAAATAAAAATGAATTCACTTACTAGAATTGACCCTTACAAATATCTCTGTAAACTAAGGAGATCACCGTTTAAACAAATGTACGCAGGTGTGCGAGTGTGATTTATTAGAAATAGTCATTAAGCTGCTTTGGAAAAACACCTCCTGTATTCAAATAACAATGAAGCAGATCATTGCCATGGTAACGCTTAATTAATGACACATGCTATTTTTACTTGGAAGATTAAGCAGTGCTCAGTTTAAGAAAGGACAGAAATACACGCACACACATACGCATTCAGGTCAATATAACATCTAAACCCGCTCTGTTTACTTGTTTCTTGACTTACCGTGAACTATTTCTCACCAATCTTTAATCAAAATGCAATAAAACTCGCTCTGCCTGTGGAATGACTTTCCTTCTCACCATCCGATCGACTCCTGATGTATAAAATAAAATCCTGCTGTTCAGATTGATGTAGTTTCTCATTAAAGGTGCTGTTTTATTCTGAAATGTCACATACTGTAAATGTATATGAAAAATGGGTTGCAAAATGCATTCCAGGTTGACTTTAGACAGAAAATTCAATTTCTTGTGTCACCACTTTTATGAAAAATAAATGATTAGGATTTTTTTTTTTTTCATGAGATTTTTCTTTTTTTTTTTTTTTTTTTTTTTTTTTTCTTTTTTTTTTTTTTAAATCGATGCATCATGGTATTTTGTCCTATGCAGATGCTGGGAAAGGAATATCAACATGGGCTTCTGGTGGATCATCCGTTCTCCCATTCTGTTTGCGTATTTGGTAAGAGACTCAAACACAGATTTAAGGTTGGATCACACTAATTACTCTAAATGTGTCATTATATTATTGTCCATGGCATCGCTCAATAACGTTCCTTTATTTATTATAAGCATGCTCTTACGTCATCTGCCGCCTTAAATGTTTAAGATTATATTCTGACTGGCTGTCATTTCTCTGCCCATTATCTTTATAGTGGTGTGGAATTTGCTATTCTTTTAAGGTTCTTTATCTTCATCGTTATGTCATCCTTGCTGTGAACTGGTCACTGTAACTGATCTCATTCAATCCGTTTTGAAACCGAAAGAGCTAAAGCCTGGCATGACAACGAAACCATTCCTCATGTGTGTACGCGGAGGAAAAGTTGTGGGTGATGCATATGGATGGGCTGGAGTATTGAGATTCAAGCAGTCTCTAATATGATTCTGCTTTTGCATGTTGATATCATCCGAGACCGTGTTCGTTCAGCGAGCGCCTCGGGCTCAGGAACGCTTCATGAACTCCGCGTGTCACGGAACGTTTGTTCGACACGCTCGTTAACGCATAGAAAAATGCTCCGGGGTTTTACAAAGTAATGAAGCCAATCACAAGAGAAATTGTGGTTCTACACAACCTAAATGATTTATTGTACCACTTGTATTTTGGTCTGATTTAATAAAAAAGTACATCAAAAACTATAGCAGAAACAGACTTTTGAACAGATTTTTAAGCGATATGTGACCCTGGACCAGTCATGAGTAGTAGGGGTGTATTTGTAGCAATAGCCAACAATGCATTGTATGGGTTCAAAATAATCATTTTTCTTTTATGCCAAAAATCATAGGATATTAAGTAAAGATCATGTTCCATGAAAATATTTTGTAAATATCATACAGTAAATGTATAAAAACTTAAAAACTATCAAAACACATATATACATTAAAGGATAAGTTCACTTCCAGAGTAAAAGTTCACTGATAATTTACTCACCCTCATGTCATTAAAGATGTTCATGTTCACTGATAATTTACTCCCATGTCATTAAAGATGTTCATGTCTTTCTCTCTTCAGTTGAAAAGAAATTGTTTTTGAGAAAAACATTCCAGGATTTTTGTCCATATAGTGGACTTCAAAGGTGGCCAGCTTCAAAAGGGCTCTACACAATCCAAGCAGAGGAACAAAGGTTTTATCTAGTGAAACAAGCCGTCATTTTCTAAAAAAAAAAAAAAAAAAAAAAAGAAATGTATATACTTTTTAACCACAAATGCTAGTCTTGCACTAGCTTGACCTCATGCATTACGTAATCACGTTGTACATGTGAAATGCTTGAAAACCTGCATGCACATTATAGTGCTAGTGCAAGATGAGCATTTGTGGTTAAAAAATATGTTTATTTTTCTTTTTTCCTTTTTTTTTTTTTTTATAAAATGACCAATTGTTTTGCTATTCCTTGGCTGGGATTGTGTAGAGCCCTTTAAAGCTGTACTGAAACTGCAATTTGGACCTTCAACCTGTTAGCTCCCATTGAAGTCCACTATATGGAGAAAAATCCTGGAATGTTTTCCTCAAAAACCTTAAATTCTTTGCGACTGAAGAAAGAAAAACGTCTTGGATGACATAGGGGGTGAGTAAATTACCAGAATAATCAATTATTATTATTATTATTATTATTATTATTATTATTATTATTATTTATTTTTATTTATTTATTTTTTATTTATTTTTTTTTTTCTGGAAGTGAACTATTTTGTGTTTATATTATTATTATTATTATTATTATTATTATTTTATTTATTTATTATTATTATTTTATTGATTTATATATTATATTTACATTATTTATTCATATATATAAATCATGTGATTGGATGACATACATCACATCAGACTCAGTGATTTTAACCTCTCTCTCTTTTTCTTTCCTTCTGTAATAGATTAATTTCATTATATTCATTCGTATAATAAAGATTCTGATGTCCAAGCTAAAGGCTCATCAGATGAGGTACACCGACTACAAATTCAGGTAAAGGCCGTCCTCTTTATTTTATCCAAAACAGAGCTCATGCTCTCATTTAATGTTTTTCTCTTACTCATTTATTCTCCTCAGGCTGGCCAAGTCCACGCTCACGTTGATTCCTCTGCTGGGAATTCACGCCATCCTCTTCACCTTCGTCATCGATGAGTCCGTGCCGAAGGAGTCTCTTCTCAGGCTGATCCGCCTCTTCTACGACCTCCTGTTCAGCTCTTTCCAGGTCAGAGGGCAAAGGTCGCCTGCCCACCCACTGTTATCATCAGATCATTCCAACCAGTGTTTACAGAGATGTTCTGTGGATTGTATTTGCTGTGATATGATAGCAGATGGTTGAGGTTCATATGTGTTGTTGTGTGTAATCGTAGGGTCTGCTCGTGGCCATCCTGTATTGCTTCGTCAACAAAGAGGTGAGAGATATGTCTGTCTTTTTCGAAAAGCATCACTTAAAGGGTTAGTTCACCCAAAAATGAAAATTAGCCCATCATGTACTCACCTTAAAAGCATGCTAGGTGTATATGACTTTCTTCTTTCTAATTAATCCATTCGGAGTCATAATAAAAAAAATGTTTGGGCTCTTCCAAGCTTTATAATGGCAGTGGGCAGGTGTTTTTGTTCAACTGTCCAAAAGATGTCCAATAAAGCGCATCCATCCATAATAAAAATGGCCTCACATGGCTCCAGGGGGTGAATAAAGGCCTCCTGTAGTGAATCGATGCCTTTTTGTAAAAAAAATATCCATATTTAAAAAACGTTGAAATCAACAAGTTGAAATCATTGAAATCAACAAGTTGGAAACCACTATTCACACACATGATGCTTTTTTTTTTTTTTTTTTGCTAATTTTAGCTGGAAAAGTGATTGTGTGGGGGTGAATAGCATCCTTGTGGAGCCTTTCATGTTGAGCATGAACATTTTTTTCACCATTGGTTTTTTTTTTTTATTTTTTTTTACATTTTTGGCCGTATAGCTCTTGGCTCAATCTATGACTCAGCTGACTGTGTTTCTCCGGCTTTCCAGGTCCAGAGCGAGATGCTGAAGAAGTGGAAGCGGTGGAAACTAGGCAAGGACATTGAGGAAGAATACCGTCACACCCACAGCCAGACGCCCCATGCCAAAAGTGTCAGCACAGCCCCTGTGATGACCCACGAATGCCCCGAAACCCCAGAACTGGCGGCCACGTCCTCGGCAGAGTCCCAGCGTCTGGTGACGGGTCTTCAGAACGGAGCAAGCTGGAACCGGGGTCGCACGAGGCTGCAGTTAACCTCCGAGCCACAGGAGGCCGCCAGTAACTGCAGCTCTCTGACAGAAGACATTTGTCTGGAAGAGCGTCCCCTCAACAGTGAGTGCTCAACAGTGGTGACAGAAACCAACGTTTGATGCTGATGGCTGTTTTTAACACTAATGGATCAATGGAGATGATGTTACATTCCAGATATTGTTACCAAACAGGCCTCTATCATAAGAACGCTTGCATATGTGGATCTAGTAACCTTTATAAACAAACCACAGTTATCTCATGAGTTGGTAAATAACCAAACAGTATTAATTATCGGTGCCTTCTTAAGGGGCGGTTAAAATTTACCACTGCTGAAATCCAGTCATTATACGTGCTGGGGAAAGATACTTTTAAAAGTAATGCATTACAAAATTGTGTTACTCCCTAACAAAAGTGACTGATTGTGTTAACTAGTTACTTTTTATGGAAAGTAATGTGTTACTTTTGCATTACTTTTTCTCATCTGAGCGTCATGGTGCTCTCATGAACGTCTGGCAAAGACTGACACAGAAGAGAAGAAATTGTTAAAATAAGTCATTATTTTGGAGGGGGTTAAAACACAAAAATATTCCCATAGTTTTGTAATATTAAGGTTTAACCACTGATGTCATATGGAGTTGTGTAGCTGTCTATGGAGGGTCAGAAAGCTCTCAGATTTCATTGAAAATGAAACAAAGGTCTTTACAGGTTTGGAACAACATAATGGTGAGTATTTGATGACAAATTTTTCATTTTTGGGCAAACTATGCCTATAATACATCAGTACACTGTTGGCGTAGACGATGAACGTTTTTTGGCTCTGAAATTATATTGAAATTGAAACCTGGAAACCACCCAAAATAGCTTATTTGTGGTGAAAATAACAATTATATTTGCATTTAGCAGACATTTTTATCCAAAGCGACTTAGACTCGCAGTAGAATAAATCATTATGATCTATTATGAACAATAGATCCTAATTTGTTACAGAGCCAACAATATTCACAGTATTCAGTGGCAGGTTTAATAAAACCTAGATTAGGAAACAAGCTAGAGCAGAGGAGAAATGCAGAAAAGAGAAAATGTGTGTCTTCAGCTGCTTCTTGCAAGTTGTGATGGTCTCAGCAGTTCGGGTTGAGGTTGGCAGCTCCTTCCACCAGAGAGGAGCCGAGAGGGTGAAGCATCTGGAAAACGTCTTCATACCTTACTGTGAAGAAATGACAAGGTGCTGCTCATACAGTACCAATGAAAACACTTGGTTATTTACCCACTCAGGAGTTAAAACCGCTTTAATTGAGTTGCCCTTTAAGAAACACTCACTGAAACATCTCACACTGGCAGATAGCTACGAGGCGTCCATAATTCAGCTCCATTTCTACTGAACACTAACCATGGACATAAGCAAAGGAAACTCATCACTTGCTCGGCATCGCTGAGCTTAATCTTTCATGTGGGGTGTTCGGTTGGTAGCGTGACCAGACGCTTTAAAAACGTGTCAAATTCAAGCAGATCCTCAGTGGAAGCTTTTTTTGAAGCATATGGTGTAACGTTACTGTGTTTACTCACTATGTCCATCCACACACTTCTTTGGAGTGCCATTCTTACAGACTACCCACAATTCACTGGGACAATGAACAACTCCGCTCAACTTAGTGCTTGGGAATGTTCTTTATGGTTCCCTCGTGAGGATTCTGGGATTATGGAAGATCTATAACTGTGTTCAAGACCATTACTTTAAAAAATGACTTGCCTAATCATTCGGTATTTGAGTGAAAATGGTGTAACATAGGACTGAAACACTTTCCGTGTTGATGATGCATTATTTACTGAAGCAAACCACAAGGTACATTAAGAATATATTTATGAACATTGATAATGTATAAATATATTGTCAAAGCGTGTTGTTGAGCACAGCATGCAGTGAATTATTGCTTTTACAAAAAAAAAAAAAAAACATTTTAGTGTCAAGTGCCATTTTTCAGCTTGAAGAAGTAGTCCCTAATATAACCAAACTATGCACCAAAAAATAAGAAATAAGCAAAAGGCACACTGATTTGATGAGCAGGTGCTTTGTGTCATAGCTGTTTATATATAGGCTGGATCACTGCATTGACCAATCAGAAGCCAAAATTTATATATATATATATATATATATGAAGAGTTAAGATGCAAAAGCCTCTAAATCCATCTGATGTATTTCTTTAAAATTAGCATTTGTTTCTGGCTACTTTGTATAGGTTTCTATGTAAGTACTGGTACTTCTGATTGGGCTGAGGCTGGAAATTAGCAACTTTGAAGTAAAAGTATTTGATGGACATATTATATGTGCCAGGAGCATTCACTCAGTATCATTAGCTCATTTTGACCGGGATGGCTTTTAGCTGGTTTTGCATCTGAACTCTCTCTCTCTCTCTCTCTCTCTATATATATATATATAATTCAGTTTTATAACTTAATTTTTCTATGCTTATATGGTTGACACTGAAAAAAAAAATTCTTGATTTAGTTAAAACCTGACCTCTAAACCTCAAATCTATCCACCATCAAGCTTCAAGAACATATTAATAATGCATAATAAACACAGAGCTTTGTATGGAGTCCTGGATGTCATGTGATTGTAATCTGCATCATTTGAATGTTTTTTTGTGTTTTGTGGAAAGAATTTGTATGGAAGAGTTGAACTATAGTACATGTGTAAATCAATTTTGTTATTGCTTGCGAGAACAAGGAGTAAAGAGGGAGCAAAAACGATGTCGAAACCGAAAGGCAAATGGTAAAAATAAAACTCCCTGAATCTGGTTGTTTAGTCCATTGTGGATGGCTTTGATTTACAGTAGCATGATTTCATATGGAAATCTCTGGGAACTCGTTGAAGCCACTGTGGACATCTGCTCCATAAATCAACACACACACAAAACACAGTCATTATTACCACTTCAAACTTCGAAATATCATCTATCACACACTGATTAACCAAAAACACATCACCATACATTTATACAAATTAGTTTAAGTATTAGAATTTTGAGATAAAATAACTTAAAACATGGATTTCTAAACCTTTTATAAGCCAAAGCCTTTAGCATATAAATTTACTCAAACTTCCCCTACATGGTAAACCATGTAACATATATATATATATATAAATTTGTATGTAATAAAGGCCTGCCCAAGTGAGGGATGTACCTATTATTCCCCCTTCATTAATTCTGTTCTCAGGTCATTTGCTGGAAGCACGTTCTCTCTCCCTTTATGATGCAGTAATTTCCGTTAATGAGGCAGCCATTTTAGTATGTTTCAGCATACTGCTCAAGCATATGGTCTGATCAAATCCTTCTTCCATCACAGAGAGCCGCATGTTTCTCAAGCTTGTCGTCATCATTTCTTCTTTTCTCTTATGACCCTGAATGGATAATTTAACAGTGAATGACTCTGGGATTGTAATTGTGTCATTTACAAAAGATTGTGATATATTCCCTTGTGACAAGCTGGGATCCTTCATTTACCATGGTGCTTGACATCAGCACACCTGATTTTAAATGGTCTTGTTACAATGGGACAGCACTGTGCAGTTTAACAGAGCAACATTTCTGTATAGATCACACAGTGATAGATCTCCAGCTAACAGGGAACTTTTAACTTTTAGTAGGGCCATCAAATACTTTTACTTCAAAGTTGCTAAATTCCAGCCTCAGCCCAATCAGAAGTACCAGTACTTACATAGAAACCTATACAAAGTATTCAGAAAGAAATGCTCATTTTAAAGAAACGTCAGATGCATCTGAACTCTCTCTATATATATTTAGAAATGTTAGGACAAAACATTAATGTTTATAGAAAGTTCTAATAACTATTAATATTTGATGCTGTCATAACGTTAAGAAAATGTTCTTAACACAACATTCTCGGAATGTCCTTGTGTAATTTGCGCTTGAAAAACTTTCTAAGAAACGTTTAAATCTTTAAAACAACATTAATGTTCTTACAAAATTTGACATAAATATTCAAGTTATGTTAGTCGAATGTTGTAAAAAACATCTTTTGCAATTTGTAAATAATATTAAACAAGAAAATGTTAACCTTCTTAATATATTAAACATAAATATTCAAATAACATGTATATAACAATTATATTTTGGACGATATAAAGTTAGTAGAGCACTGCAAGAAATATTTTTGTAACCTTTGAATAACGTTATAATCACAACAACAAAATTGGACGTCAATGCTTTAGAAATGTTTCAAAACAATGTTCTTATATGTACAAATATAATGATCAGAACTGACAAACTATGCATTTAGATCTAAATCTGACAAACATAGATCTATGCACTTATTTGTTTTGTTTTGTTTTTTTTATTTGATTTGTAATATAAAGGTTTCTGCTTTTAAGAAATTAATACTTTCAAGAAATCTGTTTCAGAAGAATAAACAACATTAAGACCCCAGAGAACTGTAAAAAATCTAACTTAAGTTTTGTATTACAAACTCATTTTTATAGATTTTGGTTTCAGTTTTTAACATGAACAAAGTTGAGATAATAAGTGGATAAAATAAAAAAAAAAGACCAATTTGTATTCCCAAATTAATATTTAAAGTTGGGACAACTAACAAGTTTAAGTTTGTTATGAGAGCCCACAAATGATGCACAGCTTGATCACTTTTTTGTCATCTGCAGCTTTTTGTCATCATTAAACTTTGAGAAATGAGGCACTGACAAATGACGGTCAATGGGACATTACAAAGTGATGGCACTATGGAGTCATGTGCTTTTTAAAATACATGTTAATTGGTTTAACATTAGATTATCAGCTCGGAATAATTTGACTAAAAACACCCGAGACCGGTTAACAGTCAGGCGTGACATCCGCGTTCAGAAAAAAAACGTCTATACAACGTCATTTTCATTCTCCCGCTTGGTCTTCAAATTCCCTCAGGCTGTGTCAGTTTATTCCTACATTGAGATCACTCCAGTAAGTGTTGTTCTGTATGCATCAATTTACAATATGATTTAAATTAAATTTGTTCACAATATGCGCTTCAGTACGAGTTTTCCCGCCTGGTCTTCGAGTTGCCTAGTAAAAATGGGTTTATTTTACACTGATGGGGTCGCATCATAGGGTTAATCACATGACCAGCTAGATACTGCTGAATTAAAGGTGCAGTGTGTAATTTTTAGCGGCATCTAGCGGTGAGGATTCGAATTTCAACCAACGGCTAAGTCCGCCGCTCAGCCCGCCCTTTCGAAACACATACAGAAGCTACGGAAGCTGACACAGGACAAAAATGTTGTCGTCTGTTACACCTGACAGTAGCCAATCAAGCGATGAGGTTTCTGTACAAAGGTAAGTCAAAGAATTATATTTACTTAATTATTCAGTAAACCAATATGTTATTGCGAATATTATTGTTACTCATTGATCATTGTCTCAGGTTTATTCGCTGACTTTAGATTTTTTGTATGACAGTTAGTAGGGTTGGGCGACGTCTACAGTGAAACATCATGATGAAAAGTGAAAGTCAAATGCGATTGTGCATACGAAATCAGTTTTAATGCCATGCACAGCACATTACTAGCGGCCCCCTGATGCCCGCAATTTATATACAGTATAATTACTTAACGATATAACTGCGAGAGAAAGTAATGAAATATATTTATTTTTACATCTAAAACACAACTTTCTTTCCGAACACGGCATTGGGATGCGGTGGCTTGCGGGAGGGGAAAGGGAGGAGGCGATGGGATCACGATGCCAGCTCAACATTGTTTCAACATTTCAACGTGGTGACGACACGAGCGGCCTCTTAAAACACCAACGAAGAAGTAGAACAACGTACTGACGAAACGTACTCTGTAGAAGTTTGTCCATTTAGGGCTACTATAGAAACATGGCAGCACTAAATGGCGACTTCCATGTAAGGGGACCCGCGGTGTATGTAGATATAAATTGCTCGTTCTAAGGTTATAAAATCATAACGGCTTATTATGTAAGGTCTTTACACACCTCTGAAAACATAGTTTTGTATGTTATATTGCATTTCTGCCAATAAATTCTCCTAAATATTACACACTGCACCTTTAAGACCGCAGTTATCACCGACATCTTGACTTGTAAAATAATGTTTGTGTTTACCTGTACCCTCAGGCCGTATATTGTAAATGTCCAAATATTTACTTTATAATAGCTTAACGTAAACAAAGGAAGTCCGTCTATGACCTCATTTTTATACCTCAGTACGTTTGTATGTGACAAATATCTGAGATTGTTATGTTTTAAGCCTCCATTTGCTGACTGATTTATTGTCCGGCTCTTATCGTCCGTCCACATGGAGCTGCATAAACAAACTCCAACTGACTCTCATTTCCCCCCTGTTTGCTCAACGATCTGTCAATGTTTACGCAGCATTTAATTGATGACAAACAGTTTGTTTTGCCTGTGGCTGCACACAATCAAGCAAACGTGTGTGATAACGCATGTGTGCATGGGTGTTTATAAATTACTGTCATATGAACATACACACGGTTACGAACGCGAATGTGTATAGGGCCGCGCACTGCTGAGATATGTCAGAGGAAGACGCACATTCCTAGAAGTTGTTTATTGACTTTGAGTCGGAGGTTTTTAATTGACAGTATCACTCTTCATTTATCTCGTCTGCTCAGTGAATGAACTGAAGGGATGAGTCTCTTTGTCTCTGTTCCAAACCCGAACTGCCTTGACTAAATAAACAGCAGCCTTCTAAGGGAGCAGCCTGTGACTGATTTAAAAACATCACATGTACACGCACATTAGCGTTAGCATGCTAAATTGCAAGAACGATATAATCATAACAATGCAGAAATTACATTTTTATAGTCTAATTGATTTTAGATAATTAAAAAAGATTGAATTGCAGTTTGTTGGCAGCCGTTTGGAGCAGAGCCGTTCTCTGCTTCCTTTGCTCTTGCTCAGATAAGAGATGCTTTAGCTCTCCTTTGGTCTCCCTCTGCAGACTGTGATTTAAAGTCATCCAGACACTGTCCCAGTTCCCATCACACACTTCACCAACTCTTTCAAAGTCAGAGAGAAAGTGCTGGAAATGGATTAGAAAGCAAATACTGGTCAAAGAAATACTATTAATAGAAAGCTTAAAAAAATAGTAAAATACATGAATGATGGTGATTTGATTTTTTTTTTTTTTTTTTTGGCCCACAGAATTTAAATTTTCAGTGAAGTATAGTGTCTTTGACATATTGCAAAGTAATATTAACAAAAAGAAATGAATTAATCAAAATTCAGTCATTACACTTCAATCAAATTGGGATATGGGCTAGTATCTGTACATTTTAAGCCGCAAAAAATAAATAAAGAAATAAATAAATAAATAAATACATCAAAAATATGAATCCTGCATGTTCTGCGTGTCTCTGTATGAATGATGCAGACGCATGCGTGGTTTTCTTTACTACACACATATTGAAATGCGCGTGACGGTTGCGTGACTTCAGCATCTGCCAGAAAAAATGCATGAACAACATCTCCAGATCTGCTCTGAGAGTACATTGTGAGCATTTCATTTTTTTCTTTTAAATAAACCCAGGGTCATATACAGAAATTTAAAGGTATTCACGGCAACCCATCAAAATAAAAGTTTGTTTTAGCTTGTAGACACTGTGCCAGTAGTATTCATTCAGTAGTACATACCTACAGTAGTACTACTACTACTGCTGCTGAACAATTAATAAAACTTTGTTACACAATATTTCTTCCATCTTTTAAATTTTAATAGTACATTCCCTTTATTTGCCAAAAATAACATTTAATTTTCATTAATTAAAAGATAAATTAATATTTTATGCCTTTATTTGATAACCAGAAAAAGTTAAATACACAACACAGAATTTCATAAGGCTGTTGTAGAAAAAAATAAAATTTGTTTTATGCATTCAAATAAACAGACATGCAAAAACAAAATTTGGTAACAATTAAAAAGGTGAGAAAAAAATAAAACATTTCATAGGGCCCTAAACATAACTTTTGATAAATTGATGTTAAATTGTATACGTTTCGTTGTTTTAATAAATTAGACATTTATGTATTTATTTATGTATTTATATATTTATTTATTAATTAATATAATTAATTAAAATTAGAAAGATCCAGGTTCACCCACCTGTGTTTAACAAAATCTTACGAAAGTATGATCCCTGATGTTTTGGCACCAGCCCCAGATGTTTTCAAATCCTAGAAACGCCCCTGTATATATACATTCATGTAATTGCACTCTTGTGATGTATCTTTTTTTTTGTGATATAAGAAAAGGCAGACATGAAAGGTGGGTGAATGCTGACAGAATATCCATTTTGGGAAAATGTTGACAGTAAATCCAACAATAATTAGCTAAATTTAAGATGAATTAAGCTGACAAACTAAATGTAAATGTTATTTTTTATTCACTTGTTTTAGTGACCTTTAAAGTCACCCTTCATAAAATGCCAAATCTTGTCTCAGCTCACACAAAGGTCAAAAACAAACTATTACAGACCTTCAAGTGTTGTGTTTTTACAGAAGTACTATAACACAGCTCCTTCAGTCGTTGTTGTTTAAGGTGAGTCACACATCCTCAAGTGTCTCTCAAGAACATGTGGCTTAAGCTGAGTATTAAATACTTTTGTAATACCTCAAATAAACACTGACACAACCATTTATAAAATATTTTCACGGTCTGTCATTGGTCTGCCGTCTGGTTGTTGAGTAATATTAATTCATGAACATTTAACAAATCATTTCTTGAACTGAGAGGGTTGGCGTCCTTGTGGGAATGTCGTTGCTGCTCATATCCTCTCAAGTGCAGATGCTACCTCTGTGCCATGGTTTTGATGCTCTTTATTCATTTATTTGCATGTTTTGCACTCAGCAGTGAATAAATAATCAACTGAGACTGACAAAGTGTTCAGTGAATAATGACCTTAGTCTGTTCCTCACACAAAGCTATGGCATGACCTCATTAGAGCTGCATGGACTATACTTTTACAATGCTGGTGCATCTTTAAAAGCTTTTAAGCTTAATATTGTTCAGTAAAAGACATGAACGCGAGTCAGTGATGACAGAATGTTGAATTTTTTTTGGTCAAATATCTGTCTTACTGTTTTACAATTTGCATTTGCATGGCAACATAACAAACAGACCATGAAGTGAAGTCGTGCATGTTTCTGATTTAATTTGTTTAATATTGTTTTAATATTTGAATTTTGGATGTTGCACATATTTATGTAGTTGTTCCTGCTTAGACATATTTCAGGGACAAATTATTTTTAAAAAACAAATTATTTTTAATCTAAAAATGCAAAAAGTGTTTTGTGAGGGTTAGGTTACAGAATTTAGATTTATCTGTATAAAACAATAAAACCCTATGGATTGTCCCCATTTAGTTATAAGCTAAGCAGGCATGTGTGTATGGGGATCTATAAGGCTGTGAATGAACTCCTAAATATTAATAAGTGCATTTTCTCAGTTGATTGAATAATTTTTATTCCATTATTCCACCCTATAACTGCCCTGCATTCATCTTAATAACATTTTCATATAGTGGTATTTTCATTTGACTGAAAATATTTTTTGGTCTGATCAATAAGTCACTATATGTTTCATCCAACACTTAGAGATATCCTCCTGATTTGTCTGGTGTAAAATGCCCTGCATTGTGATATTACTCTGTCCTCTGCAGTTCAATCATAAAACAACACTACAATTTCATGAATTTGCAAGATTAAACTACTTCCAAAATGCAGGTTTAGTTTAATCTTTAGCTCCCTTTTAAATGTAATGGTCCAGTAACGTTCCAAATGATAGTCAGAGAAGAGAAACGCAGGATGAAACAGCAGAACTGAAAAATTAATGTTCACATACATATTGTGATTTGATTCACCATCTCAGGCTTCCACTCTGTCATGTGGTTATAGCATTTGCTTTTATTGTCATATATGTTTGATGAGAACAATCCCTCATCAGTTGGACTCTTCAAAGGTACATCATAATTTGTTGTCCATGTACTGTAGCCAGTGTTTCTGTTATAGTGACTGGTTTAGGTTTGCTTGACTGTGTTCTTCTGAAAGCGACAGGATCGATTGATGTTTTTCTTCCTTTAGCTCTCATCCTGAGCTTATGCATTTTAAACAGCCTTGACTGACTGCTTAATAAAGATTTAATGATGGCACAATACAAAGAAAATAAAGATTTTGTGTTGAGACAGAAGTGAATTAAACAAAAACAGAGGGCCTGCATTGATAAATCACAGTTTTGAGGAACTCATAAACTCTGGTCATTCTGGTTCTGCTACTTCTATCTATCTGTCCATCTATCTATCTGTATTTTTATTTTTCAAGAGATAGATCACTCCAGTTTGGCACATTTGAAATGAAAATGTGATTTCCGTAACACTAGCAGTCATGACAATGAGAGAGAGACAGAAGGATAAACAATTAAATGTAGATTATGTAATTATGTGCCATTTAGCATGCTGGAGATGTTTTACTGTTTTCCCTTGTTGACTTCCATGATTCTACGAAAAGACTTGTCGATCAAAATATCAGTTCTTAACATCTGAATGACCACAAACTTGGAAGAAATACCATGACCCTGATAGGCTACATCAATATTAGTTGTGTTTTTCGGATGTACTTAAAAGTTGAGACAGCAGATGATGAATCACAGACAAATGTTAATTTTCTGCACACCTCAAACTTGTCATCAACACAGGAAGTCAAGTGGAAAGACAGGGCGGGATATTAATTTGTATGAATGAGCCTCAAGGTTGGTGCTGATTTTCAATGAAAGCGCTGCAGAGGATTAAACATGAGCATAAAAATGAATCTCCTATAAAAAGATCCTTCTTGTTCACCGTGAATGGTGGTGCAGAAAGCAAACAAATGTGCTTGAACATTTAAAAGGGAGGGAACAACACTTTCATCTTCTGTTGATCCCGAGTCCATGCTAATTCACGTTAATTTGTACAAGCTATTCAAATTACCCTTATTATCTGATAGCCTACTTAAAACGGACAAATTGTTGACCACAGTGTGTTCTTGTGGTAAATCACTGGCTGCTGGCAGTAAGAAAACATAAAAACCTCATGACATTTTACATTCAAATTGACCAGTGGGTCCAAACTCTGTGTCTAATGGCGCTGCTGCCTCCTTTTGGCTACATCGAGCTACTACACATAGGCACTCGTTATTTAGCAGGTCATTAGCAAACTTTTTTTTTTTTAATCCAGCGAATGTCTCAACAAATCTCACATGTCGTAGGCTGTTTTGGAGTCCACAGTAGTTGATGCCGAAAGAGAAGCTTCTGAAAATGCATGTGCGCGCAGTCATCTGTCATTTGCATACACTTTGGGCCAAAACATGTTTATTGCCATTTTTTGTCAAATGAGAATAAACATGTGAGAACTGCAAGGACAACTGTAACACTGAATGCACATGTCACTGTCATCAGCGTCACCAAGGATGCCTGCTGGATGTGTGTGAGATGTGAAAAATGTCCAAACAGGGAGTGTTTTCCTGGATGTTGTGATATTGTGGAAGTGTGTATTGTTCAGACAGGTGAGTCGTGTTGTTTTGTTTTAATTACGGCTGGTCCATAATTTCTCTCTAAACTGTGATCGTGTAGGCTTTTTTATTTTATTATTATTATTATTATTATGTTTTTTAGTAAAACAAAAGCATAATGTGCCCAAACATGTTTATCTTAGTACTAGTGGACCTAACTCTCAGTAAATTGCTTTTCTGGCCCAGTTAAATTAAAGAGATCAACTAAAAAATGAAAATTCTGTAATTAATTACTCACCCTCATGTTGTTCATTTTTGGAACACAAATTAAGATGTTTTTGATGAAATCCGAGAGCTTTCTGATCCTGCACAGAAGGCAAGGGTACCACGTTCAAGGCCCAGGAAGGTACCAAGAACATCAACAAAATAGTCAGTGTGACATCAGTGGTTCAACTGTAATTTTATTAAGCTACAAGAATTATTTTGTTGTTTCGTGCACAAAAAGTAATGACTTTATTTAAAGGGGTCATCGGATGCCCATTTTCCACAAGTTGATATGATTCTTTGGGTCTTAATGAAAAGTCTATAAAATACTTTGGTTAAAACATCTCAATGGCTGTGTAAAACAACACCCCTTTTTACCTTGTCAAAATGAGCTCTGCAAAAATCATCTCATTCTAAGGGGTTGTTTACCTTATACTCACTTCTGCTGTAAGTGAAGCTGGATCACGAATGATTTGTGCGAACATAATACTATTGAGATCGGGAGGCGCATTCCCTTCACAAACAAATGTAATCCACTGCATCTTCAGCAGCTCAGATGTCGGGAGTAAATGATGACCAATATGTTCATTATTACATGCAGCAACACAACACCTCAATCAGAAATATTCTTGTCTAACTTACATCCCTGCTCCGGCATCGAAACAGTGGAGGTCAGACTGTTACAGCTGATCTAAGGTAAGATGCTTATTTCAATCAAGAGCGGCCTCTGAGAATGGCTTGATTTGAAAAAGGGGATATTATTTGTACAGATTAATTAAAAACCACTGCATGGATTTTTATCATTATAGGGTATATTTGTACATACACTGACAACACACATTAATGTTCAAACAACATGAAAAAGTGAAGTTGGCATTCGATGACCCCTTTAACAATTCTTCTCCCGGTGAGTTACAATCTTCTGCCATTATCAAGAGTAAGACAACACATGCGCTGGGCCTTGTTTACAAGCAGAGGAATGTACATATTTTAACTACAGCCACCAGATGGCTTTAGAGCATTACTCAAGGCTCATTTGCCATTTTTCACATAGATATGGATAGATCGATCTATCTATCTATCTATCTATCTATCTATCTATATATATATATACACGTATATAGAAATATAATATTTTTGCAATTGACACATGAATACAGTCAAACCTGTATGTGGTGTTATGTGTGTTTATTAGTGTGTATATGTACGTGTGTGCTTGCTTTTATTCTCCATCATGGATGTGCTGTGGTGTCCCTCGAACCCACAACCTTTGGGTTACCATTAAGCCACGACTTTCGACAAAATTATATTTTTAGCCTAAACAATTACCTACGCGCACATGTCTGAATGTTTAATGTGGTGCGGTAAATTGATCTGCTGCAACTGATGCTATTTGCTGTGTCTTTAATCTGTCATAATCACCTCAGGGGTCAGAATCGAGGAGAAAGAAAATGGAAAGGCTGATGGCTTTTTTTTTATTTGCATGGTTTAATTTTTAATTTAATTGCTATTTTTATCTTTTGTCACAGTTATGGATAAAATATGCTAAATATGCACCATCATACACCATCATACACTATACACCAGCATATTTTGGTAAAAAGCATTATTATTATTATTATTATTATTATTATTATTATTATTATTATTATGAACAATCTACTTAGAGTATGCAAAAGACAAAGTTACAGTTCATAATATAGCCATAGTTGTTATACTATATTCATGTAGCACATCCGGATTTGAGAAGGCTGTCTGTGAGATTACTGATGCCGATGTATCTATCCCTGTGTTCTGTAGTTTGGCTTTCCTCTCTTGTAGGCCAGTATTCAACCCAGGTCTGCTCTCCAAAAATATACTGCGGACTAAAAACAGAAAACAGACCATGCCAAACATATGAATCCATTGTTTTGTATTAATAAGCATTAAAAACAAACATCACACTAACAGACATTCAGTTAATGTTTTGCCCAAGTTTGATTTTCATTTCATCAGTCTAACAAATGATTCATGCAGAAATTCGATGTAGATGTCACACTATATTTGTGTATTCAGACAGAGCTCTAGACAATATTGCACACTAGTTTCTATGATGTTATGTTGCATCCTATAAATGCATTCATAAATTTACTGGGTTGTGGTCCTCCTGTGCAAAAGCAGAAGTACTAACACCTACCTTCCGCCTAGGTTTGGCAGGTCAACAGATTTGCCCATGATAAGGTACGACTTGCCTTTTACCAATCCCAAATGTTCTCTGCATCTGGGATGAGCCAAAAATTGTCTCACTTTCCCCTTAACTTCCTCATCAGTGCCTACAGGACAGAAGAAGAATCAATTTTACCAAGACATCCCAAATGTCAGCCATATTTCAAGAGAGTTAAAAACAAACAAACATGTAATTCATTGTACTGAGATGGACACAAGTGAATAATAATAATAAATCGTACCTTCTCTCAGCACCTGTTCCACCTTCATGTCGTATGTGTCAACTGTCTGTTGCAAATCCATCCCCACCACTGTGACTTTGTAAACTGTCAAACAGTTGTGTTATATTAGTGTTATATCACAGCTGTGACACTGGATCTCAATGGCGGAGAAAGGAGAATGTGTGTTTACCATAATCCATGCCAGCTTCACAGGCTTTATTTAGACGCAAATCATCACTGACCACATTCTTCTTCTGGAAACTGCAGTTTTCTGTATTATGAGATTTTTACACACACATTCATAACACGCTAACAAAACATTTTTGTCCATTCATAAAAAAAAAAAATAATAATAATATACAGTATAAAATAATATACAGTATATATATATATATATATATATATATATATATATATATATATATATATATACACACTACCGTTCAAAAGTTTGGGGTCAGTACATTTTAATTGTTTCTTTTTTTTTTTTTTTTTAAGAAATTAATACTTTTATTCACCAAGGATGTATTAAGTTAATAATTAAAAGTTTATTAAAAGTTAATAATAAATAATTTACATTGTTATAAAATATTTATATTTTGAATAAACACTGTACTTTTTAAACTTGTTATTCATGAAAGAATCCTGAAAAAAAAAAATCACAGGTTCCAAAAAATATTTGGCAGCACAACTGTTGATATTATCCAACATTGATCATTCTAATAATAAATCCGCATATTAGAATGATTTCTGAAGGATCATGTGACACTTAAAACTGGAGTAACAGCTGATAAAAATTCAGCTTTTCATCACAGGAATAAATTATTTTAAAGTATGTTAAAATAAAATACATTATTTTATATTGTAAAAACATTTTGCAATATTACTGTTTTTTTTTCTATATTTTTAATCAAATAAATGCAGCCTTGATGAGCATAAGAGACTTCTTTAAAGACTATTACAAGTCTTACTGACCCCAAACTTTTGAACGGTAGTGTATATATATATATACTATTTAACAAAATATTATTTGGCTCTATATTGTAAATGGCTTTGATTAAAAATGTCTGGTGAATGAGTATAATTGTAATACCTTCTGCACACTGGCACAAATCTCCTTTACACAGTTTGTATAACGCACCATCTGTCCTTTCAGGGTGGTAGAACTTTGTACAGCGTGCATCTAAAAAAAAAAAAAGCACTGTGAGACCATTTTCAAACCAGAGAATCCCAAACACAGCAGTATGTCATACCCAACTAGGAATATTATTGGCAAAACACCATTACCAGCTTCACTTATTATAAACCAGACTATTTCTACTATACATGCCCAAAAGGTCTTACATTGATTAAAAGAGGTTTACATGTTGATGTCTGTTTGAAAGTAACCGTTTGGTAAGGAGATGATGTTCTAATAATGTTATCAGTAAACATTTGTAGAATGTTTTTTTAGAGAATGTTATCCTACCCAGAGCTGTTGAGGAACAGAGTTGCGACACTCCCATAGGCTTCCATAGGAACTGAGGAATGCGGTAGTAAAGCGTGTCATGGGGTGGCCAATAGTTCCAAAAAACCAATAGTTCCAGCACTGAAGCCCATTAATTTCAAGCACAGTTGCTGGTACATTGAAGAAATGGCTGCATTTTTGGACATTTTAATGCATCAGTTGACCTCTCTGAAATCTGACCAGTAGTGATATTTTACAAAGCGTGTTATAGTTATTGTTTATCGTTAGATATTAGACAGTTATACTATAACTGCAGTTAGATAACATGAGAAACACCATAATAGCAAATATAACCAGATTCTACCAGATTCTCATATTTTTTTAAAGTTTAGTCTTTCTGCAATTTTTCTCTCCCCGTAGGAGGTTGAATGAGTTTCAGTAAAGACTGCACAACAAAAAAACCCAGTGTTAAATTAACCCTTCTGGGAGTTTATTTGGCTCCACACTCAAGAGTGTCAAATTAACACTGAAGCAGAGTTAAAGTTAATGAGATAATTAGTGATTAATTAAGTGATGATTGATCATTATTGAAGACACCTGATGTTAACAAGCAGAATCACCAAAGGAGAAAATCACAATTTTATGTCACCATTATAGCGATCATTAGTTGGGTTCTTGACACTTATATTTTTAACATTAGATTTGGCTGCTGTAACAGAGTTATAACAGCCAAACAAGCCAAAAGCACAAGTCATCAGGTGGTGATGACAATATACGTTTAAACTTTTTTTTTTTTCCTTTTTTGGAAATAAAACTCACAGATTAAACTTCAAACAACTTCTGTGATTCAAGTCAAATAATGATTAACTTGAATAATTAATGTCAGCCTTCTGATTCCACAACAAAAGGTCTTGTCTTATATATATATATATATATACACACAGACATGTATGTGTGTATATATATATATATATATATAGCAAGGATTGTTGTGATATTTAAAAAAAAAATCCCATATAAATGATTTGTTCAAGCGCACACACAGACATCAAGAACCAGCGTATGAATGCAGCATATTCAGATAAACAGATCTGAACAGAACAACTCTGAACATCACAAAACAAGCTACTAAAAAGTCACATAAAAGAGCAAAAACAAAAGAAAATAGTAAGAATAAAAGAAATTACAAAGACAATTCAGCTCATAATTTATTCATGCCGCAATGCATGATGGGAGTCATGGATGAGTTCTGATTGGCTACAACACACTTTTTGATGGTCACCGTTGTTGTGATTCTCACGCTGATACTTCATGTCTGTCAGTCCCAGTTAAACATGTTTCTGATCTAAACAAAAAATTTTAAAAACATTTGCCTGATTATAGATATTATATTCCATAAAGCAAGTTTAACTGTTTTACAAGTTACTATGTGAAGTTTATGGCAGAACATAACCAAGACCACATCTTCTTTTCTCTGGTTTGCCTGGCTGTTAACGCTATTACAACAGCCAAACAGAAGCTGATGTAAGGATCAAGAGCCCAATGCAAACACTGACCACTATAATGGTTGCTTAAAAATTGTGATTTTTCTCCTTTGGTGATTCTGCTTGTTAACATCAGGTGTCTTCAATAATGATCAATCATCACTTAATCAATCACTAATTATCTCATTAACTTTAACTCCGCTTCAGTGTTAATTTGACACTCTTATGTGTGGAGCCAAATAAACTTCCGGGAGAGTTAACACTAACACTGTGTGCATTCAGTAAAATAAAGATTTACGCTGAATGCAATTGGTTGCCTTGTGTTTTTTTAAACATTATTTTAAACTTTTCTATTGGGTTAAATACCATATTTGCTTGTTTTTTTGTAATATTCACTTATGAATATCATACGTGAATATCATAAAATAACATAATTCACTTTTTTTATTATTATTAACCATTAAATCGCTAAATCAAAACCTATTAAAAAAAATGAGTGTTTGATCATGCCCAAATACATATTTAAACCTAAATACTGCACTAACTGTAATATAAATACTACGCATATTAGAAAAAGTTGTTTTAAATGGTCATTCATGGATCATTATTGCACATATTATTTAGTACAAAAAATGTCTCAAAATATTAACTATATAGAACTGAACTATATATTACAATTATTTGTTTGAATAGAAGTAACACTTCAGGTGTTTGTTTACATTTGACTGTCAAGGAGAACATATTAATGCTGTCTCCTTATCACTCCCCAGAATAAAAAGCGATTGCAAAGCGTGTAGTTATCAATTCACAATCAGTGCACATTATGTTAATAATCACTTGAAATTGCTGCAAATATAGTGAAACAGCAGTCTATCCTACTTAAACCCATTCAAACATATTGAAAGCGTGGAGTTGTTTGGAACTATTGAGATCTCCATGAACCACGTGACCGTGCGGCAGTGAGATCAAAGCGTGTTGTAACTCTGAGTCTCAGCAGTTCTGATCCTACTTTTAGCAGAACATTCTGGGAACTAAAATAAAACTTACGCTGAAAACATTCCCAGAACATGAAAAATTTCTAGATGGGTACACACTTTCAGCCTTAAACCAGAGCATTTGACTAACCAATGTTCTGCAGTTTATGTGCTTTTTTCCTACAAATCTGTTATATGAGTGACTTGTATTGATTTATTCGTTCCCCTCTGTACTTGAGTTTTTTTTTTTTTTTTTATCATTTGTAAATCATTTTGGCTAAATGATATGATGATATGATTTTAAATGTACATGTAAAAAAGATGAGTGGGTGTGTGTGCTGCTCACCCGGTGAGTAATACTCATATATTGTGACCGCAGCAGGTTGTAGCAGACCCACATTAAACATCTTGTGCATTTTGAAGGAAATTATTTGTGGATCTTTACGCAAAACCTAAGAATACAGAAACCAAAGCAAAATAATGATTTGCGTGTCATATCTTACACTGAAAGAAATAATAATAATAATAATAATTAGTAAATCAAAAAAAAAAAAAAAAAAGCATTTACACTGATACTTTTTTTGTGTGTTGCATAGCTAACACAAAACAATGTAATTTGTTACAGCCATAGGCTATATATTATATATTTACTTTCTTTTGTGCTTGTAATATTATGTGAAATAAGACTACAATATGTTGGCCATTATATATGGCTGTGCAGTAACTGGATATTAATGGAGCACTTTGTCAGCCAATCAGATTTAGGAAGTCAACATACTTTTCAGGTTAGCCATTGGGATAGAACGATGGTTTGCTGACATACCTTGTCTATGTAGAGGATGAGGGATCGTTGCTCTGACAGCACTTTGTCCATCTCAAATTTCTGAATGTATCTCTCCTTCCCTGTGGACAACTGAGGGCAGGAAAATAAGAAAACAAAATCCTCAATAAATGACGTGATCAAAATGCTTTATGTCCTGTCTGAAGATGTGTGTTAGATTCCTCTTCTAAATACAGTTGTGAAGTATCAGTTTATCATCACAATACCCTTTTAAGATCATTTTCGTCAATGTTAAATCCAGTTGGTAAGCCAATGTCCAGAATAGTCATAGTGGCATCAGTTTTATCAGGTTTATCACTTTTGTAGCTGTGAAGATGGAGATCAAGAGCAGATTTTATTAACAGGTCTTGTAGGTTTTTGCTTTAGCTTTGTTCTCTGTGTTTAAGGCTGTTTTCACACTAGACCTTTCGGTGTGAACCCAAAGTCCATTTAACCTCCAAATGGACCGCTTGTCACTGAATAAAATGTCTTTCTGAAGCGAGTTGCATCCTCGTCAGAACACAGTGAAACCGGAGTCTCTGTTGGAATCATTATCTATTTACAATGGTAACCAGCTGTCACTAGTCACGATCATGATGCAAACATACCGCCAATGTGGGATAAGTGAGGCAGGATTGAACTCGGGCTCTGACCAGATGAACAAACCAAGTGTGAAAACAGCCTAAATGAGCAAATAAAATTGTTTCTTGGCATAACAGATTGTTAGAACATGTGTTCACGTACTAGAAATCCAAGGTGTACGTTTCAATGGCTCCTTGTTTTGCTTAAGCAAAAAAAAAAAACAACAGTATTAAATTAAATCAAAAAGCAGCACATGATTTTGAAAGTATTTTGCAGGTTTTATTTTAGCAAGCTTGGAAATTCCCACAGAAAGGGCTGGGACTTACTTTCACAGTCTTTTTCCATTTTAATAGTCAGATCAAAGAATGTACAGTCAGACTTCTTCTCAGCAGGTCTGGCATAGTACACCGTCAGAACCTGAAAACAGCAGCACATCCTAGATTAGATGTTCAGCTGCTTTAATCTTACTGCTGACTGTATAAACACTCATGAACACTCACTGAGAGAGTGGCTGTTCCAGTTCCTCTAGCAGTTACAGTGAACTCCTTGTTTATCTCCACCTGTTGAGTGAACACAGATGACACAGTAGTCATCAGAATAATCAAATCCTGAAGATTTCATTGATCAAACACTATTAACATAGACAATAGAAATCATGAATGATGAACAGAACTCCCAATTCTTCATTTGATAAGACACCTCAAAAAAGGTTAAACTGACATGACCAGCAAACAATTTGAATCTAGCAGATGAGCTACTCCTCACCTTGTCAGACCGTGTAAGATGCATATTATCATTTTTGAAAGTATATTTGACAGGTTTGCTTCTTCCTGCGATGGAGAACTCCACATCCAAACTGAAGTTTTGTTGGTCCTTCATCAGCATGTGATACTCTCTCATGGCCCAAAGCACAAAGATGGTCACCTAGAAAAGCCAGAAAAGCATTCAGATCCTGTCCTGCAGTGGCAGTCACAGTGTTTATCACAGTCGAATGAGGGGTGTTAGTGTACCCGTGGCTCGCCATATCCTCCTTTGGGATCCTGTTGTTTTTTCAGCCAGTGCACTGCCTCTTTTGCTTTATCAAAGTCTTTGGCCTTCACAAGCGCCAGCACAGCTAACGCCGTCACTTGCACGGAGCTAGAACTCTCTCCAGTGACAGTCCAGGACCGACCATCTGTTTCAAACACACAACAGCAATAGAAACACGATTGTCTTGTGTTCCTTCTTTATCTCAAGCAGCCATCATTGCACCACAAAACTTCTGTAATTCTTCCATTATTTACACTTGGGTCTAAGTGAGTCTGTTGCAAAGTGTAATTTTTTTTGATGATTTGTCAACTTGACAGACCTTCTCCATGGGTGGAATGCTTCATCAGGATGTCTTTATTGAGTTTGTCGGCACTGGCCATGGCGTAGGACATGAATGCAACAGTGAGAGGATCGGTCAGTTTTGGAAGTCGTCCTTCCAAGAAAGAAACAGCCTTCCTGATACTTACTTCAGATGCAATCTGTAATGTTTATAGTCTTTTCAGGCAGGATACGCAGTACATTGAAGCCTACTATACGCATAAAAATATTAAAGAAATCTTTTCGATTCAAATTTCAGAATGAGCACTTTATTGGCTGCAGCGTGCATGTGGCCAATGATTCAGCGCCAAACCTGCCTGTGGTGAAACAAATTGACTTACACCAACTGATTCAGCACAGATCTCTCTGCCCTCTTGCACTGTGATCACGAAAAAGGCTGTCAATCCATCTTCCATCTCTGCGTAAGCCTGGAATAAAGCACAAATAAACCAGATCATCACAAAATCCATGTGTATGTGTGTTCAGAGTTCTTAAAAAGTCAAATTCAAGCACTTATCAAGCAGTTTCAAGGAACATTTTAAAACCTCTCCACCACTTTGCAACTGTGGTAAATTACATTGCAGTGTGCTGGTCTTGATGTGAATTTGGCTTCTGTGAGTAACAATAATGATGAAAAACAAGCCAGATAATTTCCCCACATGAAAAATATCCCTCTATAGTCATCGCGTTGTTATATTTTGTTTGTTCATACTCCAGTTTGTACATCTCTCCATGAATTATACCTGAATCCTCTTTGTAGGGTTGTGGCTAGAAGGGATACAGCTCAGACTGGAAACTAACAATGAAATTAATTGTTCTACCTATTAGATTGTGGGGTTTTTTTTAACGTCTACACCTACCTCAACCCTAAACTTAGCCTTTACTATAAAACAAAATAGTATTATTTTTGTACAGTGTGACAAAAAAAAAATACCGTTAGATTGATGTGCGCATGCCCAGTAGCCAGAGCTGTGTCCCTTCTACCCTTTACCTCATTAAAGGAGCCGTCTTGTTTTTGTGCGTGGAGAATCAGCCACTTCAGGGCACTGCAGATCACATTATCATCTATAGAAACAATGTCATAGGCCATGGTGAAGACTTTGACCGCCATAACTGTCCACCTTTAACAGATAAACAGAACAACAGAATTGAATGAAACACATTATAATTATTACTGCTATTAAAAATAACACTGACGTAATAGAAAACATAACACAAATTAGGCATGAAACATTAAAACAAGTTTATTTCCCCATAAGTAATGACGTCAAAATTAGCACATCCTGATTTTGCTGAGTTACATGTGTTCCTAGGTCAACATATTTTGTTGACCCTGGAACAACATTTTAGTCCAAAAATTTAGTCTTGACCACATCCCTACATCTAAACCTAACCTTACCCATGAGTAATCCCTAAAATCAGAGGAAATGATAGATGAATGACACTGATGCACAAGCACCAAACACTGATTGTAAGCCTAAACTTCACAAAAACTATTAATCTGATGGTTAATCACAATGTTGTTCCAGGGTCAGCAAAGATGTTAATCCAGGAGCATGTCGCACTTGGTAAAATCAGGTTCTGCATCAAAATGACTTACACTGCGCTGCTCCTCGTGTCTGTCCAAAATAGGAACGGAGGAGCAAAGTAGGATCCATCTGAATTACGGAAGGCCAGTTGCCGTTGATAACCTTAATACAAAAACGGATAAAGAAAAATATTTATTATCTGTATATTTGTTCCTGCTTTTGATCTAAAGTTTTTAAGAGATCATCTCTGAGAGTGTTCTATTGTTTTATTCTAAATCGGCTATCGCGATTTTGCCAAGTAAGGCATGTTCCTGGATCAACATTTTTTTTTTTTTGATCCTGGATCAACATTATTGTCAAAAAATATAGACTTAACCCAATCCCTACCCCTAAACCTATTCATAGTCAGATTCTTTATCACTTAATTTTATTGATATGTATTTATTCTTTACCCCTTTATATGGTGCTTTAATACAGCTTGTTTGAGAGTAGTTTTACAGGAATTAATGGGGAATGGGGTGAAAAACTCTTTGATTCAATGATGCAAGCAGAGATAAATTCTGCTGTAAAGACAATAATAGTGTCATTGTTCATATCAGCTGAGGTCAGTTTAGTGTTGATTCAGTTCTGACTGTGTAAAGATTAAAACATTAGTTAAAGAGATAGTTACATAAAAATCTTCCCATGATTTACTCACCCTCGAGCCATCCTATGTGTATATGACTTTCTTCTATATATATATATATATATATTTTTTTTTTTTTTTTTTTTTACAGTTTTACAGTTATTTAGTCACTTTACAATGTTACTGCAGTGCACTAAATTGCCACGTTTAGTGTGTTAACAAAGTGAGCAGATCAATGCTTTTTTAATCCAAGAATGCTAAAAAAGAATGTTTCATAGAACAAAATACAAATGAATTAAGCAAAACCATTATAAGTAGAAATGTAAATGTAACACTTGCAAATAACTGCTAGCCAGAGGTGTAAAGTCCATGTTCAGAAAGTAAAAGTTCTCCTTAGCTCAGTATTTTGTTCCAATCACCTGTATTTGTTAATTAGCACAGTTTTTCAGCCAGATGGTGGAACTAATTAGCAGAGGTGGGATCAAGTCATTCCTTTCAAGTCACAAGCAAGTCACAAGGCAAATCCCAAGTCCTCAAAGAGTTAAAGTTATTGAGGTATTTAAGTGACTAATTAAATGATGATTGTGCATTAGTGATGAACACCTGCTGTTAACATGCAGCATCACTGAGGGAAAGAGAAACACAAGAACTAAAACTGACTTCAAAAAACAAAATAAAACAAACAAACAAACGAAAAACATCTGACGAAATCTGATTTTCATCTGATGAAATCTACGACTGCGTTTTAGTGCCACATTAAAAAATAAAACAAATCTGAGATTATGAGATGAAAGTATTCGAAAGTAAGTAATCGAAATATTACGAGAATAAAGTTGTAATATTACGAGAATTAAGTTGAAATGCTACAAGAATTAAGTCAAAATAGTACGAGAATAAAGTCAAAATATTTCAAAAATAAAGTTGAAATTACGAGAGTAAAGTCCAAATGTTTCGAGAATAAAGTCAAAATTATGAGAATTAATTCGTAGTAATTATGAGACTAAAGTTGTTACAAAGATTGTACAAAGGCGCCTTCTAATGGCCACCGCCAGACATGACGGAAATGACTGGGCACGTGAAAAGCGCATGATATAAACTGTTGCACTCAATGAGAAGAAGGTTCCAGAAGTCACGATGCAGAGTTGGAGGTGATTAGTAAGAACTGTGTGCGTCCATCATACAGAAGTGAATTTTAAATAATTAATTACTTGTTTGAGATTGATATATGTGTACATTTAAAAATAATCGAGTAATTGTTTCATAAATCCACTTAAGAGAAATGATGAGTCAAGGCTTATCGTTAGCAAACAATTATTGTCATTACGGAATGATTATGCATGATGTTTGTGATTTGAGTGTTGTTCTTGTATCTTTGATAATTCATTATTTGTTCTGTACAAATTCATATGTAAAAGAATAGTGATTTCTAACTTAAAGAGCTTGAAAAATATTATTGTAAGGCACATTGTATTTCGCTATAAAACTTATTTTGAAATCTGAGACTTTGTTTTATATTACAAATGTTATTTCCACTGTCCCAGCGAGTATGACAGATGGTATGATTTAAGTTAATAATCCCACATATATTTGTAGTGTATTAAAAAGGGTTAAATAAGAGAGCTGGCGCCCCCCAAAGGAATGTCAACTGGGTGTGTCAGCTGAATAAAAAGTTCTTCCTGTTCAGTCTGTTAATAAGAGTTCTTAAAATTGACTCTTCCTCATCCCAGTCAGAGGTGGACATTCCAGGGGTCAGAAAGTAAAAGTCCTGCCATATATTTGTTCCACCCATGAACTGATGAAATGATTTCACCAGAGGTGGAACCAAGTCCTTCTGTTCAAGTCACAAGCGATAATAATGTACAAACACTTGTTGTGATACAATATTGCAATTGCTTAGAAGCAATTTACTTTGAATTACTAAAAGGGTCAAGAGCCCAACTAAAGCAAACACTGATCTTCATGATGGTAGCATCATTTTAACCAATAAAACATCAACATCTGATCCTCTGTAATTCTCAGTAACAGCAGGTGTTCATCACTAATGCACAATCATCATTTAATTAGTCACTTAATTAGCAATTACCTTTAACTCTTTGAGGACTTGGGATTTGACTTGAGACTTGCTTGTGACTTGAACAGAAGGACTTGGTTCCACCTCTGGTGAAATCATTTCATCAGTTCATGGGTGGAACAAATATGTGGCAGGACTTTTACTTTCTGACCCCTGGAATATCCACCTCTGATCTTGGATCAGTTTCATCAGTTTGCAGACATTTTTAACAAGACATTTTTGTAATTAATGAGAGGTAGTTAACAGTCTCTTACTGGCCTCTGCATGAAAGCTGTCCGTAAAACAAAGCAAATTAATATAAAATACGTTAAAAACCATACAGACACTTTATATTTAATGGTATTTTGTTATTTTCATTGCATTTAATGTATTATACTTTCAATAAAACGTTTTCAATGGGTTTTAAAAAGCTGTTTTTATGCATGTTTTAGCCTGAGTTTTTGTGAGAAGGGTGTTCCTGCACAACCGGAGGCTGCAGTTTCAGGACCGCATTTCTAGGACCCTATATTTGTATTTTATGTATTTATTGTATTTATGTATGTATTAGCTTCTTATACTATTTAATAGCGCTTGCTATTCAGTTCTGTATGTTATTATATTTAAAAGAAATATGTAGTTGTTTAATTGTATAATATTGTATTGTAATTGTATAATTATATAATATATCTTAATTATTGTCCTAACCAACTCCTAACCCTTAACATACCCTTAACATTGGTAACCCGATTGAAATATTTAACCTAATTCATTTCAATATATTTTATATATATATTCTAGTTTTAAATTCAGTTTTCTTGTAAAGAAAGTGTCTTTGCTAGACTTCAGTTCACTAGCTGCAGCACAGCGATTCACGTCTGATGTGTGACACGCATAAAGTGCAGTAAACGGTAAAACAATTGCGCTACAAATTAGTGTGTTTATTGGTACATTAATATATGTAAGATCATTTGAATACAAATGCTAGTTTATAACATTCAGCAGAACAATGAACTGTTTTGCACAGCTAAATAGGCTAAATGGAGATTGCTGACACGCCTCGAACACAAGTTCACACCAGGTCTTACATTGAAAATAAGATGGAAAGATAAAAAATGAATGGTTTTTGTTTTATGCTTGAATCAGGTCTCCTCTAGATGGCGCTGTCACAAAAAAAAAGGGTCTTAGAAATGTGGTCCTAGAACTGCAGACCTGAAACTGCAGCCTCCGGTTGTGCAGGAACATACTATTGGTTTTTGTTGCATTTACACAATTTTGACCAGCAGGCATCTCTAGCATGTTGTGTTCCTAATGCTTCAAAACAGTGAATAATTTTGCAAAGCAATTGGTTCAATTGATTTGAAGCTTCGCAAAGGTTAATTTCTCCAATCCCTGTTGAATTATTTTGACTTACGAGAGAATGAGCTCTCTCTTTGGGTTATTGACTGACATTCAGCTCTATTACAGAACTGCAAACGAGAGAAAAAAAAAAGAGTATTTTTTAAACAAATGCCATGTAATGCTTCAACAACAAATTGTAGTAACTCAGGCTTTTAGACATGAGCACTTATACGATCTTTAACAGTGGTTACGATAATAACTCATACTGCAGTTCATTATGGTAGTTTTTACTATGGTGTTATCCAGCATGCATGGCAGCAAAAAGCATGTTGTTGATTTTCACCATTGATGAGGTTCATATGCTGGTTTTTGGTGAGTATGGTTATTTTATCACATGGATTGTTGCAGACAGCAATATGATGTGGAAAATCAAGGGTCCAACTAAAACAAACACTGATCTCTATGATAATGGCATCCTTTTAACCAACATCTGATTCTCTCTGGATCAGCAGGTGTTTTGCAATAATGCAGAATTATTAATTAATTAGTCCCTTTATTATCTCGTTAACTTTACCTCTTTGAGGACTTGCTTATGACTTGAAAGTTGTGACTTGATCCCACCTCTGATACTTAATAATCTTGATTTGTATATCTGTTGTGTCTTGCTGACCTTCACTGATATAGTTGATGGCTTCATTACGGCGTTCCTTGCCAACAGCCTCCCACTGATTGGTGCTGTCCAGATAATGAATGACAACGATAAGTTGAATCATATAGAACATGTCCTCCATTTCATTACCACTGGGTGGGATAATAAGATGACCTAAGGAGTCTCCACTGATGACATGCTCGACTGTCTGAGCGATCTCTCCAGCTGGAGGAATGAAAGAGGGAACGCAGGGTGAGAATAGTTTCACAGATCACAACGCATCTTGGGTTCATTTACATCTGATTTGTAATGTGGTTTAGAGCATAAAAAACACAAATTAATAAAATAGAATAAAGCAGCTTATTTGGTTTCTATTCACATCAGCAAAGTACAGCGTTTTACTTTTTGCAAAAAGAAAAATAAGACGAAAGTCTTGATCGAGTAGCCTCTTGCGCTTATTCATTACCAGTAAAGCATTGTCTTTTCTAGATTTTGACCCAAAAAAAACTGTAAATGCTTTAAAGACATTAACCCAAGTTTACTTCACCGTATTACAAATAAATCCTAATCTAATCATGACAAACTATACATCGTTGGAAAGGTCTAAGACTCCTAAATAGATATTTTGCCATATTTTTGTGTTACAAATTAGGTAGGAAAAGTAATAGATTAATATATGTCAAGAGTGCAACTTAAAAAAAATCTACATCATAACATGAGTTCTAACCTTTGTCACAAAAGACTTTCTTTGTTGCCTTTTTCCCTATCACGTTTTAGGAATCATAAGAAATTATATATATAAGTTCAAAACTTAAAATCTCAAAATTCATCCTTTGAAAGGCATTTTAAATGTCTGTGTTCAAAAATGGGAGTGACAGTATTTTTTCAATATCATTAAAAGAAATGTGTGCTGCATAGTTAAAAGAAGACTACTTATATAAAATTGCATTTTAAGAGGAAAATAAAACATAGCCTAAATCAGTATACTGTATGTCACATTCTATTATTACATTCAGAAATCAGAATAAAATACAGTTAATAAAGCAAACTGTTTACAATGATTGCGCTTAAAAGTATGTACTTTTTTTTTTAAATGTTTACAAACATTATAAACATAACTTGCTTTGCCTCAGAAGCAGTAGCATAGCAGATCTATTCCTCCAAGACCAAACACAACATCGCAACGCATATTTCCAAGCTAAAACGCTCAGAGGGTTGTGATGACAGTAACTGCAATTATTACAAACCAGCCCCAACATTAGGTACAACATCAGAATCCTCATAAAGCTACTACAAAATTCCCATGGACATAGAGGAATAGACATTATGCCTTAATTTCTCCAGAAATAAAACTTGCATACAACTTTAAGGAAATAATCACTACACATTTATGAAAACATCTTTTTTCTTACCAGTAATTGAGATGTACGTGTTAGCAGGTGTATCTGGAAGCCGATCAGCTGGTATTTCAGCTTTAAAAACTAAAGTTGTTTCCCCTGTTCCATTTGGGATAAAAAAAAGAACACAAAGATGGAGGAAGAGTCATTGATCTTATTTTGTATGCTTTTGGGGAGTACTGAGCAATAATGCAATAATGGAAGTACAACAGAGTGATGTTATTATGTGATTCACAGTAAATCTCACCATTCTTAGCAGGATTGAGCTCCACATTTTCTCTATGTAATGTAGTCAGCACACCCTCAGACTGAAAGAGAGAGAGAGAGAGAGAGAGAGAGAGAGAGAGAGAGAGAGAGAGAGAGAGAGAGAGAGAGAGAGAGAGAGAGAGAGAGAGAGAGAGAGAGAGAGAGAGAGTTAACTACCCATGATGCTATAGTTTATCTGCTGAAAATAAGATAAACATCTGTTGATATTATAATAACAAATAACCAAATCAAATAAAACAGAAGTGCTGAAAGTTACAGAATTTCCCATCACATACCACCACCTTCAGCGTCTTTCTCACTCCATCAGTGTAAACAGCATCATATGCTGAAGCTTTCACCTCAGTCATGTGATTTCCCAGAGTCATGGGAATAATCACATATGGAACGGATATGCTGGAGTCTTTGTCAACGTTCACCATCATTCTGTATTTGCCTTTCTTACTGGCAGAGCTGCAAACATCTTCTGTCTCCATGAACTCCACACGCACCTGGTGAAAACAGGTGAATGAGACTCAAATTGCTTAAATATTTAGAGGACATTTTACCTAAAATAAATCCAACATGAAATTTGTGATGATGAAGTATATTTCTGTTTCAGCACAGGGCAGTTTCCTACTTTTTTTAAAAATTACTTTACTTAAATTACTTTTTAATTTGAGTACTGAGTATCAAACAAACAAACAAACAAAAAAAAACCTCTCAAAATCCATGTACTGTCGTCATTACACTGTAAAACTTTGCTGTAAAAAAACAAAAAAACTGACAAATTCTAACAGTAACTTCTGCTGTGTCCCAATTCACATACTATCTGCCCTAAATAGTATTCAATAGATTCAATAATTCAATAGAATTAGTATGTCCCAAAATGTAGTATGTTTAAAAAAGTATGCCAACATTTCCTGGATGGTCTACTACTTCCGGTTAGAATTCGTTGTGCAGATCGATGCACACTCTAATGGCTAATATTGCCCACAACACATTGTGCAGTAGACAAAGATTTGATTTGAACTACAAACATGCATAAAAAGTGTTTTAAAAAACTACAGAGCAAAATATTCAGTGCTAGTTTAACACACTTGAGTGACAAATGTGTGTTAAAGTAACACTGAAGTAGTGACCATTATTGAAGATAGGTCTGTGTACAATTAGTCACTTAATTACCTCATTAACTTTAACTCTTTGAGGACTTGAGATTTGACTCGAGACTTGCTTGTGACTCAAAAGGAATGACTTGGTCCCATCTCTGACCTACTCGCTGAAAAACAAATTTGCTAATTAGCAAATCCAGGTGATTGGAACAAAATACTGGGAAGGACTTTTACTCATGGAACCTGGATTTTACACCTCTGCTTGTTATGGACATGCCATTTCCTACCTTGTATTTAATGTTACGTGTATGCACCTAGGGTCTGAGAGTAACGAAATTTCAATTCTCTGTATGTCCGGTACATATGGCAGATTTGACAATAAAGTTGATTTGACAATAAAGTTGACTTTGACTTTGACTTTGACTTATTGCTTTTACTATTTCATTTAACTTTTTTATTTTTATTCTTTGTTTTTGTTTAGTAGTCTATATTTTATTGTAATGTATGCTATTGCCCTTGTTCGTTGTTCTAAAGAGTGCAATTTAAAAAGAATGAAATAAATAAATAAGGGACTATTATTTTGTTGAACGGAACAGAGAAATAACGGATGACTTCACTGGTTAAGATTTGGTTGACCAACTGGCAGAAAGGGGTGTCTTGTGACCGCCCACATGTGGAAAACGAATTTTGAAGTCGTTCAAGAGTTGTTTTTGTCCGTTTTCTACCAGTGAACCAAGAAAACGAAAAATCGAGCCGAAATCTCGTTTTTTCATTTTTCTGAACAAACGAAAAAACTAATGAAGGAGCCGTTTTCTCGTTTCTGCTTATTTCATTTCAAATTGAAAAACAAATGATCAAAACATACACAGACCAAGACACCTGGGGGGTGTTTCATAAAACAAGTTTACCAATTAAGCCAGGCTTATTTCAGTTAGTCTGACTTATTTTGAGCCAAATCAAGTGACAATAAGTCAGACTAACTGAAATAAGCCTGGCTTATTTGTTAAACTTGTTTTATGAAACGCCCCTCTGACGTTAACTAGCAGAATCACCAAAGGAGAAAATCAAAATTAAGTAACCGTTATAGTGGCCAGTGTTTGCATTATTTGGGATCTTGACCCTTAAAAAACCAACACTGGATTTGGTTTGGTTGCTATAGTTGAGTTATAACAACCAATCAAACCAGCAGAAAGGTGCTTATCATGTAGTGACTTGAATATATGCGTTAGGTTTTCTTTCATCGTGTTAATATGAGATGACATTTTTGGTGTAATCAGACAGATGATCAAAGACTTAAAGAAGAAAACTTTAGTATGGATACACAGACAACAATGATTACCATCAAAAAAAAAAAAAAAAAAAAAAAAAAAAAAACTGTTGTAACCAATCAGAACTCATCCATGGCTCCCATCATGCATTATGGTATGAACAAACTATAAGCTGAATTTGTAAATTATTTTATTCTTACTGTTTTTTCAGAGGTGGGACTTTTAAGTCACAAGCAAGTCTCCGAAGTCTCAAAATTCTGCAAGAGAAGTTAAGTCCGCAGAGAGTTAAATTTAATGAGGTAATTGTCTAATTAAATGATGATTGTGCATTAGTGATGAACACCTGCTGTTACTGAGAATTACAGAGAATCAGATGTTGATGTTTTAGTGGTTAAAATTATGCCACCATCATGAAGTTCAGTGTTTTCTTTTAGTTGGGTTCTTGTGCTTTGGCTTCCTGGCTTTCTGGGTTTAGGGTGACCACCTGGTAAGAGGGCTGTTGCGGGACATAGATGTGATTTTGCGGGACAATGTGGGACAGGTGTGAGACTGATAGATTTTTTTTACTGTTATGCTATGTAAATACTGATTGCATCTGTTGTCACATGCGCTGATCTGTGTTTGTGAGCGCGCACATGCAAATGTGTCACTTTTATGATAGTGAAGAGAATCCACCTGCGAGAAAAAGGAATTGTGCTTGTGCGTTTTGATGCGACCCACATTACGATAATGTGCTCTAGACATTTGTCATTAAAATAACGCCATAGAAACCACCTGAAATGAACTATTAAAATAAGAAGAAAGTCGCATCTGAAAGCTGCATCGATTTTTTTTTTTTTTAATGAATGGAGAATATTGTGTTTTTCCGTGTGCGCTCAACCATTTCCATCGGTGGAAAAACTTTAAAAACTTTATTTAAAAGGCAAAAGAACGCATGAACGTTTTCTTAATATGATCATTAAAAACTAACAGACTGATGAAAATGTGGGACATTTTCTCAATATGTGACGTGCAGGACAAAAGGTGAAAATCCTGTGCGGTACAACACAAAGCGGAACATGTGGTCACCCTACCTGGGTTAGATCTCTCACTGTAGCAATGCACGTGGTGTTGTAAAGCACTGAGGAGATATTAGCTGTTTTTATATTATGAGTCATCATGAGCTGGCTGGATAACAATCAAATTATTATTATTTTTATTATAAATATGGTTAGGTTTTCAATAATCAATCCTGTAAAACTACAGGATGCAAACAAAGTTTCGCTCTAATATAGAAAATAAAATTTAAAACTATATAATGCAAATGCAAATGGAAAAAAAAAAAAAAACAAGTACATTTTGCAGCTGCTTAAAAGCAAATTACTTTGAATAAATAAAAGGGTCAAGAGCTAAAGCAAAAGCAAACCTTGACCACAATTATGGTGGCATCAGGTTTTTTTTTTTTTTTTTAGTTGATTCCATCCAAGGCTGTGGCTGAAGTCAGTTGTAGGTCTTGTGTTTCTCTTTTCAGCAGTGATGTTGATTGTTAACAGCAGGTGTTCATCACTAATGCTCAGCTGCCATTTAATTAGTCAATTATCTCATTAAATTTAACTGTTTGAGGACTTGGGATTTAAAGGAGAGTAAATTCTGAAAATAAATGATATGTTGCACATATTTGTTGCACATAATGATATAGAGGGACATCTTTCAGTGTTTAATGCTCTGTTCTGTTGGGATTTAAAATGTTAAAGAGTTTTGTGGGTTACCATTGTGCTGAAGATTAGAGTCTGTTTAAGTCAAGGATTTGTGTAGATATTGATGCAGTGATAATATTTTTGCTCATGCTAGTTGCATATGTGTGCTGTTGTAAGTTAGTAGTCTTGTTGAAAAATTTGAGTTAAATTTATGTTTCTATTTATAATGAATTTGCTTAACTCAATTTTATTTTAAGTTTAATATTATTATTTAATGGTTTTAAGATTAAGAGATTAAAGTACTAATCTGCTCTCTTTGCTAACACATAATAAATATTAGTTTATAAACATTCATGGCAGTTTATTGCATTACAGTAACACTTTAAAGTGGCTAAAGAACTGTAAAATTCCAGTAAACTACAGGCAAATGTGCTGCCAGAATTTTACAGTTAATTTACAGGACAATTTTTACTACACCGCAATTCTATATACCGTTAAAAAAAAGGGTAAAAAATATACAGTACTTCATAGGTGAAGCTGCTGCCAGTTAATTACTGTAAAATTTACAGTGAAACGTTTTACAGTGTAATACATAATTTGACTAAAACATAATTGGTTACTATGATTCACATGGCTTCAATTTTATCATACGTTCTTAATATCAAATCAGATCTACCTTCTGCTTCCTTGGGGTGTAGTTGTGAATAATGGCCTTGATTTCCAGTTGTTCACCACGAACTGCTGAGTAAGGCATCTTGAGATCAACAAAAAAGCTCTTAGAAACGACCATTTCCTTAGATTCTGCCACACAGATGCCTTTGAGGAGGAACAGACATACAGAAAAATTGCTAGAAGATGCTAATGTTGTTTTTCAGAGCATGTATTCTGGGATTACAGCTTCCCCTTACCAAGTGTTGGTGACAGACTGACAGCCAAGATCTGCCAGGAAGTAACAGATTGTTTCAGGAAGATCACTTTTTCTGTGACTGATGTTGTTCGACTGGAATATGAGCCAGCAAAGACTGAAATGATTCAGTTCAATACAATACTGTTGTCTAAAGAAAAACAAGCTCTTACTTACTAGTCATTTCCAATACTATTGGGTAGCTCAATCTCCTCCCAAAGCCAACTCTCAGGGAGCCATGTACGTGACACAATCTCTTCAGAATCTGTATAATAGTCGTCACCATCATCTGTTTTTTTTTTTTTTTTTTTTTTTTTTTTCACAGAAACAAGTCATTAATCTTTCTGGGAAATGAAAACACATTTATTACTATTACTGAATTCCCAATTCATAATCTCAGGAGTGATTAGTGTTGTGTCTGAGTCCAGTGTGGAGTCCTAGTTTTTAATCAGTTGAACAGAGGTGGGACTTTCAAAGAGATAAATTAATAAGAAGTGTCTAATTAAATGATGATTGTGCATTAGTGATGAACACCTGCTATTATTGAGAATTACAGAGGATCAGATGTTGTTTTATTAGTTAAAATTACACCACCATCATGAAGTTAAGTGTTTTCTTTAGTTGGGCTCTTGACCCTTTTCTTAAATCAGAACAATTTTCTTTAACAGCAAATAATTATGCATTATTGACGTAGCAGGCAGAAACAACTAACATGTGTGTATTGTAAAGTAGCAGATGAGTTTATACTTTTTGTCTATAACCAATGATGAATAGTTATTCTAAAGTGGTCTCTGTTTGGCATATGAACATTTATGTAATTCAACAATTATCAAACTTCAAAAAAGTTCTATTATAATGCTTTAACATTGAAGAATGAAAACAAGTATGTTGACGCAGGCTTTTAGACATAAACACATATCACATGATCCTCAACAGTGGTGACAATTATTTATTTTATTTTTTTATACAGTGCATTGATGGGAGTTTTTACTATGGTTTTACCCAGTATGCATTGCAGCATGAAGCATTTTGTTGATTGTCACCATTGTTGAGATTCATATGCTGGTTCTTGATGTCTGTGTGTGTCTAACTATGTCTAGGGCTCTGTTGCATTACATAGATTTATTTATACATCTGACATGGTTTATTAATTCATATTTGCATTAAAATCAAAGCAAAACCACATGTAACCTGGGTAAAAAGAATATCCAATTGAATATGGTATAATTAGGGTAAATATGTAGGTTGTGTTTAGTGCAACTCACAGCTTCCCCTACATATTAAATATGGCTCCTTTAAAATTATGTTGGTTGGTAGGTGCAGTTGAAATATACTTGCTAAAAAACGTGCTTTTGACAAGCAAGTTTCTCTATCTGTTTATTTTTTGGATTATGTATAGCTAATCCCTCCTCCTTGAAAGACCTCGTGACAGGGATTGGCTGTCATGAGAGAGAAGGCAGGGTTGATAATAGGAGTGAGTAGGAAAAACACAAAGATCCTGATTGGATTGATTTGCTTTGTTGTTGTTAGTTTACTAACAAATCGTTAGTAAGAGACTTAAAGCCTACTGCTTGTGATTGTTTTATAAAGGATCATACTTATTTTTGAGTTATTATAAAGAAACGGATTGGAATTCGTCTGTTTTACCGCGACTGCTGTGACGAGTGTGAGAGACTATATAGATGTGCATCTTCAGTGACCATGTGGGAGTCTCACGCTGTTTTTCTAAGACAGGAATTTCGGACGAATGATCATCGTTGCTTATAATGACGATCCAGATAGCACTCTGAATCACCGTGGGGTTCAGAGTTCCTCTGGCAACGGGGGACACTTGGAGCTGTGAACTACGTTAAAAGCGAATTCAAGGAAGCTGTACAGTCGTTACCGAGCCCGGTGGACAGCTGATGGACTCTCAGGTATTTAGTTTAAATTTATTTTGCTCTTCGGAGTGAAGCGGCCAATTTTGAGTTTGCTTTACATGGCCACAACGCAATCAAGCAGCGTTACAGGCCTGCTACGAGGGTGTGCGCACTTAAGGGTGAATGAGTGATTGTGTGTGGGCCCACAATTATTCGGTTTAGTACGGTGTGTTCAAGGATGCTAATTTTGTGATTTACTAATTTAATACCTACCACACAAAAACTTCCTAAGAGTTACAAACTTATTTAAGTGTGTATTTCAAGTGAGAGAGACTCACTTGGACTGGGTAATTCTCTGGTGTTAGCAAGGACAATATTGTGTGTAAACTAACTGAAGCTCTCTTATATTTTGAGCATTCGAAATATTTGAGAACTTATTTGTGCGAAGTGTAATTTTGTATGTCTTATTTAATTTCAATTAACAACCTTTGCTGTATTCTAAATAAAAACTGTAATTGTTTCCGTGGAAAACTAACTTCCTTAATTTGGTGTTTGACTAGAGTTAGTGTGGTTGTTAAAAATCTGATTTGACGGTTTCATTTCCATCACCCTACACTAGGTACAGATTATTGCTTGTTAAGTTGGGGTAAAAGGGAACTTGCGTAACTAGTTGAGAGACACATAATAAAAGAACCCGTGTGTTCATCCTAAAGAGCTCTAGAAAGGCCATATCTGAGAGAAGGGTGTTACACACATAAGGACTGCAATAACACTGGTAATCAACAATTGTCTTAATAATGGATTTGGGTTTTTTTTTTTTTTTTTAAGTAATGACCAAACGGCCATCGGAAGACTGATTGTAGTCTGTTTGATCAATTTTGCCTTCTCAAATCATCAGGAGTCCCAACTTGCCTAAAATAAAATCTATAGATATAAAACAATGTTAGTTTAAACGTTAAACCTAGATAAATGTGTGCTATTAGGCGCATATCCAATTGTTTGTGCAGAGAGTAGAAGCAAAAGCCGCTCTGCAGGACATGGAGGCACCAGCGCAATCACATGCATTTTTTTTCAGTGGAAACAATTTAAAATATTCCGTCATTTTTGCTCATAAAGGTAAGAGCAATACATCATTCGGAACTGTAAAAGGGTCTACTTTTATTTGTGTGCACTCACAACATCAACAAAATGTCACAAATGGTGATTTTATAAAGAAAACAAACATGATGTGCTTTCTGTCATCTCAGCAGGAGCGCTTCACAAAAATGAAACGAAACTCTGTGAATACACCTCACAGACATGATAAACATATCTATAGAAAGCTTTAAATCACTATTTAACGAAATAAAACAAATCAAAAACAAGATCCATTTTTCTCTAAAGGCACGTCCAAAGAGGAGATGGCGAGTCAGGGCCAAGTCATCCTTACTACACTGCCTCAGAAAACACTAGCTTATTAATAAATAATTCAAAAATTTCCTTATTATTTCTCCCTGACACATTCATGGTGATACCTTTTGCCATGCTTTGCAATAGCCTATTGCGTGCGTTTAAACGTGGAACTGTTCCAGCTGCGCTGAAGGTGCGCTCGCTGCTGCTGCTGATGGAGACACTAAACGCCTTCCGAGCCGGTCTCAAAAGTGAAAGCGAAAATTAAATCGTGTTGTTTCCACCAGCGCGGATTCGCTGTTAATTGAAAAGTACAAGAAACTAGTATAGTATAGTATACTGACAGTATAGAAACTAACTTATATAATGTTAATTAACATAAATGAATAAGGCATGGCATATAGGTTACACCAGAAGGTTTAGCAATTACTGAGGAATCAAATAAATAAAGAACATTTAAACAAAGCCTCCAAAGCATAACGTGAGATAAACAGCAAGGACAAAACCAACATGTTCACCTTCTCTGGTTCTTTTATTTTACTTTTGCTTGAAAACCAAATCCTCCATGCCATCCGCCATTGTTTCCTCAGTATTTGCTTCATTTGCTGCTCCTGCTGACGCAGCGAGTATAAACCAGGCTCTGCTCCCAAAGAGCTGGCACTGAAAGCTCACTGTCTTCACGTGATCAGAGAAATCTGACTTTGGCTGCACTGAGCCACGGCTCTGCACCGCGCGCTGTATGCATCAAGCAGCGCAGACCATGCACTGGCACAAATGCAACCATGTAACTTGCACATTCTCAAAAAATTGTTGCTAATGCTAGGGTTGCCTGTGTAGTTCACAGCATCAGTTAGGACAGATTTATTTTTCCTTAAGAGAATCAAACTATCGGCTGATATCATTCAAAATAATTGGTTATCGGTATCGGCAGCGAAATTCAGTATTGGTGCATCTCTAGTTAAGGGGCATAAAATATATTTGGGATTGGGCCCAAGTATGCTGCTCTGACCCTTCTTGGCACTGAGTGTATGAGTTCATGACAAATTGTCACATCTGTCCTGTTTAACTCCTGAATTATGATCTCCTTAAACTGATCTCTCAACTCATTTCTACAGAATCCCCCCACAGCTACTCAAAAGAGTGTTAGTGTTGGGTGAAATACATGTGCACTAAAGGTTTCACCTTAGAAGAATGCATATAGGCTTTGGCATGTTGAAAAAATTCCCAACAACACAGGAAATGAGGAGAGGGCAACATCTTCCATTTCAAGTTTTATATTACAACACACAATATGATCATGAGTTATAAGCAAAAATCATAAATTAATATGCTATTTCAAGTTAGAAGGTACAAATGTTTGCTGTGAAACAATATTACAACTGCTTCAAAGAAAATTACTTTGAATTAGTAAAAGGGTCAAGAGACCAACTAAAGCAAACATTGCCACAATTATGGTGGCATTGTGCGTTTTTTTTTTTTCCAGTTGATTCCATCCAAGGCTGTGACTTAAGTTGTAGTTCTTGTGTTTCTCTTTTCTTCAGTGATGTTGATTGTAAACAACAGGTGTTCATCACTAATGCTCAATCGCCATTTAATTAGTCAATTATCTCATTAAATTTAACTCTTTGAGGACTTGGGATTTGAGACTTGGGAGCATTGCTTGTGATTTGAAAGTCCCACCTCTGGGCACTTCTCATTGTACTCCTTCTCTAGCAACACCTATTAGATCTGAAATGATCGATTCGGTCCAATTAGCCTAGAGCAGTGGATTTCAAACCGGTCCTGAAAGCACTCCTGCCTTGCACATTTTGTATGTCTCCCTCATCTAACACACCTGATGCTACTCATCTGCTCGTTAGCAGAAACTGCACAGCATGGATTGAGTGTGTCTGCTAAGTGAGACATACAAAATGTGCAGGGCAGGGGTGCTTCCAGGACTGGTTTGAAAATCACTGGCCTAGAGTATAGATTCGCAGAAGTCTTTATTTTGTAAATATGGGCCGTGGACAAGGTTAAATGAGTTTATTGTGCTTTGACTACAGCAACAATGCCGACAACAATCATGCATGTCACTTCTGCAGGTTTGATCTTACTTTGTGAGATAAACAGTCACTTGTCTCATAGCTTTTGCTAGCTCTAAGACACTTGCTTGGTATTTCTCCTGCTTTTTTCTAGCAAGCAAGAAAATAAATAAGTAAGTAAATAAATAAATAAATAAATACATTTCAGACTTTTCTTCAAGTTTATGTTTCAGAAGGGGTGCACTCATTTATGCAGCATATCTATGTTGTAATTTATTCTAATATAGGCTCCACCCGAAACACAATTATATGTAAAAATGACATCTAATAGCAGAGTTGAACTCTAAAAACATGTTTAATATTTAAGAGGGTTGAATAAGAATTGCTGTTTCTCACCCAGCGATCGCCGTCTTCTCCTTGAAAGGAAGGGACACTCTGGTGCTGCAGGAAAATTCATTACAATGAAATTAGCATATGATATTTTGTGTTAGGTAATAGACTCTCTAGCTCTAACCCTAATCAAACACACCTGAGCATGCTAATCAATGTCTTTAGGATCATTAGAAAATCACAGGTAGTTGAGTTTCAGGGCAAGATTTAAGGAACCCTGCTATAGACACTGGTGACATTCAGGGACAAATACAATAAACCATTAACTGTCTAGTGAATTTCCCACTAAATGCTGTTTATTGATAGTAAATATATTTACTAAAAAAATATACTGGTATTTTTATTCAAAATGACTAAATTACAAATACACATACATACATGTTCTCGTGTTGGTCCCTCCTGCAGTGTTGGACACAAACATCAGACCTGCATCAGTGAAAACCCCCATACTGTCCCTTCCACCTCCTGCTGTACAGCCAGTGTCATGCTTCTCTATGACGTCCCAGATCTAAAGAAACAGAGACCATTAATAAGCTATTCGCAAGTGTTCAGTGACTGTTGAGATGCCGATGAAGGTAATTTACCTTTGTCTGAGTGAGTCTGTTCTTGTTAAGGACATGCACAGTCTTGTCAACAATCACCAGACCAACTTTAGCTCCAGGATCTCCAGTTATCTGCAGCTTGACCTCATCTCCTGTGTCATAGGAATTCCTTTTGTCCTTCACCTTAAGCTGGAGCTGTAATAAAACAAGACATGCTGTGTCAGAAAAACAGACCTAGTTGCTTGGCACATCAACTGCTTCTTGTGATAGTTGACCAACCTTTCCCATGCACGTGTCCTTCACATCGACCCAGACTGAATCAGACACCACCTCAGATGAGCCCACGTGGTAATACGCCACAATGCGGAAGGACGGCACCATGTCTTTGGTTACAGGTAGATACAGAGCCACTAGAGACTGTCCTTTCATCTTAAACCTGTCTACTTTTACAATCTGACCTTTACTTAAGATCTAAAAATGAGGCAGGCGAGCAAATAGAGATATTCATTTATTCATATTCATTCAAAATAATACAAAAGCTATATACAAGATTTACTCAAATCAATAATATCTCAGCATGAATGATGATATGACTGTTACTCACCATGTATGTGCAGTCTTGGTCTTTGACTCCTGGATTTTGTCCAGTGTTTAGATAGACAGTCATTAAATCACCTATCTGAAACACTGGAGCTTCAGTGAAGATGTGTAAGTAGTTGTTGGAGCCATTTTTGGGCTTGTAGGCCTGAGCTGTCATTTTCTTCACTGCCTGCTGTTCATTGCTTAAATGTGGATCTTTGGTCTTTGCCTGGAAAGAATAAACATATTACTTCTAATGTGCTCAGTATAATATGCTCCACTACTTGTTCAACGTCTATTAACTGATTTATTTTATACTCAACCACCAGTGAAACTGACTGAACATTATGATGGCAGGTCTTACAGTGATCTCCAGTGTAGAAGATCCTCCCAGAGTGTTGACTATAACCTTTGCAATGCCATTGTCTCTTGTCTGACCTTTGACCGCCACCTGACTGCCCACCACTTCCACATCCACATTTACAGCAGGCGTCTGGTCAGGATTTGTTACATATACCTTTTAGAAAACCCAGGCCAAAAAAAGTGATCTCTGTTAATAAATTGATGAAATTGTTTCTCAGTTCCTATAACCTTTAAGGTTCTCATTTATCTAGGTAATGTTTTATACCAAGACACTGAAGGGCATTCCAGGTTTGAAGAATTGTGGTGTTTTTTTGAAGTGGATGGTGTACGGTGACGTCACAATCTGAATGCCTCTCCTTTCTGCTTCCACCATTTCACTTCCTGAAACACACAAACGATTAGCTTCTCACATACAATCACACACATGCATGTAAACATGTCCATACAGATGTTCAGTATCTGTTGATTCTTACCACTTTCTGTTAAAACACTGACAGAAACATAGATTGATTGTCCAACCAGCTGATTAATGTTAGGAAAGGACATAGTGATCATCTGATTGGTCAGTTCTGCAGTACCTTCTCCTTTTATTATCTATTCACATATGAGGAAGACAGAAACATCAGTCTATAAGATGCAGTGAAAAGCAATTTAACTTCTTATTTAAATTGTCCTCTGTTTGAAGAGATTTGACATTGATCCCAACTTGTAAGATGTTTAATGTCTCTCACCTGAATTTTTTGCAGAGATGTAGGAATACTTGTTTTCTTCTCTCCGTCCATCACACCAAACACCACAAATGCATTTCCATCCACCTTCTGTCCAAACAGGTACCTATAAAAGCACATCCAATTTTGACTTTAAAACTGAATGGTGAATGGTAACCCAGTTATTTATATAACAACTTTTATTTTATTTTATTTTTATTGTATTATATACAGTAGTCTAAATAGTACTGGAGTTCTTTTTTTTTTTTTTTTTAATATATTATATATTTTCTGTATTATATTTTACATAGTTTTAAAATTCATTCACTACATTATTTTATGGTTTACTTTGTTTGCATTTGTAAATTCACAGGGTTGATTATGCAAAACCTAAACATATAATTAAAAAAAATAATAATAATATTTTGTCTTACTTGGCTTCAATGTCGACTCTCAGACTCTCATCACGCACATAGAAGAATGACTTACTGGGCTTTAATTTCACTTCAAATGCTGGAAGCACTAAAACCAAACCAGACACACACACAAATAAATAAATAAACACATTCTTTGACTTATCATATTCGTATACAACAACAGTTTGTAGACACAGGTCTTACCATATTCTTTGACCTCAAAGTCTGCAATAAAGGTCTTCTGAGGAGTGTTTGAGAACCGTGTGACCACTTTCCAGATCCCAGAGCTGGACAACATTCATAAATAAGCATTATACAAAAGAATAAATAATGTAAAAAACACTATATTTATTCAATAAAATAATTAAATTATTTCAACAGACGTCAAGCAATATTAAAAATTAAATTCAACACATTAGAATTAATTAGAATTAATCAAACGAGATGCTTACAAATTAACTATTCAAAATGAGTAAAATAGCACAAAAAATTAAGTAAAGTTCAAACAAAAATATTGGTTTCATTGGACAAAAAGAAAAAAAAAAAAAGAAGAAGAAGAAAAAAAAACTCTTTACTAATGAATACTATGTTATGCATGCCAGGCCATTAGTTGGCAATCAAGAAACACCCTGCAAAAACATAATACGCATGCATGTGATGTCACATTTTTCACAAATTCACATTTGTGCTGTTCACATGGAGATGATACAGGCATTGTGTTCAAAAGCTTGTGTTTTCAGACCCCCAAAATTATTGAAGACACCTGATTTTAACAAACAGAATCACTGAATGAGAAGGTTACTATTACGGTGGTCATTGTTTGCTTTAATTGGGCCTTTGACCCTTGACTTTCACCATTATATTTTGTTTGGCTGCTGTAACTGAGGTATAGCAGCTAAACAAGCCAAGACAAAAAATGACCAGGTACTGTTGATTATGCTTTTATTTACTGGGATAAAAATTACCCCATGGTTGCTCTGGTGTTAATTATAACATGTTGAATTTAATTAATATTGTTGCCTGTAATCTTTTGAAACAATTTTGAATAAATATAGTGTATCATTTTTTACACATATAACATATTAGATAAGTTCAAGAGTTATTCTGAGATAAACATCATGGATCACTGAAAATGAAATTCAGTCAGTTCACTCAGAATCAGTCTTCACAGTGTTTTTCACACACAAACACACCTGGCAATCTCAGGGATGGCGTATCTTCCTGAATTCATGCCTTTCACTGGAGATATCTTCTCTGATGAAACTGTGATGCCTTGAGGGTTCTTATAAAAAACAGAAACCAGCATGAACACTGAGACTGCTGAGAACATCAGTGCAATGGTGCTCATTACAGCTGAAAAGTCATGAATGAGTGCATGTTTGTGAGAATAAGCAGTGTTTACCATGATTTCCACTGTGATAACAGCACTGAATGGTATCATTGTGGGTGTCAGAGAGAAAATCCTGTAAGAAACTGCAAAAAAAAAAAATAAAATAATAAAAAAAATAAAAAAATAAATAAAATAAAAATAAATAAATAAAAAAAAAGTCAAATTAAAATCTGAAATACTGAGTTTCTTATGATTTTATTTTCTGCAAATAAAAACCCTGGTAAAAGCAGCAGTCAGTTTAATAATAAGCTGAATGGCAAAGTTGTAAAATCCAGGTTCAGAAAGTAAAACTCCTCCCCAGTATTTTATTCCAATCACCTGGATTTGCTAATTAGCACAGTTTTCCTGCCAGAGATCAGACCAAGTCATTCCTTTCAAATCACAAGCAAGTCTCAAGTCAAATCCAAATGATGCCACCATAATTGTGGTCATGGTTTGCTTCAGTTTCACAACAGCCAGTGCGCAACTGCACCAGGTCTGCCCCGTATGGTCCATTGGAAGTTTGAGATTTAAAAACTGCTTCTTATGTTTTTGAACACTGTCTGTATTATGTTGAAAACATACTATTCACCGCATGGAACAGGAAACAAAATCATCTCAGTTTTCAACATACTTGGTAAATAAAGCTAAGCAGCTAACTAAATTTGTAAAGCATATATTTGCTGAAAAACTCTGTTGAATAAGAAAACTGGTTTAAGTCATGATAATCCTAATAATATCTTGCAGTGTCATGCAGCCACACATTTGGCAAATCTTGTAGGAATGTGCATATTTTCCGCCAGCTTCATTCCTTTGACTGGATATTAAAAAATCTGATGAAACTGTTGATGCACTTGAGGAGAATCTTTAGAAATCACAGAAATCTTAAACATGCAACACTACAACTGCTGATATTTTGTAGTGCATCACACATTACAAGATGATAACATATTATACAGACAGTGTTACCATGAAACATAAGAAGCAGTTTCCTCCATCTCCACTTCCACTGGATTCCAGAAGGTGTTTTGAGTGGCTCCAGGTTGGGTGTCAGAGAGAAAATCACAGTCGTGAACATGCAAAAAAATCCTGAATAATGTTTGATATGGAATACTCGACCCCAATTTGTGTGTTTAATGGATTATTGCAAGATTTGATCTGTGAAATGTCTCACATTACCAGATAATCCGTGCAAACATCGGGACCGATTGAGGTGCCCTACACGATAAGATTTTTTCTCAGGAATTGGGGCAAAATCAGGCTAAAAACCTGTAGTGTGAGCCTGGCTTTAACAGTGAAGCAAAGTTAATGAGAATTAAGTGATGATTGACCATCATTAAAGACACCTGATGTTAATGAGCAGAATCACACACACAAAAAAACAAAAAAATCACAATTATAGGTCACTATTATAGTGGTCTGTGTTTGCTTTAGTTGAGTTCTTGACCCTTAAGTTTTTCTGCTCATTAATATCATGGACAATCATCACTAAATTAATCACTTAAATATGTCATTATCTTTAACTCTGTTTCAGTGCTAATTTAACACTTTAACGCTATTGACTGTGGTCTCACATGTACTCCTGACAGAGTTAATTTCACATTGGATTTTTTGCTGTCTAAGTACACTCTGTATTTGACATGTTTTCAGCACTTAATCATACCTGTGCTAGCAGGTGTGTAGATGGGCTTGTCTGTTTGTACAAATATATATCCAGACTGGAATGAGAGCATGACCACTTTCTTCAGAGTGACGGATGGAAACTGAGCTTGTAGATACACATACTGCTTCTCCAGAGGATCATCAGAAAATAAGTTCTGATCATCAGGGATCTGTAGAACAGATAATCTGTCAGTCTGAATATATCTGATCATAAAATAATGAGAATGAGACATCAATACACTTAATGGCTGCACTCTCACCTTTATATCTGTAAGAATCTGAAAACTGTTGGCTGCAGTCAGTGTCACTGATTTAGACAGTATCTCCATGTTTTTCTTTAGGAATTTCTTTACCGAGATCTTTACATTCAGGTCTCCTCCAGAGTAATCCTGAGCCTCCACAAACACGTTCTCTGAGGAACCCACCCTCAGCAAATTAGGAGCTGACAGAACAAATCTGAGGAGATCAAATCAGAGCGTTTGAAAACAGATCTGTTAGTGAATCCATGAACAAACCGTGTGTTTGATACTCACAGTGGGTCACATAGTGTGAGGAGCGGTGAGGAGAGAAGAACAACAGTCAGAAACAGCAGATTCACGTCCATCCTGTCTGTCTGTGTGTCTCTTCCTGTGAGTGTCCTCAGATTTATACCCGCCTCCACAACCCTCAGAGTCCAAACTGCTCCTTTCTTTTGATCTGTTTGTTTGCATTTGTTTTATAAATGAACTGACACTGGATTTCACCAATCTACAATCTAAAAGTATCGCAAGTATTTATGTTTGAAGTAACTGTTTTCTATTTTTATACATTTTATACATCAAATGGGTCAATATCACTGAAGGGTGCCTTTTGGTGTCCTGTACATAAATAACTCATTTGCCATGACAACTTAACATAAAAATTACTATTATATTCCAATCAAAAGCATTACTTGGTTCTTTAGATAAGTTAAGTTTTGTGTAGGAGGATGCAGGTTATTTTGCTTTGTCCCATGCACTGCTCATTAAATTTGAATGAGAGTACAATATAAATTAGTAAATTTTAGTTCACAATATTAGTTAATATTTTGTTAAATAAGAGATTACTCAATTTAAGTGTATTGATCATTTTGGTAATAAAAAAAACTATTTTCCTGTCATAGTCACACTTTATTTTAAGATTGAAATTTTCAGTATTAACAAACCATTAACTACGACTTTTGGCCTAATAAACTCAGAATTTGCTACTTATTAATAGTTAGTGAGGTAGTTGTTAAAAGTTAATTGGGTGGGATTAGGGATGTATATAGGGTCATGCAGAATATGTGCTTTACTAATAAATAGTCAATATGCTAATATGTATGCTAACAAGTGTGAATTGGTCCCTATACTAAATTGTTACTTGTGACTTGTCCCAAAGGAACGACTAGTCCCACCTCTGCTAATTAGTTCTCCTGGCTGAAAAGCTTTTACATTCTTTTACATTACAGACTTTTACATTTTGAATCTGGACTTTCCACCTCTGCAAACAGGAGATAAAATCGCCATGATTTGAAGAGTTCACTGCAGTCCAATTCAGATTTCCAGTAAATGACCTGCAAAAACCATTTGTGTAAACTCAACCTTTGGTAAATTGGCAGCTGCTCTGTTGATCTTTTAAGGATTGAAAAAATAAACATATATATTACCATGAACACTAGAACTGCCAGAGGGTAAAATTTACCCGTGGCTGTTTTTCAAATGTACATAACAGATTTTCAATAAAACATTCAAGTCTCCCAGTCTTTTTTTACTAAAACTGTGAAATTTCCAGGTTGAGAAAGTAAAAATACTCAGTATTTTGTTCCAATCACCTTGATTTGCTAATTATTATTATATTATATTATATTATATTATATTATATTATATTATATTATAATAGTTTTGGCTTATTTTGTTAACAAACAGCATTGAAGAAAAGAGAAACACAAGAAATTCATAATGAAATGAAGACTAAAGAGGTAGATAGATAGATGAAAACACTGCAGAGGATTAAACATAAGAATAACAAAAATTTCCTAGTGCTAAAAAGATCCTTCCTTTTCTGTCTTTGATGGTTTGTCGTAAATGGTGCTGAAGAAAGCAAATAAATGTACTTGAACATTTAAAAGGGAGGGAAAACACTTCCATCTTCTGTTGTTGATCCCAAATCCATGCAAATTGAATTTCAATTCGTACAAGTTATTCAAATTAGATGCAGACATCTGATAGCCTACCTAAAACGGACAAATACGTTTGTGTTGACCACAGTGTGTTCTTGTGGTAAATCATTGGATGCTGACAGCATGAAAACATGAAACTTAAAGACATTTTCCATTCAAATCGATGAGTGTCGAACTGTCAATCTCTAATGGATCTGCAGGGCGCTACTGCCTCCTTTGGCTACCTCGAGCTACTACACATAAGCAGTCCTTATTTAGCAGGTAATTAGCAGACATCTTTTTTTTTTTTTTTTAACCAGCGAATGTCTCAACAAATCTCATATGTTGTAGGCTGTTTTGGAGAGGAGTCCACAGTAGTTGATGCCAAAAGAGAGGCTTCTGAAAGTGCGTGTGCATGTGCACGCGCAGTCATCTGTCATTTGCATACACTTTGGGCCGACGCATATTTAATGCAAATTTTTGTCAAGTGAGACCAGTGGATTGGCTGCCTTGTATGCTGACACTCCTTCATGTAAATCTGATTGCACAAAGTAGTTTGTTTGACATTGGAGAACATTTCCACATAAACTCCCTAGTTCAAACTGGTGATTTAATTTTGCTGCTCAAGTTATGGGTTGTGAGAATAGCAAAGAATCATGTGAGAACTGCAAGGACAATTGCAACGCTGAATGCACGTGTCACTGTCATCAGAGTCACCAAGGATGTGTGCTGGATGTGTGTGAGATGTGTGAAATATGTACGGAGAGTTTTCCCGGATGTTGTGATATTGTGGACGTGTGTATAGAGTGTTGTTCAAACAGGTGAGTTGTGTTGTTTTTTTTATTACTGCTGGTCCATAATTTATCTCTAAATTGTGATGGTAAATGTTATCTATGTTCATTAGTAAAGCAAAAAGCAAAATGTGCCCAAACATGCTTACAACCCCAATTACAGGAAAGTTGGGATTACAATTAAACATTGTAATTAAAAGGAAAGTTGACGTGGCACAGTGTTAAACATGGCTCTGTCCCAACTTTTTTTGGAGTGTGTTGCAGCCATAAAAAAAAAAAAAAAATGGTTATATTTACAAAATAAAATTAAAAGTTGGCCACTGAAAACACTGGATTTTTTTTTTCTTGAACTTTAGTCAATTAAATAAAGCTTAAACAGAATGAACAGATAACATATTCTTATAATGAGTCAAATAATGAGAAAGAACCAAATTGCATATCACAGCTATGCAGATGATACCCAGATTTACCTAGCCTTAATGCCAAATGACTACAGCCCCATTGACTCCCTGTGACAATGCATTGATGAAATTAACAGTTGGATGTGCCAGAACTTTCTTCAGTTAAACAGAGAGAAACTGAAATCATTGCATTAGGAAACAAAGATCAGAGGTGGAGATTCCAGGGGTCAGAAAGTAAAAGTCCTGCCACATATTTGTTCCACCCATGAACTGATGAAATGATTTCACCAGAGGTGGAACCAAGTCCTTCTGTTCAAGTCACAAGCAAGTCTCAAGTCAAATCCCAAGTCCTTAAAGAGTTAAAGGTAATTGATAATTAAGTGACTAATTAAATGATGATTGTGCATTAGTGATGAACACCTGCTGTTACTGAGAATTACAGAGGATCAGATGTTGATGTTTTATTGGTTAAAATGATGCTACCATCATGGAGATAAGTGTTTGCTTTAGTTGGGCTCTTGACTCTTTTAGTAAGTCAAAGTAAATTGCTTCTAAGCAATTGCAATATTGTATCACAACAAGTGTTTGCACATTGTTGTTATGGTAGCACAGACTAATTATGTTAGATCTTTCTATGCCACAACTTATGTAGTGTTGTAAAATAGTGAGATCAAGACTGTGTTCTGATAGTTATCAGGCAGTGACCTGATTGTATGGAAAGTAGCTTTATTTGTGTTCAGGTTAAGGTTTTGAAAAACCAATCCTGTGAAGTTTGGCATGGAATTATAGTGCAGTTGTGAGAATTCTTTTATACGTGGGGCATGTAAATATTTTAGCTTTTGTGCTGACACATGCAGACATCAAGAACCAGCATATGAATCTCAACAATGGTGACAATCAACTAAATTCTTCATGCTGCAATGCATGCTGGGTAACACCATAGTAAAAACTCCCATCATGCACTACAGCATGAAGAATTATTGTCACCACTGTTGAGGATTGTATGATAAGTGTTCAGGTCTAAAAGCCTGAGCTGCTGCTAATTTCCCCCCAATATTTAAGCTTTACAGTGGCATTTCCTAATTCAGCTTTTTATCCAGTTGTTTGATAATTTGTGTCAATCTACAAACCAAAGAATAGCCATTACATGATGCTCACTCATATGATTTAAAAGCAAAACATGTTATCTAACACTTGTTGCGATACAATATTGCAATTGCTTAGAAGCAATTTACTTTGAATTACTAAAAGGGTCAAGAGCCCAACTAAAGCAAACACTGATCTCCATGATGGTAGCATTTTAACCAGTAAAACACCAACATCTGATCCTCTGTAATTCTCAGTAACAGCAGGTGTTCATCACTAATGCACAATCATCATTTAATTAGTCACTTAATTATCAATTACCTTTAACTCTTTGAGGACTTGGGATTTGACTTGAGACCCGCTTGTGACTTGAACAGAAGGACTTGGTTCCACCTCTGGTGAAATCATTTCATCAGTTCATGGGTGGAACAAATATGTGGCAGGACTTTTACTTTCTGACCCCTGGAATCTCCACCTCTGACAAAGATGAAGTTCTTAAGGTGAATGCGTACCTGGACCCAGAAGTCAAACAACTAAAAATCAAGTCAAGAATCTTGGTGTGATTCTGGAGTCAGACCTTAGTTTCAGTAGTCATGTCAAAGCAGTAACTAAATCATCTCAAAAACATCGCAAGATATAATAGGTGTTTTGTTTCCAGTCAAGACTTGGAGAAACTTGTTCATGTCTTTATCACCAGCAGAGTGGATTATTGTAATGGTCTCCTCACTGGCCTTCCCAAGAAAACCATCAGACAGCTGCAGCTCATCCAGACAGGATTCTGACTACAACCAGAAAATCTGAGAATATCCCACTTTTACTTGCATAAATCACGCCAGTCCTCAGATCCTTAGGCTTCCAGTTATATTTCGGATTGATTTTAAAGCATAAATCACTGGCCTAGGGCTCTGGTCCTGGAGGGCCGGTGTCCCAGTATTCTGACCCTAATCAAACAACCAACCAGCTAAAATCTTACTAGGTAATAAACTTCCAGGCAGGACACCGGCCCTCCAGGAACAAGTTTGGTGACCCCTGGCCTAGGGCCTAAATACATTGCAGATATGCTCACTGAATATAAACCCAACAGACCACTCAGATCATTAGCATCGAGTCAGTTAGAAATATCAATGGTTCAAACAAAACAAGGGGAATCCACTTTTAGCTATTATGCCCCCCCCCAGCCGCCAATCAGCTTCCAGAAGAGATCAGATGTGTTAAAACATTAGCCACATTTAAACATCTGTTTAGCTGTGCATTTACTGAATGAGCACTGTACTATGTCCGAACAGATTGCACTGTAGTTTATGTAGAATCATTTTTATTCTTAACTGTTTTAATTCATTTTAAATTCATTTTTAAATAATATTAAATGTTCTCAAATTCTTTGTTTTTATTGTTGTGATTATTTTTTAATGATTATTTAATTTCCTTTTATGCACAGCACTTTAAATTACCATTGTGTATAAAATGTGCTATATAAATAAAGTTGTTTTGCATTGCCTTGCCTTGCCACATGGCATTTCATGAAACGTCCCGACTTTTCTGGAATCAGAGTTGTACCTTAGTACTGAGTGGTCTTTATCTTCAGTAATTGTTATTGACCCAGTTAAATTAAAGGGATAGTTCACCCAAAAAATGAAAATTCTGTCATCAATTACTCACCACCATGTCATTACAAAGACTTTTGTTCATCTTTGGAAAACAAATTAAAATATTTTTGATGAAATCCGAGAACTTTCTGACCCTCTATCGACAGCAAGGGTCCTACTACATTCAAGGCCCAAAAAGGTACCAAGAACATAGATAAAATAGTCCATGTGCTTTCAGTGGTTCATTTTATGGAGCTACAAGAATACTTTTTGTGCACACACACACACACAAATAAATAAATTAATAAAAAATATATATTAATAATAACTTTACGAGTTACCATCTTCTGCCATTATCGAGAGTAACATGACACATGCGCTGCGCCTTGTTTACGAGCAGAGGAATGCACACGTGTTGTGGTACTCTCAATAATGACGGAAGTCGGTAACTTGAACGTTGTAGGACCCTTGCAGACTATGGAGGGTCAGAAAGCTCTCAGATATCATCAGAAATATCTTAATTTGTGTCCCAAAGATGAATGAGATGTATGCATGAATGAAGACACCAAATGAAGAGTTCAGATGCAAAAGCCCCTAAATCCATCTGATGTATTTCTTTAAAATTAGCATTTGTTTCTGGCTACTTTGTATAGGTTTCTATGTAAGTACTGGCACTTCTGATTGGGCTGAGGCTGGAATTTAGCGAGTTTGAAGTAAAAGTATACATAGTATACTGTGTGTCAGGAGTATTCACTCAGTGTCATTATCTCAAATTCGACCGAGATGGCTTTTAGCTGGTTTTGCATCTGAACTCTTCAATTATAAAATATCAATAACTGATTCTGTTTTTGTCCCAAGTGTTTAATCTGCCTGATGTAAAAGGATTTCTGGAGATGGTGCAGCAGTCTGGAGTGCAGAACATCACCGAACGTAAAGCCAACAACACTGCAATCCAACATTTTTAAAATAAAAACATCTTGGTGTAAATTATGAGATGATTGTTAAACACCAAATAGACAATTTGTATATTGTGGTATCCTGGAATGTATTGTTGTTATTCACATTTTGAACTGATTTAAATCTGGAGATGATGAATTTTCACGAGTCTTTCAGTCAGCACTGCAGCAGGTTAAATCATTTGCGTGCACTTTGAGATGCACTGCTGATTTCAGAGCAGCTAAATGGTGCTGGGAACTAGAGGTGTTGAGGATGCTGCAACACTCCACTGCAGTTTAACTGCACTGCAACTTATTTTGACAATTTGAAATTGTTGTTGTTGTTTTTCATTTTCCACTTTTTTGTGTGTGTGTTTCAATTATTGAAAATTTTACTTCATTTTTATACTAGGGGTGTGCACAAATAATAGAATATTCGGTCTGTATTCATTATTCAAAAAATAAAAACATTATTAAAATTTTATGTGGCCGTAAATACAGGGAATCCATCTTAAATCCTAAGCACGCAAACTAGTCAGTTATAACTAAATGCGCTAGGTGGAGTCTGCTAACAATTTAATTGTAGGCTATATTTGTTTACAGCATAGACTGTAAACAAAAAAAAAATAAAAAAAATAAAATGTTCACACGTTTTCAGCTAAAAGAACTCGATAAATATTCTAATAATTTTGAAAAAAATTCCCAACCCTATTTTATACACTGTCGAATGTGGTGTGTGACTTATAAAAATAAATATAGCCTATTTCAAAGGCAGATCTTGCTTGAGTGAGGTCACTACAGCAACATTCAAATGAGAAATCTAACAAGTAATAGCTTACCAGCATAAATGGTGACTCGTTACGGTGTTGTGCCCAATTTCGACCCTCTGCCAAATTATTACCCCCATTACTAATAATAATACATTCACATCCACACTGATGTGATTTGAACGTTAGGTGCTGTAACCGACATGACCGTAGCCTATTAACTGCTAAAGTTGAATCTGCTTTCACTTATCAAATCACAATTGTTCAGTGTTTTCAAACCAGGTAATTTTCATTTTATGTTTCAGACATTTAAATACATAAATACTAGCAAACCAATATCATTTGATGCCTATGGAAGCGCTAATACTAATCAAAGTAATTACCTTTCAAACATAATTTATTTTCTTTGTGTTTTTATTCATAACAAACACACTGTGTAGGCAAATGGAGTAAATTTCATATTCTTTAATCATGGAAACAGAAATGTTATACTTTCTAAAGTATGGTCACACTTTTTTTTTCCCTTAATTAAAGCATAATTTAAAATAAAATAAACATGGGTGAAAAGCAGAAATTCAGAAAAATAGTCAGGCACTATATCATGCACCATGATTAATCAACAAGCAAGTTTTATTCATTCAACCTTTATTATCGAATTACACCAGCATATTTTGGTAAAAGACATTATTATTATCAAGAACAGTTTAGAGTATGCGAGAGATACATTTCTTGTAGTAAAGAAATAGTTGTTATACTATATTTATAAAATACATCCATATTGGAGAAGGCTATTCTTGAGTTTAGTGATGCCAATGTATCGCTGCCAGTGGTCTGGAGTTGGGCTTTCCTCTCTTGTAGGCCAGTATTCAACCCAGGTATGCTCTCCAAAAATATATTGCAGACTAACAACAGAAAACACACTATGCAAAACATATGAATCTATTTATTTATTTATTTATTTATTAAATAAATAAGCATAAAAAAGGTCACATTATCAAACACTAAGTTTATGTTGTACCCTAAATTGATTTTGTTTTCGTCAGTCTAACAAGTGACGCATGCAGTGTCACTAAATAAAAATTAGTGCATTCAGAAATTCTTAATTTCACACACTCATTTTTATGATGTTACTTGTTGCATCCTAAATTTACTTTTGTGGGTCCTTCTGTGCAAAAGCAGAATCCTGTAAGAAGTACTAACACCTACCTTTCGCCTAGGTCAACAGATTTTCCCATGATGAGGTACGACTTCCCTTTTACCAATCCTAAATGTTCTCTGCAACCGGGACGAGCCAGAAATTGTATCACTTTCCCCTCAGTTTGCTCATCATCACCTATACAACAGAAAAGGAGACAGTTTTACCAGGATGACTAAAATGTCAGCCACATTTCAAGATGGTTATAAAAACATGCCATTCATTACACTTAGATGGACACAAGTGAATAATAATAAAACCGTACCTTCTTTTAGCACCTGTTCCACCTTTATATCGTATGTGTCAGTTGTCTGTTTCAGATCCATCCCCACCACTGTGACTTTATAAACTGTCAAACAGTCGTGTTATACTTTTGTTGTATATCAGAGCTGTGACACTGGATCTCAATGGCTGAGGAAGGAGAACATGTGTGTTTACCGTAATCCATGCCAGCTTCACAGGCTTTATTCAAACGCTCCTCATCATTGACCCAATTCTTCCTCTGGTAACTGCAGTTTTCTGTGTTATGAGATACAGATCTTTTTTATTTATATTACACAATCATAACCAGAAAAGACCAGCAAAACATTTTCATCCATTCATAAAAACTAGAGAAATTAAATGATGTAAATAAATAAAATGAAGTAGAACACTATTTAAACTTTTTTACTGAAGACTATTTGGCTCTTATGACAAATTACGAATGGCTTTGGATAAATAATGTCTGGTGAATGAGTATAAAAATGTAATACCTTCTGCACAGTAGCACAAATCTCCTTTACACAGTCTATATAGAGCGCCATCTCCCCTTTCAGGGTGGTAGAACTTTGTACAGCGTGCATCTAAAAAACATTTGTATAATTAAAGATGACTAGAACACCCTTCTAGGACTGTGAAATTTTTCCAGAAAATCCCAAACGCAGCAGCATGTCATACACACCTTCAGCATTTGCCTGCCAACATTTTGCACTTTGCTCAACAATGTACTTCAGTACGTTATTTTCATTTGTAAATCACTTTGGCTAAATTATATATATATATATATATATATATATATATATATACACACACTGTAGTTACTTTTTCAAATAAGTAACGCCAGTTACTTTTTCCCCCTTTATTAATTGATAAGTCTCTTGTCGAGAAATTGGGAGTAAACATGATGTTACTGTATTCTAGACTAAATGTGAACATGTATTAATTCATCTCACTCACAAAAAACAGATTCAGTATTCCTCAAAATGAATAAAAACAGTGAAATGCAAACTCAGAATATGACGCAACCATGCAAAAATTAAATATGTTAAACAAAATAAATATCCTCTATGTATTTAATCCCATTTTATTAACCAGTGTATTTGCTGCTGACCTTCGATTATGCAATTCCACCATAGTAATTGGCAAAAAATTACTTTAGATAAACTAACATATGTGCTTCATTTTTTATTTTTTTATAGCTGAAGAGTGATCTCCTGGATAAATTTTCTTTCAGCCTGAGGTGAATTCATATTACTTTTGGTGTAAAAGGGCTTTTACATTAGAATTGTTTTATATTAAAAACAAAGAAGCAAGCCCTGCCCAGATTTAAAAAGTAACCCAAAAGTAATGCAAAAGTAACGTAATTCATTACCTGAAAAAGTAACTAATTACGTTACTTAGTTACTTTTTATGGAAAGTAACTAAGTAACGTAATTAGTTACTTTTTCAGGGAGTAATGGAAAATTGTAATGCATTACTTTTAAAAGTAACTTTCCCCAACACTGTATATATATATATATATATATAAAGAGTTCAGATGCAAAACCAGCTAAAAGCCATCTTGGTCAAAAATGAGATAATGATACTGAGTAGTAAAGCCTGTATAATAAAGAAACTTAACATTATGCTGGCAGGTAAAAAGTTTATGTTTATAACAAGTTTGGGGTAAAAAGTTCAAAAATGTTTAAATATCCCTGGATGCGAAGGGTTTATTATTTGTATCCGCATGATATGTTGATTTTGAACATTCACATGTACACTTTGGTGAGGGGAAATGATGGGGACTTCTGTTGGCTGCTAAGGACTCTTATTTTGATGGGCTTGTTTATAAGAGAGGAAGGGCGGCCATTTTGAAAAGAGGTATGTTTGGTGAGGTGGCATGCACTTGTTACCTTGGCCCGAGCAATGGTCCAAAATGATCTCTTAAAAAGGAAAAAAGAGACAATAGTGTATTAGACTTATGAGCTGTTTAAAGAGTGCATGCTCTAGTCTGGGATATACGTGCACGGACTATACTCGGGGGAGCATTTTTTCAGCTGGAGGATAACCTGTTTTTGTGGGGCCTTGAACCAGCGGATTATAATTTTTTCTCTTTTTGGGGACATTTTCTTTTCCATTTGGACTTTCGGTTTGCTGTCTACCCCAAAGGGACTGAATCAACGGACTGATGAGTACAATCTTTATCATTATCTTTGTTTCTATGGACTAAGAGACTGAGGTGTTGCGGCCAACAAGCCTGTTCATGGACTTTCATGCTTTGAATTATATCATTTGAGTTTATGAGAGGGTACCGAAATAACAGTTTGGTTGTGATTGCTAGCAAACAAGTAAAGGGGAACAATACAGTCAAACTCTCCCTGTGATAATAATTTCAATTCTTTTGAATAGAGTGAATAGCAGTTGTTATATGTACTACTACTACTACTACTACTACTACTACTAATAATAATAATGTCTATAGTTTCATTTACACAGAAAAAAAAAAGAAAAAAACTGTTTTGTGTGTTGCATAGTTGACAGAAAACTAAATTAAATAGGTTATAGCCATAGGCTATATGTTACAAATGTACTTTCTCTTGTGCTTATAATATTATGTAAAATTTGACTATAATATGTTTAAAGGTGGCATGGAACCTTTGTCAGCCAATCAGAATCAAGAATTCAACAATATTTTATAGAAAGATATAACAATACCTTATTTAAGTAGAGGATGACGGATCGTCCCTCTGACAGCACTTTGTCCATCTCAAATTTCTGAATGTATCTCTCCTTCCCTGTGGACAACTGAAGGCAAGAAAATAAGTAAACAAAATTCTCAATCAATGACATGTCCTATCTGCAGATGTGTGTCAGATTCCTCCAGAGGTGGACATTCCAGGGGTCAGAAAGTAAAAGTCCTGCCATATATTTGTTCCACCCATGAACTGATGAAATGATTTCACCAGAGGTGGAACCAAGTCCTTCTGTTCAAGTCACAAGCGAGTCTCAAGTCAAATCCCAAGTCCTCAAAGAGTTAAAGGTAATTGATAATTAAGTGACTAATTAAATGATGATTGTGCATTAGTGATGAACACCTGCTGTTACTGAGAATTACAGAGGATCAGATGTTGATGTTTTATTGGTTAAAATGATGCTACCATCATGAAGATCAGTGTTTGCTTTAGTTGGGCCCTTGACCCTTTTAGTAATTCAAAGTAAATTGCTTCTAAGCAATTGCAATGTTGTATCACAACAAGTGTTTGTACATTATTATTATTATGGAAGCAGAGGTAACATGTTACATAACATGTTTTGCTTTTAAATCATTTGAGTGAACATCATGTAATGGCTATTCTTTGGTTTGTAGATTGACACAAATTATCAAACAACTGGATAAAAAGCTGAATTAGGAAATGCCACTGTAAAGCTTAAATATTGGGGGGAAATTTGCAGCAGCTCAGGCTTTTAGACCTGAACACTTATCATACAATCCTGAACAGTGGTGACAATAATTCTTCATGCTGTAGTGCATGATGGGAGTTTTTACTATGGTGTTACCCAGCATGCATTGCAACATGAAGAATTTAGTTGATTGTCACCATTGTTGAGATTCATATGCTGGTTCTTGATGTCTGCGTGTGTCTAAACAGCACAAAGCTAAAATATTTACATGCCCCACGTATAAAAGAATTCTCACAACTGCACTATAATTCCATGCCAAGCTTCACAGGATTGGTTTTTCAAAACCTTAACACAAATAAAGCTACTTTCCGTATAATCAGGTCACTGCCTGATAACTATCATATCACATACAGTCTTCTCATATCTCACTATTTTACAACACTACATAAGTTGTGGCATAGAAAGATCTAACATAATTAGCCTCTGCTATTATAATGATAATAATGTGCAAACACTTGTTGTGATACAATATTGCAATTGCTTAGAAGCAATTTACTTTAAATTACTAAAAGGGTCAAGAGCCCAACTAAAGCAAACACTGATCTTCATGATGGTAGCATCATTTTAACCAATAAAACATCAACATCTGATCCTCTGTAATTCTCAGTAACAGCAGGTGTTCATCACTAATGCACAATCATCATTTAATTAGTCACTTAATTATCAATTACCTTTAACTCTTTGAGGACTTGGGATTTGACTTGAGACTCGCTTGTGACTTGAACAGAAGGACTTGGTTCCACCTCTGGTGAAATCATTTCATCAGTTCATGGGTGGAACAAATATATGGCAGGACTTTTACTTTCTGACCCCTGGAATGTCCACCTCTGGATTCCTCTTTTATATAAATGTGAAGCATCAGTTTATCATCACAATACCTCTGTAAGGTCATTTTTGTCAACATCAAATCCAGTGGGTAAGCCAATGTCCAGAATAGTCATAGTGGCATCCGTTTGATCACTTTTGTAGCTGTGAAGATGGAGATCAAGAGCAGATTTTATTTACTGGTTTTGTTTTGCTTCATCCACTCAGTCTGAGCTTGAGACTGTTTTCACACTAGAGCTTTTGGTGTGAACCCGAGTCAGTTTGATCTCAAAATTATTATATTGTAGTAATGCAAAGCTGCTCATCTCTGAATAAACTATCTTTTTAAAGCAAGTTGTATCCGCATCAGAACACAGTGAAACTGGTCTCTGTCAGAGTCATTTTTACAGTGTTAACCAGCTGTCACTAGTAACTCACGTTCATGATGCAAACATACCGCCAATGTGGGAAAAACAAACTCAGGCTCAGACCAAAAAATAAGCACATACTGATAAATTACAAATAAAAGTGTATCTTGACATCATAATACATTTATTAGCATTTTCATTTACATACTTGAAATCCAAAGTGAGCTTGTAAGTAGCAATGGCTTCTTGCATTGCTAAAAAAAAAAAAAACAACAAAAAAAAAAACACAGTAGTAAGTAAAATTAAAAGGCAGCACATACATAAATATTTCAGAGGTTTTATTTTTGCTCTCAATCTATGGAAAGTGCTACTCTTTATCAATCTTACATAATTTTAAAGTGCATGAACTCTTTATCAATCTTACTCTCAGGGGTTTTCTCCATTTTAACAGTCAGATTAAAGAATATACAGTCAGACTTCTTCTCAGCAGGTCTGGCATAGTACAGAGTCAGAACCTGAAAAAAGCATCACGTCTCAGATGAGATGTTCAAATGCTTTAATCTTGCTGTTGACCACATAAACACTCATGAACACTCACTGAGAGAGTGGCTGTTCCAGTTCCTCTAGCAGTTACAGTGAAGTCCTTGTTTATGTCCACCTGTTGAGAAAACGCAGACGTACTCAAGTCATCAAAATAATCCATGAAGTAATAAAAATAAGTGAAGATTTTATTGATCAAACATTATTAATGTAGACAACAAAACTCCTCCCAGAATTCTTTATTAACATATGACACCACAAAAATATTCAACTGACATGAGGAGAAGCAAACAATTTTAATAGTAGATAAGTCACTCCTCACATTGTTTGACCATATAAGATGTGCATTATCTCTTTTGATAGTGTATCTGACAGGTCTGCTTCCTTCTGACACAGCCAACTCCACCTCCAGATTGACTTTTTGTCGGTCCTTCACCTGTGTGTGATACTCTGCCACGGCCTGGAACACCATGATGGTCGCCTAGAAAAGACACAAAAGCATTTAAATCCTGTCCTGCAGTGTCAGTCCCACACTTGTTCTGGTGTTTCAGTGTCAAATGATGGGGTGTTAGTGTACCTGTGTGGTGCCTGATCCTCCATAGTGAGACTGTTGTCTGCCCAACCACTGCACTGCCTCTCCTGCTCTATCAAAGTCTTTTGCCTTCACAAGTGCCAGCACAGCATACGCCGTCGCCTCTAGTGAGTGATGATGCTGTCCAGAGACAGTCCAGGACCGACCGGCTGTTTCAAACACAACATAGGAATATAAACAGATTTGTCTCATGTTCCTTCTCTATCTCAAACGGCTATCATTGCACCACAAAACGTTTTTAATTCTTTCATTATTTACACTTGTATTGGAGTGAGTACTGTTGTATGCTGTACAAAACAAATCTTTCTGATGACTTGTCAACTGGACTGACCTTCTACTTGTGTGGAATGTCTCATCAAGATGTCTTTATTGAGTTTGTCGGCACTGGTCATGGCGTAGGACGTCATTGCAACAGCATATGGATTGGTCAGTTTTGGAAGTCGACCTTCCAAGAAAGAAACAGCCTTCCTGATACTTTCATGCAGACTCTATAAAAGTGTGTGTGAAAGGTAAACATTCTTAGATCTACATCCTTTGACATTCACCATAATTTAGATTCACCATAGGTCACCCAAAAATGAAAATTCTGTCATCATTTACACACTCTCAAGTTTCTCTAAAGATAGCCAAAACACTGACCTAAAATCACCAGATTTTGCAGCATTTTTAAGATATGTGTATGTGAATTAACTATTACTTCAGATGAAATCTGTAATGTTTACGATCTTTTCAAGCAGGATAAGCACTGTATTGAAGATTGAAGCCTATACTGCACAAATAAAAACAGAAATCTTTCTGATTCAGATTTCAGAAAGAGCACTTTATTATTTGTAATACATACAGTATGTTGAGGATCTCATCTGAAATAGGGAATAGGATAATAGGTGGCAACATTTTTTTAATCACTTCATGAGCAATTCTCTAATATAGATCAGTGGTTTTATCACCTGTATCCTTAAAAAGAAAATCACAATTCTTTAGATAATTTTGTCATGAGTGCCCATAAATGATACAATCAAAAGCTGTTTTAAGACAGTAATAATAAGATCAGAGAAAAACATTTTGTTTGCCTTGACATTATGGCCAAGTCAACGAAATGTAGATGCATGCATGTGGACAATGATTCTGGGGAAAAAAAAGACTTTAAAGCACCAAACCTGCATGTGGTGAAACAAATTCACTTACACCAACTGAATCCAGCACAGGTCTCTCTGCTGTCTTGCATGGAGATCACGACAAATGCCGTCAGGGAGACATCAGCATCTTTGCCATGTATGTCACCCTGGAATAATGCACAAATAAACTAAATTATCAAAAAAAAAAAAAAAAAAAAAAAGCAGACTATGTGTGTGTGTCAGTATAAAATGACACACTGACTATCAAATGTCCCCGGTATAAAAACTATAGAAGTCTTGTGGGGAAGTCCCCACAATTCACTTTAAAAAAGAAAAATCATACAGAATGAGATTTTTGTGAAAGTGTGTGTGTGAATGTTCAGGGTTCTTACATACAAAGTCAAATTTAAGCACTTTTCAAGCAGTTTCAAGGAGGATTTTACAGCACTTTACAACTGTGGAAAATTAGATGTTTATATACATACTTCCTCACTTTAAATCAGATGCTTTTGTGTTATTAAAAAAATGCATGTAAATAAATAAATTTTAAAAAAGTATTTATCACAGGGATGTAGTATTATGAGAAAATCATAATTGTTGATTGCTGTTGATATTCGGAAACATTCACTCAGCAGAAATGTGTGTGATTGGGTACAGTCCTCAGTGCTGTAAAAAATGCTTATAAAAATATCTGCAACATTAGTAGATCTAAATGTAATGCTGCATTCAATACTTTTCATTCATTTTCACTTTTCACTTTATTATTCATGACAGCATTAAAAGAGTTAGTTTAACTGAGCAGAGGTTTTTTATCCATTTATCTTGAATTGGAGGAAATTTTTGTTCATTTTGGTGGCATTTTTGCCTAAAGCCCCTGTGAGATGTCAACTCTGGGTGATCAGCATTCAATTAATGACATACTATCTTCATCAACAAACAATCTGTCTGGCAAACAACTGGGTATCAGCCACATTTTACATCCCTCACAAAAATCAAATTTGCCAGTCAACTTAAACTTAATTGGCCAGTTTCTATCCCATGATTAAAAAAAAAAAAAAAAAAAAAAAAAAAAAAAACAGACTTTACAGTATAGGCTTTTAACTCACCTTTTATTTCTCATTTTTAAGCCAAGTCACTATATCCACATAGACAGAATCAAGTGTTTGTTTTTGTTTTATGCTAAATGCAAAAGAAATTAGACTTACTTTATTTAAAAACTAAACTATTCAGTATAGTGAATTATGACATAATTAATAAAGAAAACCTAACTTATGTATTTAGACATTAATGACAAATTATTGTAAAACACATTTTTTAATAAAAATGCTATATTTTTAACAGTATGTTTTAAATTAAACAAATGTAAGTAATTACAAAACAACAACAACAGATCAATTAATTAATAAAAATGACTGGCATTAGATGATAAAACTCTTTATTTAAATAAGATAACAAACACTGTTAATTTACAGGTATTTTCTAAATTTTTACAAACAAACACCTTCACTGTAAAATTAACTCATTAACTAATTAATTAAATAATTAAATGTCACATGACTGACACCAACAGAACATGAAACACTAACAGATCTCTTATTACCAACCAGTCTGACTTTGTTTCTTTCATACAAAACTTCTTATTGAGAATTAACAGATGTTTAGATGTTAAAGTTTTATTGAAAATAATAAAGTTTGAAGTCACCATTGTGGAGAAAAGCATTTGCTTTAGTTGGGCTCCTGACCCTTGACTTTGAAACTTTTTTTCCTTGGGTGCTGTAACTATGTGTTTCTAAAGCACATTTATTATAATAAAATTATTCATTGATGGTTATTTAATCATTATATAGTAGCCTGACTCACTAAGCATATCATGAATTTTATGTTAGCTTTTAGTTTTGCCTTTTTTACAGCAGTTTTATGATGTTATAACAGTCAAAAATTATTTTTTATCATACATTTTTATGCATGTTGAATGGAAAGTTTTTGACGCACACAAACATCAATCTGAACAATGGTGACAATCAACAAAAAGCTTGTTTTGTGATGGTGAGGGTTAATATGAATATTTTGTCGATTGTCGACTGCTGGTTAACGTCAGGTGTCTTCAATATTGTCAGACAAGTGTCTTTGACTCATATTCATTTGCTGTGTATTATGAAAGCACTGCAATCACAGTTTATTTAAAAACCAAGCACTTTTCAAACTCTGAAAACACTACAGTTAAATCAAATTCAAATCAATGTTTTTCTTTTTTGCTCATTTTTTTAAAAGCAAAGATTTCCAGCACTTATATGAACCCTGGTGTTACACATTCAATAACAATTAATATACAATCAAGTTCAGTGTACTGGTTGTGAACTTGGCTTACGTGAGTAACAGAAATGTTAAAAAACAAGCAGCATCATGTCCCGTCATGAATTTTTTTTTCTCCATAGTCAGTGCATTGTTGTATTTTGTTTGTTTGTACTGTAACTTGTACTGTAGATTATTGAATGCTTTACTACTGAGAACCAGAATAAAATACATAACTGGCTTTTGGTTTTTTTTTTTGTTTTTTTTGTGAACACAAATTGACACATTCAACAATATTTAACTTACCACCATCTCTCCATGAATTACAGCTGAATCCTCTTTAAAGGAGCCGTCTTGAGTTTGTTTGTGGAGAACCAGCCACTTGAGGGCACTGCAGAGCACATTTTCATCTATAAGAACAAAATCATTAACAATGGCGAAGACTTTGGCCACATATGCCGTCAACCTTTAACAGACAAACAGAACGACAAAAATAAATAATATTAAAAATAACACTGATGCAACATAATTGACGGAATAATACAAGAAACTAGGCATGAAACATAAAAACAAGTTCATCACCCCAAAAGTAATGATGTCAAAATGAATTTACCATGTGCTGCTTGGCCTTTTTATCCATGCAGCGTAGGATCCATCTGATTTACGATGACCTAGCTGCTGCTGATAACCTTAACACAAAACAAAAAAAGCATAAAAAAAGAATATTTATTTATTATTATTATTTTATCTGTATTTTATTTTTTTCTGAGAGCATTTTTGAGAGTGCTTTACGATTTTATTCTGAATCATAGTTAGATTCTTTATCTGTTTATTTTATTTATATTCATTTATTCTTTATTTATTTTTATACAACAGTTCTGCCTGGTTCTCGGATCTGATTGGCTAATAAGATAAGAGTCCAACAGAACTCCAACCGGCATTTCACCGTTTGTTGTATCACTCCGCTTGTGGTACTTCTTACAGCAAATGTCATGGCGTGCGCTCAAATCCACTATAATTGTAAAAATATTACTGTTTCTGTGTCATGGAATGTACCTTTAAGAGGTTTTCAGGCAGGAATGTACTTGTTTATAGTTCAAATATGCAGTTTGTTAATAAAGATAATGCCTATTTGAAAATTTTATGAACCCACCCAAGAGAAGCCTTTAAAAGGCGGCCAGATATTCTGAAATTTGCCACTGGCTCTAATGTCTCATTTATTTATGCAAGTTTCATGATGAGGCCCATTGACTGTGTAAAGATCATCAGTTAAGAAATGAGCTCCATTCAGCTTAGCAGCCCTATAGAAAACAGCTCAGCTGGGTTCTTATTCAATAGTATCACTGTGGTCAAATCATTAATATTGTTGAATGTTTAATAATCTTACATTATTATATTTTTTGTGTGCTGCTGACCTGTGTTGATATAATTGATGGCTTCATTACGGCGCTCCATCCCAACAGTTTCCCACTGATTGGTGCTGTCCAGATAATGAGTGGCAGTGACAGTTAGAGTCATACTGATCATGTTCTCCTCTCCACAGCCAATGGGTTGGACAATAAGACGACCCATGAAGTCTCCACTGATGGCCTTCTCAACTGTCTGGGTGATCTCTTCACCTGGAGGAATGAAAGAGGCAATGCAGGTGGAGAACTATGTTAATTACATTGGTATGTAACACTCTTAACACTATATGTGATTTGTAGGTCCTGTATCTGGAAGTTCCTTAAAACAGAAATTGAAATTGTTAGTCCAGATTATAGTTTTACCGATCATACATCGCATCTTGGGCTCATTTACATCTGATTTGTGGTTTGGAGCTTAAACAACACAGGTGAATAAAAGAAAATAAATCTGGAAAGAAACAAGAACATCCTCCGAGAATTTTAAATAACGATGTGAACAATTGTTTAATGAAAGTTTACTTGTATAAATCACTTTTTGTGTGCAGTTATGCTCAATAGGTAGTTGTGTTGCATTGTAGTTCAACAATAAAATACATTTAACAAAAAAAAAAAAAAAAAAAAAACTCTGTGTTGCATTGATAATTAATAAATAAATGATTAGTGTGTCAACTTTAAGATTCACTTTCATAGGTTATTGATGTTCATAACTTATTAATAATTGGTTCACAGGTGTTCACTTTACATTAATGTTCACTTTCATAGTGACACACAGGCAACACACGGTGCTTTCGGCCACTGATTTAGTGATTCTTTGATTATTAAGCTTGCATTTGTCACGTTTTTGTTGTATAGATTATGCTTAGTTATAATTTATACAATGTGCTGAAACAAATAAAAGATTAATCTTTTTTTTTTCAAGTTTAAAGTTGTTTACTGATATAGTGCATCAACAAAAAAAATACATTTCACCAAAAAACTTTCTGTGTGTGCAATAATAATAAATAAATGTTTAGCATGTCCACTTTACATTAAGATTTATTTGACAGGTTACATTTATACCACATTAATATATGGCTCATAGGTGTTTACTTATGTTAAGGTTCACAAGTAACTAATATTGGAATTAAAATGTTCATTATTAAAGGAGAAGTCCACTTCCGAAGTAAAAATTTACAGATATTGTACTCACCCCCTTGTCATCCAAAATGTTCATGTCTTTCTTTCTTCAGCCATAAAGAAATTATGTTTTTTGAAGAAAATATTTCAGCATTTTTCTCCACATAATGGACTGATATGGTGCCCGAATTTTGAACTTGTTACTTTATATAATAGATGAGATCTTGACCATGATATTATTTATGAATCGTAATAGTGTAAAAAGCATAATTATGTTGTTTGTAATAATAGTATTTAATAAAATGTTAAAAGGGTTCAAATGAGTAGTGAATAACAATAATATTTACAATATACTACCAATAATAACGAAACAGCCACTAATAACAATGACCTGTTCTGCGATATTACTTGCATCAGTGCTTTTATTTATTTAAGCAAAAAGTAGCTGCCATTCTCAGTCGTCTTCTCCGACGCACAGACCTTTGGTGGGTAATGACATTGAGATCTGTATGTGTTATTAAAGCATTTACATATAGCTGTATAACACTCAAAAAAATGATTTTTCAGTTCTGTTCACTTTACCTAAACAATTCATGTTGAATTAATGCCACTGTGGCCATTTTTCATTTCAACATGATTGTGTCATGTTAACCTGACTTAAAACTGTCACGCGTCGGTTTAACATAAAGTTTTCATTTTAAAAGTACATGTTTCAATCACTTAGCTCAGTCAAACTGTTATGACTGAATTAAAAAAAAATACACTCAAAAAAATATTTCAGCCCTTAACTTAATTCAATTACATACAAAATTTCCATGCATTTAGATTACATAGTTTTAACTTAAACAAATCAGTTAAACTTAATGTGATTCAAATGCATCAGTCTTACGTAAATGAATCAGGTAAAGTTGATGTAATATTTCCCAGTGTTAAACAAACCCTGCTCAGTGTTCATGTGTTTCCACACTACAGAGTGTTCAAGTAGCATTGACACAGTTGAATGTCACCATTGTTGAGATTCAAATGCTGATTCTTGATGTCTGTGTGTGTCAAACTGATGCTGTATATGATGAACATCCATAATAGCTCATACACTTCTTGTAAACATTATGAAAATAATGGACTAACCACTGCATCATGCCACTGGATGATAATGATTGAACAAACAATAAAAACTAACCAAAAACGCCTAATCAGACTTCTTTTTGGCTTTTTTACTTTGTTGTAATAAATGTGCTTCATACACATAATTACAGCAGTCAAAAATGTTAATGTTAAAAAAATCAAAAGTCAAGAGTCCAACTAAAGTAAACCCTGATCGCCATGATGGTGAGGTTAATTGAAACTTCAAAAATAAATAAATAAATAAAATATCTAAACCTCTATTTAGATGTTCTGAAATAATATTTGTGGATATATGACAGAAATCAAACGTCAAGTCAAATTTAATGTCTTCATTTATTTAAGTTCATTTTATCTTTGGCTGTGTCTGATTCTTGTGTTTCTCTTTCCTTCTGTGATTCTGCTTGTAAACAGCAGGTGTTCATCATTATTGGTCAATCATGACATAATGATCTCCTTAACTCCAACACTGTGTCAATGCTACTTGAACACTCTGTAGTGTGGAAACACATGAACACTGAGCAGGGTTTGTTTAACACTGGGAAATATTACATCAACTTTACCTGATTCATTTATGTAAGACTGATGCATTTGAATCACATTAAGTTTAACTGATTTGTTTAAGTTAAAACTATGTAATCTAAATGCATGGAAATTTTGTATGTAATTGAATTAAGTTAAGGGCTGAAATATTTTTTTTGAGTGAAGATCGTTTTTCTACAAATTCTACAACTTAACCGTTAGGTAACCTAGCAACGGCATCAGGTTCTGCTGCCTCTGAAGTCTGTCCGAAACTGTTTCTAGAGTTGCCTTCGCAGCCTTCGAAGTCACTGCCTGCATGCAGCGATCCAGCAAGTCAGATAGGCTTTCGAACGCAGCCTATGTATTCTGACTCAAGACAGTTCAACGTGATCTCATGATAATTCGTATGTATTTTACATACAATGTGGTTTTACAAAACGTACATTTACTTACGTTTTTACAGGAAGTAAAACGTACAATACTGACATATTTTCAGCATCTAAACGTACAAATACTTACGTATTTTTTGCATTTAAACGTACAAAACTGACGTATTGAGGACACCTAAAAAATGAATCCATATGAATATTGAAATCGCTACATTTTCATTATTATTGTTGTTTTTATTTGTCATACCAATGGCCTTATGTTTTCAGTTGCACTTTTAAATAGTTTAATAGTTTATTTAATATGAAATTATAAGATTTCATTCTGTTCTGTGTGATATCTGCTACCAGTTCGTTTCCAAGGAAAGGTATAATGTTAAACAAGACTACACTTTAAACCCTTAAAATAAATAACATTTCTGCAATCGTTTAACCATCCATGTAACATTTACTTGTTTGCTGTGGTAAAAGACGTTCTCTCCGACATGTTGTGACTAACAATAGAACCATAAAACACACCGAACACGCATCATAATTACAAAATGAAACAATTTTATTTGTGCGCTATAATCCAGATCTTAAGAATCCATACGACTGCGAGGAACAGACCCAAAATCAAGACTTCCGGCGATTTTCAACTCCATCCGAGCAGTGAGTCCAGTAGCAACAGCAAATAAACCCGCGCTGAAGTGCATTTTACAAATTCAAATACTGCCGCATCAAGAAACTACAGGTTTTACTGCAGGAAAATCGAACGCTTATTGGCTCTCGTCTGCATTCGTCACAGATTACGACATGCCGTGTTTCTGGTGGGAAGTGTTTGAATGCGCGGGCGCCTTCTTCACAGAGTGGATCAGGATAATAATGTAGATCATATTTTCAACCATTTCACTATTTAAATTTTGCTCTGCACCTCAAACAAACCTAATCCGCCAGAGAGGACTGCGGCTGCAACGCATCGTCATTTGGATTACTTTTGGCACTGCTGTACGTTTTTGCAATAAATAAATGAATGTGATTGCACTTCTCTGTCTGCCATGTTTTTGCCATGAGAGTTATGATTAACATTAGGTTTAGAGGCAGGAGTGGGATTAGTGACTATAAAAATATCTTAATGCTTTATTGTTACTAAAATGGTAATGTATTTCCCTACATATTTTGGTCAGTTATGTTTTATATCTTTTTATATTCGCTATAAAATGGATAGGTTTAGGTTTGGGGGTTGGTTAAGGGGGCTAAAAATCTAAATTGCTTATTAATAAAATGATAAAAAAAAAATGCATATTTGCTATAAAATGGGTAGGTTTAGATTTGGGGGTAGGTTAAGAGGGCTAAAAATCTAAAAGGCTTAATAAAATGACAAAAAGGCATTGATACGGATGAAATAAAATATACGTAAATATTTTACGTTTTTTAACTAAAATTATGTAGCGATTTGTACGTTTTAAACGTTGAAATACGTCTAAATTGTAAGTTTTAGCATCAATAAAAACGTACAAAAATGTACGTTTTGTGCCTTCAAACGTTACGTATAAATACCTACGTATAAACAATGAGACCAGGCTGGACAGTTAGGGTATGTTGAAAAACTCCAATTGTATTTTCTCCTTCAACTTAAAAAAATCATTTCAAAGTCATACGTCACTACAGAAGTACCCACCCAGTCTCTGCAAAGTGAACATGCAAAGAAGATCAAACACCCTTAACAAAAAAAGGTAAAACAGCAATATAGGACGATTTTGAAGTTGAGGGAGAACATGAGATGGGAGTTTTTCGACATGCCCTGTCATTAACCGAGAAAAAAAAACAAAAAAAACAGCATTGATTGGCATTGAAAAGTATATAAATTGTATTGTTTTTATGAAAATAACTGACCGTTACGCTAAGACTCTTCTTCCTCGGCTGGGATCGTTTACAAACGCATTTGGGATCATTTAATGCCACATTTAAACTGCATTTTGGAAGTTCAAAATTGGGGCACCATATCAGTCCATTATATGGATAAAAATCCTGAAATGTTTCCCTCAAAAAACAATTTCTTTACAACTGAAGAAACAAGATGACAAGGGGTGAGTACATTATCTGTCAATTTTTGTACTGGAGGTGGACTTCTCCTTTAATCTAAAGGGAATGGGAAGGGGCGGGGGGGTTTACAGAGGGGATGCTTTCGAGCCCTGCGAGAAACTTGGGTAAGATACAAAGTAGCTTCTGGTAAGGAAAACTGTAGGAAAGTGACACGAGAAACCACAAATACAACACCATTTAGTCTCGCTATAATAGTGGATGGTGGGGCGGGGGGGTCTAGTGATTACAAATGATTACCAAATTTGTCTCTGTTTTAAATTTTTATTTAACAAATAAATAAATAAATAAATAAAGCTTTTATTAAATGAAATGGTTTGAGCTGTTTTTTTTTTTGTTTGTTTTTTTTAAGGTTCAAACAAATGCATGCACGCAATCTCTGTATGTCTGTGTGACCTATAAATGATGCCCCTTATTTAGTTGTAAATATGACTAGTGTCCGTTCATGTTCAATTTACGAAATGTCATATATGCTCGTATTTAAATACAATAGCATTGTTCATTCAGACTAAATCGTGGCATGTGCAAGAACACAATTTATTGCATGAACCAATCACAGCCGAACATAATCAGTCACATCCAGTCATATCGCGATGTGATATCCCAAAAACTTTATGACTGCCCAGTCAACACGTGAGATCATGCGATGTTCACAGTGACATCACATCATTCTCATTGTGTGATACTCAAGAGTGTGAGTAATATGTGAGCTCATTGTGAATTCAAAATGTCGTGCAGGTTGAGAGGAGGCACTGCAAATATCGGTCACCAGGGGACATTCTACTTCCTGTTTCTCAACACTATCACAGTGGTGTCACATGATGAGCTCACAGTATGAGTGCACACCCAGATAACAAACTTATGTTATAAGAACCTTCTCCAAACATACACAGCAAAATCCCCAGTGTTAATTTAACACTCTGAGTGTGGACACATATAAACACTGAAGCAGTGTTGAAGATAATGATATAATTAGGTGATTAACAAAGTGATGATTTATCATTATTGAAGACACCTGATGTTAATAAGCAGAATCACCCAAGGAGAAAACCAAAATTTTTAAGCAACCATTGAATCTCAACAATGGTGACAAACGGCATATTCAGATAAACAGATCAACTCTGAACTCTCATAATTTATTCATGCTGCAATGCATGATGGGAGTCATGGATGAGTTCTGATTGGCTACAATACGCTTTTTGATGGTCACCGTTGTTGTGATTCTCACACTGATTCTTCATGTCTGTGTGTCTAAATTAAGATGACCTTTTTTTCAATCATCTGTCTGATTATGGCAAAACTGATTGATCTTTTGTTCACAATATTTTTTTTTTTTTGTAATCTGTAAGGAAATTCTATGTCAAATATTCAAGTCACTATATGATGATTAAGGCAAGCACAGTCAATGCCATCTTATTGACTTTTGCTCTTTGCTTGTCTGGCTGTTACAACTCAGTAATTGCAGCCAAACAGGACCTAATATTGATGATTTAAGGGTCAAGAGCCCAACTAATGCAAACACTGACCACTATAATGGTTGCTTAACAATTTTGTTTTTCTCCTTTGTTAATTCTGCTTATTAACATCAGGTGTCTTCAATAATGATCAATCATCACTTTGTTAATCACCTAATTATCTCATTACCTTCAACACTGCTTCAGTGTTTATATGTGTCCACACTCAGAGTGGTAAATTAACACTGGGGATTTTGCTGTGTACAACTAATGTGTGACTGTGTTTGTAAACCACATTTGTTATGGCAAGGAATACCAAGAAGGGATTATTAATGATAACAACACAATCATCATCTTGATTCAGTATGCAGTCAATTATAATAGCTCTTTGTTTATACAGTATAATAATTTATGAAGAAATTTAAAAACATAAGTCAAACATCTTAAACTACCATATCATGTAAAAACAGAGAAACATCAAGAATCAGTGTATGAATCTCAACAATGGTGACAATCAAAAGCTTCCTGCAGCAATGCATGCTGGGTACCTAGTCTCCGTGCAGTGAGTGCACTTTGACTTCACATTGTGATCATAGTGTGAGCACACATTGAGGACGCTGTGAGGTTACACTTTTAGCTCACTGTTACGTCACATTGTGACCACATGGTGAGATCAGTGTGAGATCAAATTGTTGACTGGGTGTAAAACCCCCCCAAAAAACCAAACCCAAAAACTATGGACATTATGACTGTAGATATAGGCTTAATCTCTCTCAAAATAAAACATGCATGCAACTTTAAAGAAATAATCACTACAAATTTATGAAAGCATCTTTTTCCTTACCAGTAACTGAGATGTACGTGTTAGCAGGTGTGTCTGGAAACCGATCTGCTGGTATGACACCTGTAATAGCTAAAGGTTTTTCCCCTAATCCATTTGGAAAGAAAAACAGAGAAGAACAGCAAGATGGAAGTGTTATGTGCTAATCACATTTTGTCTGCTTTTGGTGAGTATTGAGCAATAATGGAAGTGTAACACCGTGATGTTATTGTGTGCTTCACGGTAAATCTCACCATTCTTAGCAGGATTGAGCTCCACACTTACTCGTTGTAATTGAGTCAGCACACCCTCAGACTGAAAGAGAAAGAGAGGGTTAACTACCCGTGATGCTCTAGTTTATCTATTCAAAATATAACCAGCATCTTTTGATCATTACGTTAACAAATAACCAAATCAAATGAAACAAATTCCAAAAGTGACAGTCACTGATTCCCATCAGACGTACCACCACCTTCAGCATCTTTCTCACTCCATCAGTGTAAACAGCATCATATGCTGAAGCTTTCACCTCAATCATGTGATTTCCCAGAGTCATGGGAATAATCACATATGGAACGGATATGCTGGAGTCTTTGTCAACATTTACTATCGTTCTGTATTTTCCTTTCTTACTGGCAGAGCTGCAAACATCTTCTGTCTCCATGAACTCCACACGCACCTGGTGAAAATGGGAGAACGAGACTCACACTGTTTAAAGGATGTTCCTCAGGATCCATGTATGCTGTCATTAGTAGATGATTTTACTCCAGCAGAAACGCTCACTATACAGTGCACATAGACAATGTACATAATAAAAGTTAATTACATTTTAATAGCAAATCAGATCTATACCTTCTGCTTCTTTGGGGTGTAGTTGTGAATAATGGCTTTGATTTCCAGTTGTTCACCTCGCACAGCAGAATATGGCATCTTGAGGTCAATGAAAAAATTTGTTTAAAAATGACCAACTCCTCAGGTTCTGCCACACAGATGCCTTTGAGGAGGAATACAGACACACAGAAGGATTTAAAGCAACAGATTCTGGATTACAATGATGATGTCTTTCAGATTGTGTATTTTGCAGCTTCACTTTACCAAGTGTTGGTGACAAACTGACAGCCAAGATCTGCCATGTAGTAACAGAGTGTTTCAGGTAGATCACTTTTTCTGTGGCTGGTGTATAACTGGATATATATGAGAAATTAGATATGGTATATTGAGAACAGGCTTTTAAAGCATTATACGATGGGTGTGCTGGACACATTATGTCTTACCAGTACAAGATTTTCTTTTCTAAATATAAGCACATTAAACACTGTTGTATACCACTTCTGCTTTCCTATTAACATTTATGAATGACATTAGTGTATGTTATTTCATGTTGTTGAGCTAAAAATACACATTTTTGAATGGACCAGTGCATAAAATACATAATATCAAAAATAATTAAGAAAAAATGCATGCTCTTTGTCAGAAGAAATCATCAGCTCTTGAGATCATGCTGCTTATTCACTGTTAGTGCCTTGTCTTAAGACTTATCTGAATGTCTCCTCCTCACCATTTCTCTCAAAGGTCAATCTCCTCCCAAAGCCAGCTCTCAGGGAACTGCACACGTGACACAATCTCTTCAGAGTCTGTATAATAGTCATCATCATCATCTGTGTTTAGTTTTAACAAAAACAAGTCATTAATCTCTCTGGGATCTGAAAACATGATTATTACAATTACTGAATTCCCAATTACTTCATAGTCTCAGAAGTTATCATTATTGTTTTTCTCAAATTGTTTTCTGTCTTTTATTTATTCGTCTTTGTCTAACAATGTTTCTTAATTCATATGTATTTAATTCCACACTGTAAAAAATTTAAACGTAAAAAAAAACAGTGAAATGCATGGCAGCACAGGGTGCCAAATGTTTACCATTAATGGAAATAATGGTTAAAGACCATTTTTTAAAAAACGGTCAATGACTGGCAGAAGCAGCTTCCAAAGAAAAACTGTAAAATTATTGGAGCTTAAATTTTCTTTCTTTCTTTTTTTTTTTTTTTCTTTTTTAAAATTGTTATTTTATAGGTATTCTCTGTGAAATTATTTTTTTTTTCCAGTTAACCATTAGCTAGCAACAATACAAATACAAAAACTAAAACAAAATGACACGCTGCACAACATCAACATTTTATTGTCTTCTCCTGGACTAAAGCACACGCTCTACTCTTCAGCACAAAATCGGACAACAGAAACCCTTTAAATCCCAAAAGAACATGAAACAGATCTGTCTAGATCACAGCATCTTCACTTATTACGAACCAGTCTGACTTTGTTTCTTTCATACAAAACTTCTTGTTGAGAATTAACTGAGGTTTAGATGTTGGTGTTTAATTGAAATTAATAAAGTTTGAAGTCACTGTTGTGGAGATAAGCATTTGCTTTAGTTGTACTCTAGATTTTCTTAAATGTGTTTTTTTTTTTTTTTCTGGTTGTTGTAGCTGTGCATTTCTAAAGCACATTTGCTATAGAGAACCAGCAAGAGTGTATGAGTGTATGCAACTAAAGCAAATGCTTATCTCCACAATGGTGACTTCAAACTTTATTTTCAATAAAAAACATTAACATATAAACATCTGTTAATTCTCAATAAGAAGTTTTGTATGAAAGAAATAAAGTCAGACTGGATGCTGAGATCTAGAGAGATCTGTTAGTGTTTCATGTTCTGTTGCTGTCAGTCATGTGACATTTCAGTAATTAATTAATTAGTTAATGAGTTAATTTCACAGTGAAGGTGTTTGTTTGTAATAATTTAGAAAATGCCTGTAAATTAACACTGTTGTTAGCTTATTTATATAAAGAGATTTGACTTTAATTTTAAGGTTTTTGTTTGGCACCCTGTGCTGCCAGTCATTTGACCGTTTTTTTTTGTGTCTTTTGTTTTACAGTCAAGGTGCTTGATCATTAAATTCAGGAAATAGCTGTAAAATAACAGTGTTTGTCAGCTTATTTAAAAAAGGAGATTTTACTTTACTGCCAGTCATTTGACCGTTTTATCATCTAACAGATTTGTTATTGTATTAATTATAGTTTTTTTTTTTTTTGTTGTTGTTGTAATTTAAGAAAACAGAAAACATACTGTATACAAATACAGCAGTTTTTCGGTATAAAAAATGTGAATTACTGTAAATTGTCATTAATGTCATAATACTTAAAATAACAGCCGTGTTTTTAATTTAGAGATCATTTTACAGAGTTTTGACTGCAATTCAAAATAAAAGAAAACAACCTAAAAAAATCATAGTTTTTTCCATAAAATTACTTTTTTTTTTTTTTTTTTTTTTTTAACAGTGCAGGGAAAAGCCTCGTAAGGACTGAAGTAACACTGGTAATCAGTGCTGGGAAGGTTACTTTGAAAATAGGTTACAGATTACAAGTTACTCTATTTAAAATGTAATAAGTAGTGTAACTTTTCAATTACTTTATTAAATTAATGTAACTCATTGCATTTGATTACTTTTCTAAATTTCTAATATTTTCAACTGTTAATCATTTTGAAACGTTTAAACCAGGCAGAGTTAACCTTACAGTAGCACTCAACACTGATTACTGTGAGACTTTCAAAATCACTTGAATTAGGATTATAATAAGAAAAGGATAATATATATCTCTATTTTGCGATAACAACTGGCTGGATGTACATTATCCCATTTATTACATAGCTGCTTGCCACAAAAGTAAATAATTAGACATGAAACACTGATCTGAGTTGAAATATCTGATTGCAAAGCCTTCATGAAGAAATCAAATTGCTAGCAAGTGGCAAGTTCAAACTAGACAGACATTTAAGTGATACAGTGCAGTCATACCACTTTTATTATACAATATTTCACCACATAAATAATTAAGTACTAGTACTTACAGTACTACTTTGTTAGCTATCTTATAATCCATTACAGTGTACAAAACAAAATGGCAGCAGCTGCATTTGTATGAAAGGAGAGAGCGAGTCCACGATGACAGAATTATGAAATTGTACACATAATATTGAATTGAGTTTTAAAATTTTATAAGCTAACCAAACGTAAAGCTTCAGCCAACAAAAAAAAAAGATCCTATCAAGCATATAGCGCCAACTTAAATTACCCAGACGAGTCTGTGTTATTAGCTTTTACCAGTTGTTATTGGGGAATAACATACTTTGGAATGTCATGACTGACCAATCAGAATCAAGCATTCCACAGAGCCATGTAATAATTTAAAGCACAGCCACCACAAATTCAGACTTAACACCTCTTATTTAATATGAAATCATTCTACCCAGTCAACACGTGAGATCATGCGATGTTCACAGTGACATCACATCATTCTCATTGTGTGATACTCAAGAGTGTGAGTAATATGTGAGCTCATTGTGAATTCAAAATGTTGTGCAGGTTGAGAGGAGGCACTGCAAATATCGGTCACCAGGGGACATTCTACTTCCTGTTTCTCAACACTATCACAGTGGTGTCACATGATGAGCTCACAGTATGAGTGCACACCCAGATAACAAATTTATGTTATAAAAACCTTCTCCAAACATACACAGCAAAATCCCCAGTGTTAATTTAACACTCTGAGTGTGGACACATATAAACACTGAAGCAGTGTTGAAGGTAATGATATAATTAGGTGATTAACGAAGTGATGATTGATCATTATTGAAGACACCTGATGTTAACAAGCAGAATCAACAAAGGATAAAACCAAAATTTTTAAGCAACCATTGTAGTGGTCAATGTTTGCATTAGTTGGGCTCTTGACCCTTAAATCTTTAATATTAGATTTTGTTTGGCTGCTGTATTTGAGTTAAAACAGCCAGACAAGCCAAAAGCTCAAGTCACCAGCTGATTATGTTTTAACATATTCATTATTTGATGTAAATCATCTAGAGTATAACCTCTAAGTTAGTTTTTTTTTTTTTGTTTTGTTTATTGTAGTTGCCTTGACAATCCACAGAAGATCCAGCACTTCCTATACATCTTGGAAAGTTTTTTTTTTTTTACAACCTGTTCAAAAAAGAAGAAAGTATTTCACCTAGGCACACATAGACATCAAGAACCAGCCCATGAATCTCAACAATGGTGACAAACGGCATATTCAGATAAACAGATCAACTCTGAATTCTCATAATTTATTCATGCCGCAATGCATGATGGGAGTCATGGATGAGTTCTGATTGGCTACAACACGCTTTTTGATGGTCACCGTTGTTGTGATTCTCACACTGATTCTTCATGTCTGTGTGTCTAAATTAAGATAAACTTTTTTTCATCATCTGTCTGATTATGGCAAAACTGATTGATCTTTTGTTCACAGTTTCTTTTTTTTTTGTAATCTGTAAGGAAATTCTATGTCAAATACTCAAGTCACTATATGATGATTAAGTCAAGCACAGTCAATGCCACCTTACTGACTTTTGCTCTTTGCTTGTCTGGCTGTTACAACTCAGTAATTGCAGCCAAACAGAACCTAATATTGATGTTTTAAGGGTCAAGAGCCCAACTAATGCAAACACTGACCACTATAATGGTTGCTTAAAAATTTTGGTTTTCTCCTTTGGTGATTCTGCTTATTAACATCAGGTGTCTCCAATAATAATCAATCATCACTTTGTTAATCACCTAATTATATCATTACCTTCAACACTGCTTCAGTGTTTATATGTGTCCACACTCAGAGTGTTAAATTAACACTGGGGATTTTGCTGTGTACAACTGATGTGTGACTGTGTTTGTAAACCACATTTGTTATGGCAAGGAATACCAAGAAGGGATTATTAATGATAACAACACAATCATCACCTAGATTCAGTATGCACTCAATTATAATAGTTCTTTGTTTATACAGTATAATAATTTACGAAAAAATTTGAAAGCATAAGCAAACATTTTAAACTGCTGTGTCATCTAAAAACAGAGAAACATCAAGAATCAGTGTATGAATCTCAACAATGGTGACAATCAAAAGCTTCCTGCAGCAATGCATGCTGGGTACCTAGTCTCCGTGCAGTGAGTGCACTTTGACTTCACATTGTGATCATAGTGTGAGCACACATTGAGGACGCTGTGAGGTTACACTTTTAGCTCACTGTTACGTCACATTGTGACCACATGGTGAGATCAGTGTGAGATCAAATTGTTGACTGGGTAAGGTTAAATACAGATTTATAATCATAACAAGAAATAGTTTAATAGCTGTGATGCTGGTTTTGAAATCAAATGTTTGAATAGTTATGACAGGAAACACTGGCATCTAACAATGGCTTTGGGAAAAAAAAGATCTTAAAAAATAAAGTATATGCATAAAACCAAATAGAAAATAAAACAGCTATAAAATAAGAATGTGTCCTATTCTGTGTCGTAAACTGCTGAAACATTGGTGTCTCATTTTAGAGCAGTCAATGCAGTTTATGAAAGAAGTCAATTAAATCTGTATGTGTGTGTGTGTGTGCGTGGCTACAACAACAGTGTCAAAAACAATCATGCATTCCACTTCTGCAGGCTGCATCTTACTCTGTGAGATAAACAGTTATTTTTTTTTAATAACTTTTGATGGCTCTGAGCCACATGTTTGGTATTTCTCCGGCTTTTTTTCTAGAAAAATAATAGATAATAAATAAATAAATAAATAAATACATGTATTTTTACACTTAAGACAATGATTTGATATTTATCTTGTACCACTGTCCTCTTTTGTGCAATGAAATAAGTCCCCTGGCAGTTTTTTTTTTTTTTTTTTTTCCCCAAGTTCTTATGTTATTGTCGAAATTATTCAGATTAAGTCAGAAAATGACTCAGTAGGTTCTATAATGTTTTAAATTGTCAACAAATGACATCCCTTTAAAAGTTAACTGTTAATCAATAATTGCCTTGAACTTACTCCAAATATCTTTTTTTTTTTTTTTTTTTTTTTTTTTTTTTTAATTTTGTTTATTATAGTAACTTTCAGGAGGATGTACTCATTATCACTTTAATCAGAAAATCTTATTTTCCTGAATAATTTTGACATGCTTCTTTGGTAACTGATCAAGCTAAATTTCTGGAGCATTATATCTCTGAAGTACAGTAACATATAAGAGTAATTGCTGTTTAAGTGTGTTAAGTTTCAGAAGGGGTGCACTCATCTATGCAGTATACCTATGCTGTAACTTTATTCCAATACAGGGTCCATCAGAAACACAATTATAACAGCAGTGATAAACTCTAAAACTAGGTTAATATTTAAAAGGGTTGAATCAGAATTGCTTTTTCTCACCCGATCGCCGTCTTCTCTTTGAAAGGAGGGGACACTCCGGCGCTAGAGGAAAATTCATTCCCAGTCAACAATTTGATCTCACACTGATCTCACCATGTGGTCACAATGTGACGTAACAGTGAGCTAAAAGTGTAACCTCACAGTGTCCTCAATGTGTGCTCACACTATGATCACAATGTGAAGTCAAAGTGCACTCACTGCACGGAGACTAGGTACCCAGCATGCATTGCTGCAGGAAGCTTTTGATTGTCACCATTGTTGAGATTCATACACTGATTCTTGATGTTTCTCTGTTTTTACATGACATGGCAGTTTAAAATGTTTGACTTATGCTTTCAAATTTTATCATAAATTACTATACTGTATAAACAAAGAGCTATTATAATTGACTGCATACTGAATCTAGGTGATGATTGTGTTGTTATCATTAATAATCCCTTCTTGGTATTCCTTGCCATAACAAATGTGGTTTACAAACACAGTTACACATCAGTTGTACACAACAAAATCCCCAGTGTTAATTTAACACTCTGAGTGTGGACACACATAAACACTGAAGCAGTGTTGAAGTTAACGAGATAATTAGGTGATTAACGAAGTGATGATTGATCATTATTGAAGACACCTGATGTTAATAAGCAGAATCACCAAAGGAGAAAACCAAAATTTTTAAGCAACCATTATAGTGGTCAGTGTTTGCATTAGTTGGGCTCTTGACCCTTAAATCATCAATATTAGGTCTTGTTTGGCTGCAATTACTGAGTTATAACAGCCAGACAAGCCAAGAACAAAAGACAATAAGATGGCATTGACTGTGCTTGACTTTATCATCATATAGTGACTTGAGTATTTGACATAGAATTTCCTTACAGATTACAAAAAAAAAAACTGTGAACAAAAGATCAGTTTTGCCATAATCAGACAGATGATGGAAAGAAGTTTATCTTAATTTAGACACACAGACATGAAGAATCAGTGTGAGAATCACAACAACGGTGACCATCAAAAAGCGTGTTGTAGCCAATCAGAACTCATCCATGACTCCCATCATGCATTGCGGCATGAATAAATTATGAGAGTTCAGAGTTGATCTGTTTATCTGAATATGCCGTTTGTCACCATTGTTGAGATTCATGGGCTGGTTCTTGATGTCTATGTGTGCCTAGGTGAAACTTTTTTATTTTTGAACAGGTTGTAAAAAAAAAATCTTTCCAAAATGTATAGGAAGAGCTGGATCTTCTGTGGATTGTCAAGGCTATTACAATAAGCAAAAAAAAAAACTAACTTACAGGTTATACTCTAGATGATTTACTTCAAACAACGAATATGTTAAAATATAATTAGCTGGTGACTTGAGCTTTTGGCTTGTCTGGCTTTTTTAACTCAAATACAACAGCCAAACAAAATCTAGTATTAAAGATTTAAGGGTCAAGAGCCCAACTAATGCAAACACTGACCACTATAATGGTTGCTTAAAAATTTTGGTTTTCTCCTTTGGTGATTCTGCTTGTTAACATCAGGTGTCTTCAATAATGATCAATCATCACTTCGTTAATCACCTAATTATATCATTACCTTCAACACTGCTTCAGTGTTTATATGTGTCCACACTCAGAGTGTTAAATTAACACTGGGGATTTTGCTGTGTATGTTTGGAGAAGGTTCTTATAACATAAATTTGTTATCTGGGTGTGCACTCATACTGTGAGCTCATCATGTGACACCACTGTGATAGTGTTGAGAAACAGGAACACACAACAACAAAACAAATACTACTGTTCTGGTGTTGGTTCCTCCTGCAGTGTTGGACTCAAACATCAGACCTGCATCAGTGAAAACCCCCATACTGTCCCTTCCACCTCCAGCCGTACAGCCGATGTCATGCTTCTCTATGACGTCCCAGATCTAAAGCAACAAAGAGATCATTTATAAAGCAATTTCAAGCATTCAGTGACTGTTGAGATGCTGGTGAACATCCTTCACCTTTGTCTGAGTGAGTCTGTTCTTGTTAAGGACGTTCACAGCCTTGTCAACCACCACCAGACCAACTCTAGCTCCAGGATCTCCAGTTATCTGCAGCTTGACCTCATCTCCTGTGCCATAGGAATTCATCTTGTCCTTCACCTTAAGCTGGAGCTGTTATTAAAATGAAAGACAGTGAGTCAGACCTAGTTGATTGGTACATCATCTAATTCTTGTGATGGTTGACCCACCTTTCCCATGCACGTGTCCTTCACATCGACCCAGACTGAATCAGACACCACCTCAGATGAGCCCACATGGTAATAAGCCACAATGCGGAAGGACGGCACCATGTCTTTGGTTACAGGTAGATTCAGAGCCACTAGAGATTGTCCTCTCCTCTTAAACCTGTCTACTTTTACAATCTGACCTTTACTCAAGATCTGAAAATGAAGCAGAAAAGAAAATAGAGATATTCATGTATTCATAAGATTCAAACTTAATCAAAAGCTATGCACAGGTTTTACTCAAATCAGTAACTACTCTGCATGAATGATGATATGACTGTTACTCACCATGTATGTGTAATCCTGATCTCTGACACCTGGACTTTGTCCAGTGTTCAGAAACACTTTTATTTGATCATCGATCTGAAGCTCAGCAGCATCAATGAAGATGTGCAGGTAGTTGTTGGAGCCGCCTTTGGGAATGTAGGCCTGAGCCGTCATCTTCTTCACTGCCTGCTGTTCATCTCTTAATTGTGGATCTTTGGTCTTTGCCTGGAAAATAAATATATTGATTTCTGATGTGAACAATATGCTTCACTGCTTGTTCAACAAATGTCAACTGATCTATTTTATTCTCATCACCAGTGAAACTGACTGAACATTAGAGCGGTTGAGATGGCAGTTCTTACAGTGATCTCCAGTGTAGAAGATCCTCCTAAAGTGTTGACGGTAAATTTTGCAATGCCATTGGCTCTTGTTTGACCTCTGACCAGTCCAGGATTGACCTCCACTTCCACATTTTCAGCAGGTGTTTGGTCAGGATTTGTTACATAGACCTTTTATAAAACCCAGACAATATAAAAATATTGTTGAAATTGTTGCTCAGTTCATATTACCTTTCAGGTTTTCAACTACAGTATCTAGTCAATGTTTTATACCGAGACACTGAAGGGCATTCCAGGTTTGAAGAATTGTGGTGTTTTTTTTAAGTGGATGGTGTACGGTGACGTCACAATCTGAATGCCTCTCCTTTCTGCTTCCACCATTTCACTGCCTGAAACACACAAATGATTAGCTTCAATCACACACAATCATGTAAACATGTGCAAACAGTGTACAGTATCTGTTGAGTCTTACCACTTTCTGTTAAAAGACTGACTGAAACATAGATTGATTGTCCAACCAGCTGGTTAATGTTTGGAAAGGTCTTAGTGATCATCTGATTGGTCAGTTCTGCAGTACCCTCTCCTTTCACGATCTATTCACATATGAGAAAGACAGCAACATCAGGTCTACAATATGCAGTTAAAAGCTATTTAACTTCTTATTTAAATTGTCCTTTAGGTGAGGAGAAATGATATTGATCCCAACATGTCTCTCACCTGAACTTTTTGCAGAGATGTAGGAATACTTGTTTTCTTCTCTCCGTCCATCACACCAAACACCACAAAAGCATTTCCATCCACCTTCTGTCCAAACAGGTACCTATAAAAGCACATCCAATTTCAGTTGTAAAACTGAATGGTGGCGACAGCTGTCACTGATCCACATCCACTTCATTACATAAGAAAAGGAGCTTCAGTATTTTTATTTTTACTTCTTCTTTGGTGTTGAGAAAGTCATACAGGGTTTAAAAATGAGTGACATTAAATGAGAAGGGTTTGTTTGCTCTGTTTGAGAAGGATTTGTGCTTTTAGGATTTGCAGATCTACTGGGAAGTGACTGAAACAATTGAAACAAAGATCATAAAACAGAAAATAACCACAATTCAAAAACTATGCCTTTTGAGGCTAAGATAATTGTCTTTGTTCATTTTAAAGTTAAACTATTAGGACGAGTTTTGGATGCACATTATTTTGTAATTTACATACAAACTGTAATTTAAATTATAGATTAAAGATTGATTTTGAATACAGTTTAACAATCATCTCACTTGGCTTCAATGTCGACTGTCAGACTCTCATCACGCACATAGAAGAATGACTTACTGGGTGTTAATTTCACTTCAAATGTTGGAAGCACTAAAACCAAACCAGACACACAAATAATTAAATAAACACATTTTTTGACTTATCATTTTCTTACACAACAAGAGTTTGTAGACACAGGTCTTACCATATTCTTTGACCTCAAAGTCTGCAGTGAACATCTTCTGAGGAGTGTTTGAGAACCGTGTGACCACCTTCCAGATCCCAGAACTAGGCATGATTTGTAAATAAGCATTATACAATAGGCTAATCAGCCTTATAACACAGATGTGTACAATAGACTCAAAATATTTTGCAGACCCTTAAACAACACTTTATTAACAAAAATTTAATTTGACCACATGCCTTCATTTGTAGATAAATTCACTGAACAGTTAAAACTGTTATTTTAAGCCTCTTCACAAAAACTATAAACATGGATGATTGAAAATGAAATCAACAAAGTGATCCAGTCAGTTCCCACAACACAGATCTCATTTACAGTGAGAAAATCAAATAAATTCAAAATGTTATTATCCTGGAAAAATGAAATTACAGTCAGTTCACTGGGGTTGAGCAGGTTCAGTTTTCACACACAAACACACCTGGCAATCTCAGGGATGGCGTATCTGCCAGATTTCATCCCTTTGACTGGAAATATCTTCTCTGATGAAACTGTGATGCCTTGTGGATTCTTCAAAAACACAGAAATCAGCATGAACACTGTGACTGCTGAGATCTTCAGTGCAATGATGTTCATTACAGTTGAAATGTTATGCTTGTGAGAATTAACAATGCTTACCATGATTTCCACCGTAATTCCAGACTCACTTTGTGGTGTCAAGTTGGGCATCAGAGAAAAAATCCTGTATCTAACTGCAGAAGAAGCAAAGTAAAAACTGAAATATGAGTTCTGATGATTTTGTTTCCTGCAGATACAAACCCTGATAAAAGCAGCAGTCAGTTTAATAATAAACAGAATGATGTCATGCTGATGTAACATTTAAAGTTCACATTGTGCATTAACACACTCTACATATGTTGTGTTTTTAGCACTTAATCGTACCTGTGCTAGCAGGTGTGTAGATGGGCTTGTCTGTTTGTACAAATATATATCCAGACTGGAATGAGAGCATGACCACTTTCTCCAGAGTGACGGATGGAAACTGAGCTTGTAGATACACATACTGCTTCTCCAGAGGATCATCAGAGAAGAAGTTCTGATCATCAGGGATCTGTAGAACAGATAATCTGTCAGTCTGAATATATCTGATAATAAAATAATGAGAATGATACATCAATGCACTTAATTGCTGCACTCTCACCTTTATATCTGTAAGAATCTGGAAATTGTTGTCTGCAGTCAGTGTCACTGATTTAGACAGTATCTCCATGTTTTTCTTTGGGAATTTCTTTACTATGATCATCACATTCAGGTCTCCTCCAGAGTAATCCTGAGCCTCCACAAACACATTCTCTGAGGAACCCACCCTCAGCAAATTAGGAGCTGACAGAACAAATCTGAGGAGATCAAATCAGAGCGTTTGAAAACAGATCTGTTAGTGAATCCATGAACAAACCGTGTGTTTGATACTCACAGTGGGTCACATAGTGTGAGGAGCGGTGAGGAGAGAAGAACAACAGTCAGAAACAGCAGCTTCACGTCCATCCTGTCTGTCTGTGTGTCTCTTCCTGTGAGCGTCTGTAAACCTGCAGCAGCTCAGATTTATACCCTCCTCCACGACCCTCAGAGTCCAAAATGCACACTCTCTTTCGATCTGTTTGTTTGCTTGCATTTTCTTCTAGTTTAGAATCACTAACACAGAGTTTTTAAATAATCTGCTGCCAATGTAGAATTTAGCAACAGCAAGTTATTTACATATGTAACAAATAACAGTTTCTATTTTCATACATTTTATATTCTTCCCATTGACTAAACAGAATCAAAAACTCAGGTTCACGCTTTTTCAGTGTCTAATGTAGAAATTAATTTGCTTTTAGTAAAATTGAGTAGTTTTGTGTATCAAACAGGAGATTCTTATAGAGCTCATAAAGATTTGAAGAGTTAACTGCAGTCCAATTCAGATTTCCCATAAATGACCTGCAAAAACCTGTTGTGTAAATTCAACCTTTGGTAAATTGGCAGCTGCTCTGTTGATTTTTCAGTGGTTGAGCAAATGACTATGGAAATATGCCAAATATATATAATTCAGCACCCCACATGCTTTTGTGTAAATGAGGTTTAAATGCTCCAAAGCAGCTCTGTGAAGGACTGTCCATCTGTCCAGGGTGTTTCAATGTCTTCAGCCTGAGATGCTGGTTATAGGCTCAAGAAACCTCACAACCCTACAGGACAAACAGTTTGGAGAATGGATGGATGTTTCAGAATTCTTCATTCATTGCTATAGATGGGACAAATCTGAGTAACCCTGCCAATACTTCTGTCTTGCAATTCTGACAATAACTTCTTGCACATTACATGACTTCTATGTATTAGAAGTTTAGTATTTTATGTGTATATTAACCATGACAACTCCATCTCCTTGGACATTAAATATGACAAATTCAGGTGGGTGAAAACTGAATGTGTCAGTATTACATGCATGCCTTCCGTCTTAAAGTGACAGCATTCCTAATAAAATACCTGTGTCATTAATGTTAACCAAAAAAAAAAAAGATGTTAAATAAATGTATGCATGTTACGTAAACCTACTGTATCTGAAAAATAAATTTAATTTGTATCTCTACCCAGAAATGAAAATTGTCATAATTTATTCCAGTTTTTCCAAATTCAATTCTTGATTAAAATTTCTCACAAGCTTAACTGATTTGGTATAAAGAGAGAAGAATTTATGACTATTTTTGTTTCAAGACTATAAAATAACTACCAAAATAAATGTTGGTAACTAAATTTTGGCTAAAATTAATGACTAAAAGTAACGACTAAAAGTCGACAAAAATGTAATGACTTTTTGTTGACTAAAACTAGACTAAAACTATGACAGACTCAAATGATTAAAATGTGACTAAAGACTATTAAGCATTTTCGTGTTTATTGATGATGCAGAAGACCGAAGCAACCAGATGAATTCTGAAGTGTATGAGATATACTGTCTGCCCAAATTCAGACAAAAGTTGATTGAATGGAGCTTCATAGTACAAATGGACAATGACCCAAAACATACAACAAAAGCAAGCCAAAAGTATTTGAAGGTGAAAAATCTCCTGATCTCAACCTGATTGAGCATGCATTCCACTTGCTGAAGACAAAACTAAAGGCAGAAAGACTCACAAACAAACAAAGACTGAAGTTAGCTGCAGTAAAAGCCTGGCAAAACATCACAAGGAGAAAGCCCAGTCTCTGGTGATGTCCATGAGATTGCCTGCTAAGAATTATCAACAAAATATTTAAAATGAACATTTTATTTATGATTATATTTATTTGTCCAAATACACTTGAGCCCCTGAAAATGGGGGGACTGTGTATAAAACTGGTTGTAATTTCTAAGCATTTTGTTATATTTTTGTTCAACCCCTTGCTTAAAGTCTGCACTTCCATTTCATCTTAATAGTTTCATTTTAATTCTATGAGATTATGAAAATTGTGTCTGTGTCCAAATATATATGGACCTGACTGTATGAAGATGTTGCTAAATTATTACTGTCATGACTAGGTATGCGTCTTCTTCTTGTTCTTGTTCTTCTTTTTTCATTACATGTTGCCCAAAGAACACATGAATACGGAAATTAGTGACTTTCGTTCATCTTCAAAAAACAAATGAAGATATGAAATCTGTGAAATATGAGAGCTCTCTGACCCTCCATAGAGTGCAGCGGAACTACCACGTTCAAGGCCCAGAAAGGTAGTAAGGACATTGTTAAAATAGTCCATGTGACATCAGTGGTTCAAGCATAATGCTATGAAGCTATAGAAATGCTTTTTGTGCGCAAACAAAACAAAACAAAACAAAACAAAAAAAAAAACAACACCTTCATTCAACAATTTCTTCTCTTTCATGTCAGTCTTTGTCATGTGTTCACAAGGGTATACTGCACATTACAGCTATAGCACAGACACAGTCGACAGCAAATATTAAGAACAGGCATATCAATTATTATTATTATTATTATTATTATTATTAAATGCACAGCCCTGCTGAAAACAATTCAAACCATCACATTATTTGTAAAAGTTTTACTGGTTTTAAGGACTGTTTTGTTTTAATGGAAATTGTAATGGACTGTAATAGACTGCAATGGTAATTGGTCACCTTCTGTTGGTGGCTTGAGGTCACATAAGATTTTCCTTGGTTGAGCTGGGTTGTAGCTAGAAAGGATACAGCTATGACTTGAAAGTAGCAATAAATTACATTTGCTACCTATTATATTGTTTTATTAACGTTTACACCCTTTACAAAAATGCAAATACAATAATTTTTGTTGTTCAGTGTGACAAAAAATTGTGTCAGGCTAGTTAAGGCTAGAAGGGATACTGTTTATGTGCCCTTCAGACTAATTCTGGAATACAGAAGAGTGAGTGGATTAACCATGACGAACATCAATTATCTAGTGGATGTGGAAGGTTCTTTTAAAGAGTTTGGATGTGTCGCAAGTTACAGACTGAACTTCAAACAGGTAGGAGGAGAACAATCATTTATTTTCATAAGCCGAAGCTAAGATTTTGGGATGGAGGCACATTTTTACTCCTCTGTATAACAACAGCTCAGCACCTGAGTAGTGGACATGTTGGCGTGTATGTGTGGGTGTTGAATGAATAATTATCAATTATAAAAAAAAGTTTTGATTTGAAGAGTTTTTTTGTTGTTGTTGTTTGCAAAAACTTTTTTTTTTTTTTTTTTTTTTTTTTTTTTTATGTTCAAAAATGTTTTTTATTTATTTATTCATTTTCTTATCATTTTTTTTTTATTATGTTTTATTGTGTTTGTTGAATTTTTAGTTAGTTTTTTTCTTTATATCAAAATAACAACTGCAGTTTGATTGAGATTAATTGGAATGCACAATGAAAAACACATGATTTTTGAAAACTGTTAAAAACGGAGTTATCTGCTTTCCCAAATAAACTCTTTTACCAAATCATTAAGCATTATCGGAAGATTTCCACCAGAAACCGTTCATTATGTTTATTGTGTACTAGTTCTGCTACTGGTGCGCCTGCATTTAACATCTGTGAAAGCACTTTGTCCAACTTCTGAATACAGAGTATTTCCTTCTTTCCATGTGAACAACAGAGGGCAAACAAAAACAAAACAAAACAAACATCAATAACTGGCGTTATATGATTAAAATATGTTGTATTCTGTCTGTATAATGTGTTAGTTTCCTCTTTTTCATGAGGATCATGAGGTTCTACTTCTTGAATGTTCAAGAATTTGCTCATTATTACTGTATGCAGGTGTGAAGAATCACTGCATCATCAATACCTCTTCAAAATATTTTTTTTTATTCACATCAAATTTAGTCAGAAAGCAAACATCAAGGAATAATATTCTTTAATTTCCTGTAATTAGCAAATTAATTATGTATAATTATGTAGCATATCCATATTTGAGAAAGCTATTCTGGACCTCAGAGATGCTGTTGTCGAGTTTGGCTTTCCACTCTTGTAGACCATGTCATTTGATCAAAATGACATGGTCTTTTTATACCATATTATTTGTGACTGTCTGCACACTCACAAACGTCTCCATTACACAGTCTGGATAGAGTAGCAAAATCTTCACTTTCAGGGTGGTAGAACTTTGTGCATCTTTTATCTGGAGGAAAAAAAAAACAAACCAAAAAAACGTGTGTGTGTATATACATATACACATACATATACATATACATATACATATACATATACATATACATATACATATACATATATACATACACACACACACACAAAAAAAGATAATTTAATCATAAAATTACTATTGCACATTTGGCAGTAAAGCACTGATCTTGAGCTGGGATGCACAAAATCTACTTTTATTAACAACAGTAATATGTAAAATATAATTTTTATAAAGGAAATCAATATATTATACTCTACTCTATTTGTACCATTAGTGTTCAGTGATTATAAACGCTCTTTATGGGTGATTCAGTCACTGAAACACTAAAACTTTCAAAGCACTTTTGTGACTTTTCTCACTTCATACACAAAAAGTGCAAAACTCTGACAAAATTTGGTTTCTTAATGATTTGACATTTTATAATAATTTTATTATTTCAAAATATAAAGCAAAAAGTGGAGATGAGTGACTAATAAGCCAAATGTTCCTCTGCTGCCATCTACTGGTTACTGTAATAGTAAGTTGATGCCTTTTTTTATTTTACTCTGCTGTTTTCAACATCATCATAATAATAATAATAATAATAATGTTTTTTTTTTTTTTTTTTTTTTTTTTTTTGTTTTTTAGCAGGAAATTAAAATGTTAGAATGATTTCTGAAGGATCATGCGACTGGTGTAATGATGCTAAAAAATTTGGCTTTGAAATCACAGGAAATTACTGCAATTTAAAATATATTAAAGTAGAAAATAATTTTTTAAATAGTAAAAAGATTTCAAAATTTTACTGTTTTTGCTGTACTTTTGATCAAATAAATGCAGCCTTGGTGAGCAGAAAAGACTTTAAAAAAAATAAAATAAAAAATAAAAAATCCCACTATCACCTAGCGCTGTCGCTAAAAAACGCAGGTACATTTTACCTGATGAAACATCAATACAATAAACAAACGACTGCAACAATATTTGGTTTATCTGTGTTCTTCGAGCCATCTCGGGTATAAGAATATGTGTGCACGCATGAACTAATAGCTCACCTGGTGAGTAATACTCATATATTGTGACAGCGGCAGGTTGTAGCAGACCCACTTTATACATCTTGTGCATTCTGAAGGCAATTTTTTCTCCCACTTTATGAGAAACCTAATGAGACAGAAATCAAAGCAATTGTATATGATATTAAATATCATATTGAATATATATATATATATATATATATATACTTGCATATTAATTGTGATTTGTTTATTTCTTGCATTTATTTGAGCTTTGATTATTATAGCAATCCGTTTAGCATAGCTGAAGGTCATAGTCTCTATATATCTCTATATATTAAATATGCACATTCTCTCCTGTTTAAAATGTCATGTGAAATTATTCTGATTGGCAGTATGTAATGTACACAGAAGGAGAATATTCAGTGACATGGAGCTGCATGGCCTTACAAGACATTATTGAGCACTTTGGAACATCTGTCAGCCAATCAGAATCAAGAATTCAACAAAACTGTGATATTAAATAAAACACATGGTTTCCATATTTTTATTTATTTATTATTATTATTATTATTATTATTATTATTATTATTTTTATTTTTATTTTTATTATTATTATTATTTATTTATTTATTTATTTATTTATTTTTATAACCAGGCACCACATTTTGCTGACATACCTTATCTAAGTAGAGGATGAGGGATCCTCGCTCTGAGAGCACTTTATTCTTTTCATATTTCTGAATGTATTTATCCTTCCTTGTTGACAGCTGAGGACAAGAACATGAAAAAAAACAACGCAATATGACATGGTGCAAAATGCAAAATGCAAAGTACACAAATTGTCCGTGAACCATCATGCTATCAAAGGTGCTTTAAGTAGCATATCAAAATATAATGTAAACATGATGGATTAGAGTTAGGGTTAGGGTTAAGGAGGGGGAGGGGGGTGCATTTTGGGGTTTTTACGAATGCACTGACGGGCCCCTTCACAAATTTTTGCATGAAGTCACCAGAAGTGTAGGACCAGCACTGACTGCATGAGTTTATCATCACAATACCTCTCTAAGATCATTTTCGTCAGCATGAAATCCAGTCGGTAAGCCAATGTCAATAACAGTCATGGTGGCATCGATTGATTCAACGTTTTGGAAGCTGTGAAAATGAAGATCAAGGGCAAATTTTATTAACAGTTTTTCTGTTTTGCTCCATTTTATGTTTAAAGCTGTTTTCGCTCTAGAGCTTTTGGTGTGAACCAGAGTCAGTTTAATCTCAGAAATACTATATTGTAGCAACACGGAGCTGCTTGTCTCTAAATAAACTTTTTTATGTGTCTTTGTACAGTGAGTTCCATTTGCATCGAAATGCACACTAACTCTGTTGAAGTCATTATTTAGTTACAGTGGTAACCAGCTGTCACTGGTACTCAAACCAAGTGTGAAAACAGCCTAAATGAGCACATGCTTATGCATATCAAATAAAATAGTTTATTGGCCATATAATCAATGTATTAGGATATTTGTTCACATACATGAAATCCATAGTAAGCTTGTACGTTTCAATGGCTCCTGGTTGGGTGGCTAAAGAAAAATACATGATAGTAATTAAAATGAAAAAGCAGCCCATAATTATGTATTTTGAAGGTTTTAGCTTTGAATATATGAAAGCACTACAGGCATGAACTCAATCTTACTTCCAATCTCTTCATCCATATTAAGAGTCAGATCAAAGAATGTACAGTCTGACTCCTTCTCAGCAGGTCTGCGGTAGTACAGTGTCAAAACCTGAAAACGGCAGCACGTCTCAGATTACATGTTCAAATGCTTTAATCTTGCTGCTGACTGAATAAACGCTCATGAACACTCACTGAGAGAGTGGCTGTTCCAGTTCCTCTAGCAGTTACAGTGAACTCCTTGTCTATGTCCACCTGTTGAGTAAATGCAGACATACTCATAAGTCATCAGAATAATCAAAACCATATAGACAATTAAAAGGGTCATGAACTGTCAGTTTTTTTTCTTTATTATTATTTTGTACTGTTCTCTGAGGTCCACTTATAATGTTGTCAAGGTTTTTACATAAAAAAGCATCATAATTTCGAAGTTATAAACTATTTTCTGTCCTGTTTTGACTCCTCTCATCAGAATGCTAACAGTTGTGTGTTTAACACCCTACACTCAAAAAAATATTTCAGCCCTTAACTTAATTCAATTACGTACAAAATTTCCATGCATTTAGATTACGTAGTTTTAATTTAAACAAATCAATTAAACTTAATGTGATTCAAATGCATCAGTCTTACGTAAATGAAACAGGTAAAGTTGATGTAATATTTCCCAGTGTTAAACAAACCCTGCTCAGTGTTCATGTGTTTCCACACTACAGAGTGTTCAAGTAGCATTGACACAGTGTTGGAGTTAAGGAGATCATTATGTCATGATTGACCAATAATGATGAACACCTGCTGTTTACAAGCAGAATCACAGAAGGAAAGAGAAACACAGGAATCAGACACAGCCAAAGATAAAATTAGCTTAAATAAATGAGGACATTAAATCTCTGATTAAACAACTCCACAAACAACATTACAGTTTGACTTGATTTCTGTCGTATATCCACAAATATTATTTGAGAACGTCTAAACAGAGGTTTAGATGTTTTATTTTAAAAAAATGTTTCATTTGACCTCACCATCATGGCAAACAGGGTTTACTTTAGTTGGGCTCTTGACCCTTGACTTTCTTAGTATAGTTTTTTTTGTTCTTTGGTTGCAGTAATTGTGTTCGTAGAGCGCATGTTTATAGCGCCAAAAAAGGGGTCCTTATTAAGTGTTCTTGGTTAATTATTATTGATGTTGTAATCATTGTCAAGTGGCCTGATTTGCTGATATTGTTCAGTGGTTCATCTCTTTCTTTCGTTATATTTACAGTAATTGTATGAACTGTTACTATTACTACTTTAAGATCTGCAGAATTACTTAGACACACACAGACATCAAGAACCGGCATATGAATCTCAACAATGGTGACATTCAACAGCTGCATGCTGGGAGTCATGGGTGAGTTTTATAATCTGCTGTTACCCAGCATGCAGCTGTTGAATGTCACCATTGTTGAGATTCAAATGCTGATTCTTGATGTCTGTGTGTGTCAAACTGATGCTGTAGATTTCAAGATTTAGTGTATAAGATAAACATCCATAATAGTTCATACACCTGTTGTAAACATTACGAAAATAATAGACTAACCACTGTATGAGATCAGTGCATCATGCCACTAGATGATAATGATTTAACAAACAACAAAAATTAACCAAAAACACCAAATCAGACTTTTTTTTTTGATTTTTTTATTTTGTTGTAATAAATGTGCTTCATACACATAATTACAACAGCCAAAAGAATTAACATAAAAAAAAATCGAGAGTCAAGAGTCCAACTAAAGTAAACCCTGTTCGCCATGATGGTGAGGTCAATTGAAACTTTAAAAAAAAAATAAAACATCTAAACCTCTGTTTAGACGTTCTGAAATAATATTTATAGATATATGACAGAAATCAAGTCAAACTGTAATGTTGTTTGTGGAGTTGTTTAATCAGAGATTTAATGTCCTCATTTATTTAAGCTAATTTTATCTTTGGCTGTGTCTGATTCCTGTGTTTCTCTTTCCTTCTGTGATTCTGCTTGTAAACAGCAGGTGTTCATCATTATTGGTCAATCATGACATAATGATCTCCTTAACTCCAACACTGTGTCAATGCTACTTGAACACTCTGTAGTGTGGAAACACATGAACACTGAGCAGGGTTTGTTTAACACTGGGAAATATTACATCAACTTTACCTGTTTCATTTACGTAAGACTGATGCATTTGAATCACATTAAGTTTAATTGATTTGTTTAAATTAAAACTACGTAATCTAAATGCATGGAAATTTTGTACGTAATTGAATTAAGTTAAGGGCTGAAATATTTTTTTGAGTGCACAGATTCTTCCAGTCTTCAGAACCATCTTTATCATTTGGTTTCTGTGTAGACCTGTGTGTTCGTCTCTCTCGTAAACACTAGTGTTGGGCGACATGCTCAATTTTCATATCGTCCTATCGTCAGTCTGTGAGATCGCTGATACACAATATTATTGTGCTAATTTATTTAATTGTTTATTTACGTAATTGCCAGCAAATGAACCAACACCAACATGACAGCAGCCTAATATGACTTAATTTGTGTTTAACATGATAATAACTGAATAGAAAAATGTCAAGTTACTAGTGCTTACATTTCCTTAGTTATTCAAAAAGCAGCTACAGAAAACAAGAACATTTACATTATCAAAGAATATTATCACTGACTAGTCTAGTGCGAGTTTATGCACTTTTAAAACACACTCCCGGAACCATAAGTGAATAAAATAGTTACAGCACTATATGATGAATAAATTATTTACCCCTTATTTACACTGCACACGTCTGTGGCGCGAAAGGGGGTCGTTGCCCCCAAAACGAGTAACTATGCCCCCTTTTCTATCCCCTTCCTCGGGATCAATTTCAAAAATGAAAGCAAGACTGGAAAAACAGCGTGCATAAGAAAGTGATTGCACGCTTTTGCGTGCATCAACAACTAAACACAAGTACAGATTGCATGTAATAATAATAATAATAATTTTGCTGTCGTCAAAGGCATCAGCAACAGGCGATATATGTGTCTATGGTCGATACATGATACTATTGTCTATGGGCACAACCCTAGTAAACACTACATGTACAAATCGGTGGGTAGGGCTAAACAGACAGAGATGTCGAAGCAGACGTTGATCTACTTCTGCAGAGGCTGGGTGTTTAGCCACACTATTACATCATAGAGTAGAACATTCCAAAAGCTGTTGTTTTGGCAGACTGCCTTTAATATAAGTTCTTTTTAGACTAACGAGAAAGTTTTGAGTTCTGTAACTTACAGGATGTTTTTATAGTACAATGACCTCTTACATGGAAAGATTAAAGAAGTTTTGGTTTCTCAGTTCATGACCCCTTTAAAAATGATCAATGATAAACAACAAAAGTTCCATATTACAACAAAAAGATTTGAATTGAAACACTGAGTAATTTTAAAGAATTTCTACTCAGTTACTCCTCACCTTGTGTGACCATGTAAGATGTGCGTTATCTTTTTTGATAGTATATCTCATAGGTGCGCTACTTCCTGCCACAAACAGCTCCACATCCAGATTGACGTTTTGTCTGTCCTTCACCTGTGTGTGATACTCTGCCACGGCCTGGAACACCATGATGGTCGCCTAGGAAAGACAGAAAAGCATTCAAACCCTGTCCTGCAGTATCAGTCCCACACTTGTTTTGGCGCTTATCACAGTTGAATGATGAGGTATTGGTGTACCTGTGTGGTGCCTGATCCTCCATAGTGAGACTGTTGTCTGCCCAGCCAGTGCACTGCCTCTCCTGCTTTATCGAAGTCTTTTGCCTTCACAAGCGCCAGCACAGCGTACGCTGTCGCCTCTAGCGAGTGATACTTCTGTCCAGGGACAGTCCAGGACCGACTGGCTGTTTCAATCACAAAACAGAAATATAAATGGGGGTGTAGATGAAGATGCGTTCACATAGGCTGATCCAGACCATCAAGTTTGATGCTTTGGCTTCTTTATGAAATATCTGTGTTCTCTGTTTGTTACATTAATGTTGTTGATACAGACAAACAGCATTACAACACAAAGCATTCTGTATGCTGCCCGTCCACTTAGGTTTGTTGTATTGTTTCTACGTTTTACAGAGCACAACACATTTTGATAACTTGGTGTTGGGTGTGACTGACCTTCTCCGTGGGTGGAATGTTTTATTAAGATGTCTTTATTGAGTTTGTTCTCATTGGCCATGGTGTAGGATGTCAATGCAATGGCATAAGGATTGGTCAGTTCTGGAAGTCGACGTTCCAAGAAAGAAACAGCCTTCCTGATGTTTTCATTCAGACTCTATAAAAGTGTGTTTAAGAGCATAAAACTAAGAAAAATAATTTTTAAAACAGCAACCACAAAGGTGGAAGAGGTGTACTTACGTCAACTGATCGAGCACAGATAGTCTTGCTTTCTTGCATTGCAATTACGACAAAGGCCGTCAGAGAGGCATCAGCATCTTTGCCCTGTACGTCACCCTGGAATAAAGCACAAATAAACAGAATATCTCAAAAATGCATGTTTTCATATTAAATCAGCAGATGTAGCCCATTTAAGTAGGGTTATTAATAACCTAATAACAACTGAATCCAAAAAAATATTAATATTGTTTTTAAAATCATTAAAATATTAAAATAATTGTTTTTTTTGTTTTTTTTTTTTTTTTTGTTCACAATTTAAATATACAGTAGGGAAAATATTTAGCTGATCCCCTGCTGATTTTGTATGTTTGCCCACTGACATAGAAATGATCAGTATGTAATTTTAATGGCAGGTTTATTTTAACAGTGAAAGACAGAATAAGAAAAAAAAATCCAGAAAAATGCATTTCAAAAAAAGTTATAAATTGATTTTAATGAGTGAAATAAGTTTTTTATTCCCTATTTCTGGCTCCCAGGTGTCTTTTATATAGGTATTGAGCTGAGATTAGGAACTCTCTCTTAAAGGGAGTGCTCCTATTCTCAGTTTGTTACCTGTATAATAGACACCTGTCCACAGAAGCAACCAACCAATCAATCAATCAATCAATCAATCAATCAATCAATCAATCAATCAATCAATCAATCAATCAATCCATCACTCAGTCAATCAATCAGATTCCAAACTCTCCACCAGTCAGTTACTTATTTCACTTATTAAAATGCAAATCAACTTATAACTTTTTTGAAATGTGTGTTTCTGGATTGTTTTGTTGTTATTCTGTCTCTCACTGTTCAAATAAACCTACCATTAAAATTATAGACCGATAATTTCTTTATCAATGGGCAAACATACAAAATCATAATTATTTACCCACTGTATATCATCAGACCTGAAAGTAGATCCAGTGAATATTTGAGGGTCACATACTGTACAGAGTACCTTGTCTCTTTGAATTTTAAATATAGATTTTATTAATAAATATAAAATATTTAATATTTTATTATTTAAAAATATGTAAATATAGATTTATGCATACACACTGAATGAAAAGCTTAACATGAACACACTTGTTCAATGAAAAAGTGTGGGGACAAATTTGCATCTGTCCTGTGAAACAGCATATTCAGTGAAGTACTACATACATTTTATGATCCCTCTTTTTTCTTGACAAACATATTGCAAATACTGCAAGGGTTATGTAACCATTATAACTTCTTACACATTATTTGTACGTTTGTGTAATCACTTCATCTACTTCTACTGCGAGCTGTCATTCCTGTTCTCCTTTACATGTGAGTTTAAAGTTGTAACTGACTTCAGTATTGTGACATATGGAATATTTAAAATAGGGCAGGGGTTTGACTTTAGCTCACCTCATTACCATCTCTCTCAGCAGACTGACAGTTGGAAAGGAGCAGGGCTAATTTTGATTTCTTGTAGACTTTAAATGCAGTCATTGACAGTCACATTTAACTTACCACCATCTCTCCATGAATTACAGCTGCATCCTCTTTAAAGGAGCCGTTTTGCAGTTGTTTGTTGTGAACCAGCCACTTGATGGCGTTGCAGATCACATTGTCCTCAATAGAAACAAGGTTACTGGCCATGGCGAACACTTTGGCCACATATGCTGTCAGCCTTTAATAGACATACAGTAAATGACAAAGATTGGTGTGCACTCTATTTATTTATTTTTTTTAATAAGCTAAAGCAGGAGATAAAAATCAACAACAGATGTCTGCCTTTATCAGAATTACTGATGTGATATGACACTGATGAAGGCAGATAGCCGAAATGTCTGTTAATAAAGTAATAACTTGCTGCAATAAATTATACGTAATTACGTAATATATATATATATATAGCAAAACAATTGTGAGTTGGGGAGATAATCTCAAGATGAAATAAATGTTTTTCGCTAATGCATGTTGGCCACAATTATTGGCACCCTTATAAATTCTTTTAAAGCAATAGTAAAATATCTCTGAAGTACATTCCCATTCATATTTACATTTTTGGCACACCAGGATAACAAGGAGCATGAAAATGTCCAGCCCTGACTTCCTGTTTCACAGGATTATAAATATGAGGAACGCAAAGGTCCGATTTCCTTAATCATCCATTACAAGAAATAAAACCAAAGAATATAGTTCTGATGTGCAGAACAAGATTGTTGAGCTTCACAAAATAGAAAGTGGCTGTAAGAAAAGAGCTAAAGTATTGAAAATCCCCATTTCCACCATCAGGACAATAATTAAGAATTCCAATCAACTAAAGATGTTACAAATCTGCCTGAAAGAGGAAGTGTGTCTATATTGTTCTAATGCTCGCCAAACACTCTCCAAGGATCAGAGCTGGAGAACTGCAGAAATGAATTGTGTCTTGGGGTTGGGAAGGTTTCAAGAAAAATCCTCCTTGCACATCCAAAAACAAACTCCAGCATATTCAGTTGTCAGACATGACTGGAACAAATGGCACTGGCCAGATGAAACTAAGAATCAGGCTTTTTGGCACCAAACCTACCAGATGGGTTTGGTGCAAACAGGGATAAAAAGTACCCCATGTCCACGGTTAAATATACTGCTGGATCATTAGTGTTGTGGACCTGTTTTTCTGCCGGAGGTCCTGGACATCTTGTTCAAATGCATGGCATTGTGGATTCTATCAAATACCAACAGAAAAAAAAAAAAAAAATCTAAACCTGACTGCCTCTTATAATAGGTCATGGTTGGATCTTCCATCAGGAAAATAATCCAAAACAAACATCAAACAAAAAAAAAAAAAGGGTCACTGAGCACAAAATGAAGCTTATGCCACGGCCATCCCAGTCCTCTGACCTGACCCCAATAGAGAATGAGTGGGGTGAACTGAAGAGAAGAAGCACCAACATGGAGATGTGAATCTGAAGCATCTGGACAGATTCTGCATAAAGGAATGGTCTCTGATCTCTTGTCAGGTGTTCTCCAAACTCTTCAGGCAGTATAGGAGAAAACTCAGAGCTGTTATCTTATTAAAAGGACATTGCAATAATTGGGTGCCAATAATTGTGGCCAACATGAACTAGAGACAACATTTATTTCACAATGAGATTTTCCTCCACTTTCGATTGTTTTACTTCAATGATAGGTTAGAATTTTGTGAATTTTTTTGAATGAAAGATCAAAAGGATAAACAATGCACATTTATTTTCACAGCTGCACAGTAAAATCCACAGAGTAAAATTAACTCTATTCAGAGAACATTTGGTCCCTCTCTAAATAGAGTTAAATTAACACTGAAGCAGAGTTAAAGTTGATCAGATAATTAAGTGATCAATTAAAAGGTGATTGAGCATTAGTGATGAACACCTGCTCTTAACAAGCAGAATCAATGAAGAAAAGACAAACACAAGAACTACAACTGATTTCAGCCACAGATTAACTGAAATAAAATAAGTAATTAAATCCCTCAAGCTCTCAGCAGATGATGATTAAACAACTCCACAAACAGCTTCACTCATTATTAACCAGACTGACTTTATTTTTGTCACACGTCTACAGAAGCTTTTATTTAGATTTACAGAGGATCAAAAGTTGTTGTTTTAGTGGTTAAAATGACGCTTCCATCATGGAGATCAGCATTTGCTTTAGTTTTCAGTTTTCGTCAGTTTTTGGGTTAGATCTCTGTTTAACTGTATGTGTAATGTTATAAAACAGAATGGTCAATGCTTTACATTAAGCACATTTTAATTGTTTTTTTATGTTGAGATGTTTATTGTGAGATGATTTGATTACATCCAGAGTAACTTTTCTCAATTTATGCATTTAGATAACCACAACCAACTCTGTGAAACTTCAGCAATGGAAAGAAAAAAAAACTATGATGTAATAGTAAAGAATAAGTAAACAACCACTATTACTCAGAGACACACAGACATCAAGTACCAGCATATGAATCTCAACAATGGTGACAATCAATAAAATGCTTCATGCTGCAATGCATGCTGGGTAACAACACAGTAAAAACTCCCATCATGCACTGCAGTATGAATAATTATTGTCACCACTGTTGAGGATCATATGATAAGTGTTCATGTCTAAAACCAGAGTAGATGCACCTCTTTTTTTTTTTTCAAAATTGAAGCTTTATGATGGTGATTGTTTAATAAGACCTTTCTTCAGCAATATGCCCATCAATAAACCAATGAGAAAGATCGCTTCATAACGTTCACACAAATGAGCTATAAGCAGAAAGTGTAAAATAATCTGTTGCTTCAAACATTTGATTCAGCAATACATAAATGTTTGAGGTGAAACAAAATTATTGTAAGTTATTAAAAGGGTCAAGAGACAAACTAAAGCAAACCTTGACCACAATTATGGTGGCATTATGTTTTTTATTATTATTATTATTATTATTATTATTACAATTAAGCCAGCCTGCTTAGTCAGGGTTGCTGCAGGATTTTTAAGCTCAAATTTAAGACTTTTTAAGACCTTTTTTAAGACCTGCACAAATAAAATTAATACCATATGAACAGGGTAAGGCAATGTCTATGGTTAAATATTAAACTGTAAAATGACTGTAAACTACTGTAAAAAAAATGATTTACAGTTCAGATTTTTCACAAAAACAAAAGGTTTTATAAAGTGATACATTTCACATTTCTTTAAAGTATCAATTTTTAAGAAAATAGAAAAAAGTATTCCTTTTATTAATTGAAACAATTATTATCAATAAATTATTATATTAATTTAAAAAACATACAAATAAATGTTAGTGTTTAGATTTTTATGATGAATTATCTTCTTAATGATCCACCAGTTCACATTTACAGCTCTGCATGTTTGCAGGGTAAAAACATAGGTCACTTTTCGCTTTGGTCTGAACAAAAACAACCCCAATACTATGCTCCTGCAAAACCACATTTCTGGGACCCTATTTTTTGAGACAGTGCCATCTAGCAATTCCATTCCAACAAAGAAATATCAAACAGACGCAAAGACTAGATCCATTGAAACTATTATTATTATTTTTTTAATCTTTCCATCTTATTTTTAATGTAAAAGCTGACATAAACTTGAGTGTTTAAGGGGGTGTCAGAAATCTCCATTTAGCCCATTAAACTGTCCAAAACAGTTCATTGTGCTGCTGGATGTTGTAAATTAGTATTTGTATTCAAATTATTTTACATTTATTAAAGTACTAATAAACACACTAATTTGTACAGCAATTGTTTTACTGTTTACTTCACTTTGTTAAGTGGGTCACACGTCAGACATGAAGCGCAGCAGCTAATGAACTGAAGTCTAGAATATATTGAAATAAATTAGGCTAAATATTTCAAAAGGGTTACCCAGGGGTAAGTTCAGGATTAGGAGTTGGTTAGGACAATAATTAAGTATATACAATTAAACAACTACATTCAGTATTTCCTTAAAAATAATAATATACAGAATTGAATAGCTACTGCTATAAATAGTATGAGCTGTTAATGCATACATAATACAAATAAATAAATACAATAAAATAAAATAAAATAAAAATAAATAATAATAAAAAAATTACATGGTCCTAAAAATGCGGTTCTGAAACTACAGCCTCCTGTATTGTAAGAATACCCTACTCAAAACAACAGGCATATTGAAAAAGCACATGCAATCTCTGCCAGCAGATGGCCCATTCGGAACTGCAGACATGTGTTTCCCCGGTAACCGCAGTACACAAAGCAGCACCGGACATTGAACGCGCAGCGCTCATGTTTATTTAATGAAATCATACCCTTTTGAAGTTTGATCGTGACACTAAGCTGTATCGCAATTCTGGTCTTCCCGTGCCTAAAATTTAAGACCTGTTAATCATAATTAAGACTTTCTTGTACAATTTAAGACTTTTTATGACCTTACATTTGATCAACTAAATTTAAGACTTTTTAAGGACCCGCGGCAACCCTGTTAGTAATGAGTGAAGCTGGTGATGCTGTTTGTGGAGTTGTTTAATCAGATTTTGAGAGATTTAATGTTTTTTTTTTTTTATTTCAGTTGATTTAATTTGTGGTTGAAATCAGTTGTAGTTTTTGTGTTTCTCTGTTCTTCATTGATTCTGCTTGTTAAGAGCAGGTGTTCATCACTAATGCTCAATCACCTTTTAATTGATCACTTAATTATTTCTTTAACTTTAACTCTACTTCAGTGTTAATTTAACTCTGTTTAGAGAGGGACCAAATGTTCTCTGACTAGAGTTAATTTTACTTTGTGAATTTTACTGTGTGCATTAGCTCATATTTATCATGGGTGCCAATATTAGTGGACAAATACAATTAAGGAAAATATTTTACCATGTGCTGCTCTTCCTGTGTATCCATGCAGCGAAGGATCCATCTGATTTGCGGAAGCTCAGTTGCTGCTGATAACCTTAGTACAAAAAAAAAAAAAAAGCTAAAGGACTAATATTTTTTATTATCCATTTATTTTAGCTTTTGAAACACTTTGAAATGTAAAGTGTAAAAGTTGTCGATTTCAGAGTTTGGGAGAGCATCTTTGAGAAAACTGTCATTTTATTCCAAATCATAGTAAGATCATTTATCTGTAGTGTCCTGCTGACCTCTTCTAATATGTTTGATGGCTTCATTACGGCGCTCCATGCCAACAGCCTTCCACTGATTGGTGCTGTCCAGATAATGAGTGGCAGTGAGAGGCAGAGTCACATAGATCATGTTCTGTTCTCCACATCCTCTGGGTTGGACAATTAAGCGACCCATGAAGTCTCCACTGATGGCCTGCTCGACCGTCTGAGTGATCTCCTCACCTGGAGGAATGAAGAGGGAACACAGGCTAAGAATTGAGTTTCTTCATATAAAATGTTTCTTCTTGTACATAACATAAAAAGATGGAAAAAATGTTTATGAGGTCACATAAATATAATAGGTGTGGTTGAATATAAAAGTACTTCTTTTAAATTAAAAAGCAGACATTAAAGAAAGTACTACAATATCTGCATTTGTACATACAGTATTTTGCCTGCAAAACAAATCATATAATTACCTTTTTATTTCCTTTTGAATAATCAAAATCCTTATTTTATCCATATTTAAAACTAAAAGAAAAGTCACATACAACAACAAAAAAGTTTATATTAACTGACTTTCTATTTATGCAGAACAAATAATGAGATTTATAGTACAGATTATGCACAGTTTATCATTGTGATTCTTCTACAACAAAACAAAATAAAAACAAAGCCTTAACCTCAAAATGATTATTATTATTTTTTCTTATATAACATAATGAAATTGAACAAGCTCTGTGTTGTTCAGCTAATTATTTTCACAAATCGGAATGTGCACAAAAGACTGGGGGAGGTTGAAAGACATGGATGACACACCTAATGCATCCTTCAAAGCAAGTCAAATGAAGAACGCAAAATGTATCCAAACTCACACTCTGTATCCCTAACTAGAGTACTGTTTGTAGGAACAGCCATTTGTAGTAATAGCTGAAACCATAGCAGACATTATTGAGTTTGTTCTCCATCAGTAATGCATATCTCTGGTCTCTTGATCTTCTCAAAGAAAGCATATCCACGCTCTGCTTTTCAGCACAATGGTGACCCACAAAACTCAGACAACAGAAACACTTTAAATCCCAGAAGAACATGAAACACTAACAGATCTGTCTAGATTACAACATCTTCACCAGTCTGACTTTGTTTCTTTTATACAAATCTTCTTACTGAGAATTAACTGAGGTTTAGATGTTGATGTTTAATTGAACTTAATAAAGTTTGAAGTCACCGTTGTGGAGATGAGCATTTGCTTTAGTTGTGTTCTTGACTCTTGATTTTCCAAGTAGTTCTTTTTGCCTGGTTGATGTGTTATAAAAAGTTATAAAGTCAAGAGCCCAACTAAAGCAAATGCTTATATTCACAATGATGACTTCAAACTTTATTTGAACCTTATTATTATTTTCAAAAAAACATTAACATGTAAACATTTGTTAATTCTCAATGAGAAGTTTTGTATAAAAGAAATAAAGTCAGACTAGATGCTGAGATCTAGAGAGATCTGTTAGTGTTTCATGTTCTGTTGCTGTCAGTCATGTGATATTTAGGTAATTAATTAATTAGTTAATGAGTTAATTTTACAGTGAAGGTGTTTGTTTGTAATAATTTAGGAAATGCCTGTAAATTAACAGTGTTGTTAACTTATTTATATAAAGAGATTTGACTTCAATTTTAAGGTTTTTGTTTTGCACCCTGTGCTGCCAGTCATTTGACCCGTTTTTTGCCTTTTGTTTTACAGTCAAGGTGCTTGATCATTAAATTCAGGAAATAGCTGTAAAATAACGGTGTTTGTCATCTTATTTAAATAAGGAGATTTTACTTTACTGCATATAGAAAGAATCATTATACATTAATGAATGAGTCTTTTTCCTTACCGGTAATTGAGATGTATGTGTTAGCAGGTGTGCCTGGAAACTGATCAGCTGGTATTTCAGCTTTAAAAACTAAAGGTTTTCCCCCTGATCCATTTGGGGTGATAAACATAGAAGAAAAGCAAGACGGAGGAACAGTCATGAGTCATTTGCAGATTTTGTATGGTTTCAGTGTGTATTGAGCAAGAAAAGAGTAGAATGTGATTGTGGTCTTTGGATTGGCTGGAACTATAATGATATTCATAGTGTTTTTTGTTTTGTTTGGTTTTCATAATATGTGCAGTTTTATAAAATGCAAGTGTAACACAGTGATTATTGTGAGGTTATTGTGTGGTTCACAGTAAATCTCACCATTTTTAGTGGGACTGAGCTCCATGCGTTTAACAGGAAGTTGAGACTGCACACCCTCAGACTGAAAGAGAGAGAGATTGAGTAAGATAAATGAGTCAAAATATAGTAAACACCTATTGATCATTATGTGATGCAAATGACCGAATTAAATGAAAATTGACAGAATTAGCATCAGACGTACCACCACCTTCAGTGTCTTTCTCACTCCATCCGAATAACCAACAGCTGAAGCTTTCACCTCAATCATGTGTTTTCCCAGTGTCATGGGAATAATTACAAATGAAACCGCTTCACTGGAGCCTTTTTTAATGGATAATGTTGTGCTGTATTGGCCTTTCTTACTGGCAATGCTGCACACATTTTCTGTCTCCATTAAGTATACTTTAACCTTGTGAAAATGGAAAATGGTAGAGTGAGACAGAAATCACCTCAACGTATAACAGAAACGTCCTTCAAAGTAAACAAAGAATTGAATATACAGTAAAATGTATGATGATAGAGGACATTTTAGGCTTTAACAAAGGAGAGTATCCTACACTTTACGGTAAGGGTACATAAATTACCATGAATTCATGCAATAAACAAAATTTATCAAGAGCAATTTTTGAAGAGGACACAAACAATACAGCCAAAATTGTACTGGTAAGGATAATTATGTGTACACAGGATGTGGTGTTGTTCATCCTTGAATAACGAATTGAAGATTTGAACTTGTGTTAGTTCCTGATAAATCATGGTATATTAATGCATGAAGTAACGCATAATTCATGCATGAATTTAGGCACGAGTTTGTGGTTATTCATGTACCCTTACTGTAAGTGTTACCCCTAAACTTATTTTTAGTTTGAGTCACGAGCAGCTCAAAACTTCAAATGAGTCTTAGGATCCATATATGTTGTCATTTGTAAATTATTTGACTCAAGAATAAATGGTTACTGTGATGCACGCAGTTTTAAATTATAGCATGAAATCTCAGTTAAGTCTTAAATATCAAATCTGATCTACAGTACCGTCTTCAGATTCATTGGAGTGTAGTTGTGAACAATGGCCTTGATTTCAAGTTGTTCACCACGCACAACAGAGTAAGGGATCTTGAGATCAATGAAAAACATATCTTGAACAACCATCTCCTCAGGTTCAGCCACACAGATGCCTTTGAGGAGGAACACAGGCACACAGAAACATATAAAGCAGCAGCTCCTGGATGATAAAGTCATTTTTCAGACCATGTATTCTGCATTTGCAGCTTCACCTTACCAAGAGTTGGTGACAGACTGACAGCGAAGATCTGCCATGTAGTAATGGAGTCTTTTAGGTGGAACACTTTATCTGGAATTGATGTTGTTTCACTGTAATATGAGAAAATTACATATATTGAGATGTGACCCTGGATCACAAAACCAAAATTGAGATTTATAAATCATATGAAAGCTGAATAAATAAGCTTTTCATTGATGTATAGTTTGTTAGGATATGACAATATTTGGCCGAGATACAACTATTTAAAAATCAGAAATCTGAGGGTGCAAAAAAAAAAAAAAAAAAAAAAATCAAAATCAAAATATTGAGAAAATCGCCTTTAAAGTTCTTCAAATAATGTTCTTAACAAAGTATATTACTAATCAAAAATTAAGTTTTCATACATTTACAGTAGGAATTTTACAAAATGTCTTAATGGAACATGATCTTTACTTAATTTCCTAATGATTTTTGCCATAAAAGAAAAATCAATAATTTTGACCCATACAATGTATTTTTGGCTATTGCTACAAATAAACCCCAGCGACTTAAGACTGGTTTTGTGGTCCAGGGTCACATATAAGAACCGTTAAAGTACACTTGTCATGTTCATTTATATAGCTATTTTTTTTTCTTTTTTTTTTTTTTTTTAAAGAAACACACTAATAAACAAAAAATTAAATACATTTCTTGAACCATTACTTTCAGGAATCATTACTTGCAGTTAATTACAGCTAAACTGAAGATATTTTGAAGATGGGTCTTATGGGTTTGGAAAGATGATGTGAGTAAATTAAGTTTCATTTGTTGGGTGAACTATCACAGCTTTTGTCTAAAAGTCTCCTTCTTACCATTTACCGCAAGTGGGTAGATCAACCTCCTCCCAAAGCCAACTCTCAGGAAACTCCTTACGGGACACAATCTCCTCAGGCTTTACATCACACCATCCACCATCACCATCTTCATCATCATCACCTGTTTTAATAGATGAACAAAATAAAGAAATAAAGAAATAAACAGAGATGGAAAAGACCATTTAGAGCAAGAAAGCATCAGATAATCAAGTCAAATGTATTTCCATAGTGCTTTATACAATACAAATTGCTACAATCAGAATTTAATTTAATTTAATTTAATTTCCTCTATCTACACTATTCAACAGACCCGTAAAGCTGCTTGTTTTGTGGTTGTGCAGTTGCTACTGTGAAAGTAGAGTACTGATGTAATCATAGCTGTGATCATCATGATTTAAAAACCTAAATAGCAAACATGTTTGAAATGATCGAGGCAGCCAAGGTTTGTACGCGAGCAGATCAAGAGGTGCAAAAATTGATCTGTAAATGCCTCACATTACCTGATAATCTGCATCGAATACCATAACTGACTGAGATCTTCGACAAGATTTTTTTCTTTGATTCTTGGAAGGGAAAAATCTGCTTTCCCAGATAGCACACGTACGACTGCAAGATGTCTGTTAAAGATCTCTTGATCTGGAAAGCATCTGCTGTGTACAAATGTGTGGCGGACGTCTGTAGGATGTCAGTTTTGATAGAAAACGTCCAATAGATGAGCATATTTCGTCTTGCAGATGTAAATGCAGATGCCAAACAGACGTCTCCGAGATGTACGTGTGCTATCAGGTTTGTTTTCTTTTTAATTAAAATAAAAATAAAAATACAAAAATACAAAAAAGCCAGTATGCTACAGTGTGACATAGTTAAGAAATAGTGACAATCTTAATTCTGAAAGACACATACCACGAGCCATAATGATCTCCTCCTCCTCTTCGGTCTTCGTGTCTGTTTTCATCTCATTGCAGCAGTGAAGGAAGGCCTTGACACATTTTGGTCCGTCGACAATGTACGTGGCTCGCCGTTCACACGTGTAGCCGAGACTATTGTTCCTCATTCCATCAATACAACACTGCCTTAGTTCACCAGAGTATTGTTCAGCTGAGAAGAGAATGTTAGTGTAGAACAATGAGGGTAGTAGGAGAACCTGATGAGAAATTAAGGGGGGAAATACAAAGTACCTTAAATTTGTACTTTAAACCTTAACATGAACAGTGACCTAAATGGGAAGTCTCTGGATCACAGTGGAAAAAAAGAAGCCAGAAGATTGATTTGAACTGTAAGAGTAAAATCTGAGTAAAATGTAGTTTCTCACCCAGTGTACTAGTGATCTTCAGGAGACTCTCAGTTCTTCGTTTTCTCATTGCAAGTTTGGGACACTCAGGCTCTAGAGGACAATTCATTTGAATTAATTAATATGTAGTAAAAATCACTAAAGAATTCGAGAGCAGTGCAATCTATTTGGTAATGTTAATTAACTGTATTCCAAAACCAAGGAACTATAGACACAGGGAGCCGAACAACAAACAACATTGCATAGCAAAGACAATAGAAACAACAGGACAAAATAAATGTGAACAAGAACAACAAAGACCTGGAATACACTACACAATGATCCGCAGTCGTGTAGTAAATGACAGCCAGTTTTCCTCTGTCATTTACAAAGTCGGTAAATGTATGATGTCCAGTGTTTTAAAAATCTGTTCACATTTTAAAAATCATGTAGTGTATTACAGCCTTTGCTAGGGTAAGACTGACAGCTCTACATATGACAACTCAGATTTATAGTCAGAATTATAGAGTTAATGAGATTATAAATGCCTTAGTTCAATAAAAAATAATCATTGGGGATCTCGTTTTCAGTGAATAAAACTGTAGGCTTTAAAAAGTGTACTTGTTCTGGTCTTGGTGCCTCCTGCAGTGTTGGACTCAAACATCAGACCTGCATCAGTGAAAACCCCCATACTGTCCCTTCCGCTTCCTGCTGTACAGCCGATATCATGTTTCTCTATGACGTCCCAGATCTAGAGATGCAAAAAGACACCAGTTAAGTATGTTTTCAGCCAAAAATGTCATGTTGCGCTGAATTCTGAAGAAAATCCTTCACCTGAGTCTGGGTAAGTCTGTTCTTGTTAAGGACATGCACAGCCTTGTCAACCACCACCAGCCCAACTTTAGCACCAGGATCTCCAGTTATCTGCAGCCTGACTTCATCTCCTGTCTCATAGGGATTTTTCTTGTCCTTCACCTTAATCTGGAGCTGTTATTACACCAAGACATGCTATGTCAGAAAAAAAAAACAGACCTAGCTGCTTGGCACGTCACCTGTTTCTTGTGATGGTTGACCCACCTTTCCCATGCATGTGTCCTTTACATCGACCCAGACTGAATCAGACACCACCTCAGATGAGCCCAAGTGGTAATAAGCCACAAAGCGGAAGGACGGCACCATGTCTTTGGTCACAGTCACAGGCAGAGTAACTAGGGCTTGTCCTCTCCTCTTAAACCTGTGTACTTGAACAATCCGACCTTTACTCAAGATCTAAAAAAAGAAGCAGATGAATAAAAATAAACTTATGGTTTCAAACACAAGCTGTGGAGGTAACAAAATATTGATGTAATTAATTGATACTTTTGTGGTGGAAATTAATAAAAAAAAAATAATAATAATAATAATTAATAATAATAATAATAATAACCATTATCTGTACCATGCATAGGCACAATTTACGGGTGGGACATGTCCCCACCACTTTCTGCCAGGGTTGATACTGCCCCCACCACTTTTTTGAACATCTCGTGGCATGGTACTAATGCTGATAAAACGTTTGTTTCTGTTAAATAAGACGCAATCTGGTGCTGTAGTCTATTTCTGTTTCTGAAATCATGCTGAACATTCGTTGCGATGTTATTAGTGACAGAACATTCTTAATGTGACTCGTGCTCAGTGTTCACACGCGAGCACTTCAATTCATCGCAATGATATTGTGGGGACTATCTAAAAAAAAAAAAAAAATACACACACACACAAAAATAAATACACACAAACGTGTCCCTCCTCTTGATACAGGATCACTGATTAACATATAATCAGTGTTGGGGAAAGTTACTTTTAAAAGTAATGCATTACAATTTTGAGTTACTCCCTAATTATGTTGCTTAATTACTTACTATGGAAAGAAATGAATTACGTTACTTTTGCATTACTTTTGGGTTACTTTTTAAATCTGGGCAGGGCTTGCTTCTTTGTTTTTAATATAAAACTATTCTAATGTAAAAGCCCTTTTACACCAAAAGTGAAATGAATTCATCTTAGGCTGAAAGAAAAGTACATTTATGCAGGAGATCACTCTTCAGCTATAAAAAAAAATGAAGCACAAATGTTAGTTTATCTGAAGTAATTTTTGCTTATTAGTATAGCTGAATTGCATCATCAAAGGTCAGCAGCAAAGACACTGGTTAATAAAATGGGATTAAATACATAAAGGATGTATTTTGTTGTATTTAACATGTTTAATTATTGCAGGGTTGCATCATATTCTGAGCTTGCATTTCACTGTTTATATTCATTTTGAGGAATACTGAATCAATTTTTTGTGAGTGAGCTGAGGTAATGCATGTTCACATTTAGTCTAGAATACAATAACATCATGTTTACTCCTAATTTCCCGACAGGAGACTTGTCAATCAATAAATGGGGAGAAAAGTAACTGGTGTTACTTATTTGAAAAAGTAACTCAGATATTTTTGTAGAAATTCAAAAGTAATGCGTTACTTTACTAGTAACGCATTACCCCCCAATATATAATAACATATAATAATAAAATTATCAGTTTAAAAATATGTCAATGCATTAACCGCAAGTTACGGCACTGTTACCATGTATGTGTAGTCTAGATCTTTGGCTCCTGGACTTTGTCCAGTGTTCAGATTGACCATCATTTGATCACCAATCTGAAGCTCTGCAGCATCAATGCCGATGTGCAGGTAGTTTTTAGAGCCACCTTTGGGAATGTAGGCCTGAGCCGTCATCTTCTTCACTGCCTGCTGTTCATCTCTTAATTGTGGATCTTTGGTCTTTGCCTTAAAAACAAAAAAACAAACAAACAAAAAAAAATTATATGTATATATATATATATATATATATATATTTGCTTGTTGCACATCTTGGAAGGTCTTACAGTGATCTGCAGTGTAGAAGATCCTTCCAGAGTGTTGACTACAACCTTCACAATGCCATTGTCTCTTGTTTGACCACTGACGCTTTCACTGCCCACCACTTCCACTTCCACATTTACAGCAGGTGTCTGGTCAGGATTTGTTACGAAGACCTTTTATAAAACCCACACCAAATAAGAAAAAAAAAAAAAAAAACAACAACATAGGTGATCTTTGTTAATAATATTCATGAAATTATTCCCTAGTTCCTAAAACCCTTCAGGTTCTCAACCATCTAGTCATTGTTTTATACCGAGACGGCAAAGGGCATTCCAGGTTTGAAAAATTGTGGTGTTTTTTTGAAGTGGATGGTGTACGGCGACGTCACAATCTGAATGCCTCTCCTTTCTGCTTCCACCATTTCACTGCCTGAAACACACACAATTAGCTATTCACAAACAATCACACACATGCACGTCAAAATGGAGTCATACGGTATATGTTGAGTCTTACCAGTTAATGTTAAAATACTGACTGAAACATAGATTGATCGTCCAACCAGCTGGTTAATGTTTGGAAAGGTCTGAGTGATCATTTCACTGGTCAGTTTTGCAGTACCTGCTCCTTTCACGATCTATTCATGAATGAGAAAGACAGCAACATCAGTCTAGAAGATGCAATAGAAAGCCATTTAACTATTTATTTAAATTGTTGTCTAGGTGAGGAGAAATGTGTAGTGACCGATAGTGATGGGCGCTTTCAAAGCACTGCTTTGTGAATCTTTGAAACTTTTGTGAATCAGTTGTTCCGAAAAAGTGGTTCGTGGGCATGTGTCAAACTGCCAAAGTCATGTGATTTCAGTAAACAAGGCTTCAGTACATTATAACTGTTTCGAAACATTTAAAAATTTCAATGGTTTGATGTTGGGGGGCAGTTTCTGTAAACCCATGAATCATGCAAGTTGAGATCAAACCCCAGTGGCAATCCATTGAACCAGTGTCTATGCTTTTTACCTGATCGCGGATCAGTTTCATCGATTGTTAGACTTTTTTAAAAGCTGTTTTTCTGCATGTTTTAGCCTGCGTTTTTGCATTTACACACTTTCGACTTTCGATTATGTTTTTTGAGGAAAACATTTTTTTTCTGCATATAATTGACTTCATTGGTGCCCCGATTTTGAACTTCCAAAATGTAGTTTAAATGCAGCTTCAAAGGACTCTAAATGATCCCAGCCGAGGAAAAAGGGTCTTATCTAGTGAAACGATCTGTCATTTTTTTCAGTAAATAACAATTTGTATACTTTTTAAGCACAAAAGCTTGTGTAGCACCGGCTCTGGGATGCGCATTCACATACTATTGAATCACATCGAAAGGTCACGCGGAACTACAGACCCAGTGTTTACAAAGTGAATGCACAAAGACTAAGAAAGTGCAAGTAAGTCAAATGCCGTTTACAAACAAAAAGGTGCAACGATGTTGGACGATTCTGAAGTTGTAGGAGAAAATAAGATGGAGTTTTTCGACATACTCTACCTTTTTGAGCCAGAGTACACAGGCGATGAACTTTTTCGAAAACAATGACCGATCATTTCACTAGATAAGACCCTTTTTCCTTGGCTGGGATTGTTTAGAGCCCTTTGAAGCTGCATTTAAACTAGATTTTGGAAGTTCAAATTTGGGGCACCAATGAAGCCCATTATATAGAGAAAAATTCCTGAAATGCTTTCCTCAAAAAACATAATTTCTTTACAACTGAAGACAGAAAGACATTAACATCTTCGATGACAAGGCAGTGAGTAAATTATTTGTAAATTGTTGTTCTAGAAGTTGCCATAGGTTGAATCGACCTTAACAGCATCATATTTAGTCCCTGAAATGGAATTTACCAGGGAAAAAAAAAAAAAAAAAACGGATTGCTCCCAGCATGCATTGCAGTATGAATAAATTATGCAGTTGAATTGCCTTAGTATGTTTTTTTATTTTTAATTTTGCTTAGTATTTTCTTTTATTTTTAATGTTGCTGTTGTTTTTGTTGTGACTTCTTAGTAGCTTGTTTTGTGATGTTCAGAGTATAACAGAATATTTTGTTGATTGTTACCATTGTAAAGATTCATTTGCTGAGTCTTGATGTCTGTGTTTGTCTGATTGTAAGGCTTTTTTTTTTTTGGTACATATTGTGCTGTTGTCATGATGCATTGCTCCGCAAGGCTAGATTGTGAGGAAAAAAAAAACTCAAATAATGCTTAAAGGTGTAATTTTTCTTGAATTTGAGAGAAGTGTTGCTTTTTCTGACAGAACTGCAAGGGTGCCGATATTTTTGGCCATGACTGTATGTATATAGTTAGAAGCAAGTCTCAAGTCAATTCCCAAGTCTGCAAAGAGTTACAGTTAATGAGATAATTAAGTGATGATTGTGCGTTAGTGATGAACACCTGCTGTTATTGAGAATTACAGAGGATCAGATGTTGATGTTTTATTGGTTAAATGATATCACCATGATGGAGATCAGTGTTTGCTCTAGTTCAGCTCTTGACCCCTGACTTCCTGTGTTAGATCTGTCTCTGTAGCAATGCAATTTATTTATTTATTTATTTTTTAACAGTGTATGCTACAAAAGATAGGTTGAGTGTATGTGTGAGGCATCTAATATTTAAACAGGCAAGATGTTTAATGTCTCTCACCTGTACTTTTTGCACAGATTTAGGAATACTTGTTTTCTTCTCTCCATCCATCACACCAAACACCACAAAAGCATTTCCATCCACATCCTGTCCAAACAGGTACCTATAGAAGCATTTTAATTGATATTGTATATCTGACTTGAATAAAATCAGTTCATTTAAATGTTACCGCAGGAAGCACATTCAGGTTACCTAAAACACATTTACACAGCTAATGTATTCTGAATGATGTATTACTATATGCACTGAGCAACACTCTTGCTCTTGATTTGATGAAATTCATGCAAATTCAATCAGCCTGTATTTATTTATTTTTTAGCCATGATTTTGAATCCAGTCCTCATTGGAATATTTGGTTTCCACTAATTATTGTTACATTATTTTGTTCTCAATTAATTATACAACATAAGTAAAGATTTTTAGCTTGAGATCCAATGTGTGATTTAAGTGTCCCCTTAATATGTTTTAGCATACTATATTAGCATATTCATAAATTAACCAAGATTAATAAATGCTTTACAAATAATTTGTTGGTTAGTTTGTAACACCTAATGCATAAATGACCTTCAGATAAAATAAGTTACCACATATGTTATAGTGCAGATCAACTGGAAAGTGACTGACACTATAGAAATGTTCATACCACCAGTAAAATAGAGAATAACAACAACACACAAAATATGCCTGTTGAGAATAAAAGATAAATGTGACCCTGGACCACAAAACCAGTCATAAGGGCCTTTTTTTATTTTATTTTAATTTATACATACATACAAAGGCTGAATAAATAAACTTTCCTTTGATGTATGGTTTGGATCTGAGGGTGCAAAAAAAAAAAAAAAAAAAAAAAAAAAATCTAAATATTGAGAAATATTGAGAAAATCACAGTTAAATTTGCCTTTAAAAAGTTCTTAGCAATGCATATTACTAATCAAAAATTACATTGATATATTTATTTTTATTTAGCATAAAAGGAAAATCGATAATTTTCCATCCATAAATCCATACAATGTATTTTAGGCTAGTGCTGCAAATACACCCATACTACTTAAGACTAGTTTCAAGGTCCAGGGTCACAAATGTTTTTGTTACTTTGGGGGTACACTATCTCAACACAAGAATGACATGATGAGTTTTTTGGTTTGGTCATACTACATTATTCTGTAGTTTACATATAAATCTATTTTAAATCAATGTGTTGACACTGTAGATTATTTTTTATTACAATGAAGCAGAACATATTTTGTCTTACTTGGCTTCAATGTCGACCGTCAGACTCTTATCAGTCACATAGAAGAATGACTTACTGGGATTTAGTTTCACTTCAAATGTTGGAAGCACTTAAACCAAACCAGACACACACATAAACAAATACATTATTTGAATATTTAATATCATATTCTTGTACAGCACACAGTTTGTTGACTCAGGTCTTACCATATTCTTTGACCTCAAAGTCTGCAGTAAACTTCTTTCGAGGATTGTTTGAGAACAGTGTGACCACCTTCCAGATCCCAGGACTGAAACAAACAGAACACATCTCGAATCATGTGCATGTCTCATTTCATTATGTTGGAAAAAGTGGTAACAGATCACGAACAGGATTTTGCTGCTGTTTATTGATAAATGATCAGATGTTGTCCTGAAGCAGACATCACAGACAGATAAAATGTTTTAAACATGTTATAAAATGTTGTAAAAATATAGTTTTTGTTGTGTCACTCATGTTGAATAGCTTCAGTCCTGACAGTGTTTTATGCACCTGGCAATCTCAGGAATGGGGTATTGTCCAGATTTTATCCCTTTCACTGGAGATATCTTCTCTGTTGAAACTGTGATGCCTTGAGGATTCTTCAGAAACACAAAAACCAGCATTAATGCTACAACTGCTAAGATCATCAGTGAAATGTTGCTCATTACTGCTGAAATGTCATGAATGAGTGTGAGTGTGCATACCTTGATTTCCACTGTGATTTCAGACTGACTGTGTGGTGTCATGTTGGGCATCACAGAGAAAATCCTGTACTTAACTGCAAAAGAAGCCAAAGCAGAAATATGTTTTAAAAGTTTTATGTACACAGTAAAACCCCCAGTGTTAAATTAACACTCCCAGTGTTTATATAATTCTCACTCAGAGTGATAAAAAGTAACACTGAAGCAGTGTTAAAATTAATGAGAAAATTAGTTGATTATATGGCTGATGATTGAGCATTACTAAACAACATCTGCTGCTGACAAACTGAATCACTGAAAGAAAGAGAATGAAATCAGTTATTCAAGCCTCTATTCTGATATTTAAACATAACCATCAACACCTGATCAAAACAAACATGTCTGATAAACACACAGCCACTGCAATTAAAAAACAAAAAAAACAAAAAACAAAAAAATATTTAAAGTCAAGGGGTCATCATCTAATTAATTAACTAATTATCTCATTAACTTTAACACTACTTGAGTGTTACTTTTATAACAGAATTATTGTTTTAATTTAACACTGGAGGTTTTACTGTGTATTATTATTATTATTATTATTATTATGTGTTAAAATAAAACCTTATGTAGTTGACAACAACTTTTACTATGCATTAGTATAGCCCTCAACAAAAAGTCACAAAACTTTCTGTCCTATTTATTTATTTATTCATTCATTTATTTAATTCTCAATTCCCTCTCTGCGAATCACTTTCCAAAGCCACGCCTATAACACATGAACACATACAGGCAGACCAGAGGCTAACGATGAGAGAAAAACATAATAATCTACCCTGCCTTTCATTGTACCTGTGCTAGCAGGTGTGTAGATGGGCTTGTCTGTTTGTACGAATATATATCCAGACTGGAATGAGAGCATGACCACTTTCCAGAGTGACGGATGGAAACTGAGCTTGTAGATGCACATACTGCTTCTCCAGAGGATCATCAGAGAAGAAGTTCTGATCATCAGGGATCTGTAGAACAGATAATCTGTCAGTCTAAATATATCTGATCATAAAATAATAAGAATGATACATCAATGCACTTAATTTCTGCACTCTCACCTTTATATCTGTAAGGATCTGGAAACTGTTTTTTGCAGCCAGTGTCACTGACTTAGACAGTATCTCCCTGTCTTTTTTTGGGTAGTTCTTAATTATGATCTTCACATTCAGGTCTCTTCCAGAGTAATCCTGAGCCTCCACAAACACGTTCTCTGAAGAACCCACCCTCAGCAAATTAGGAGCTGACAGAACAAATCTGAGGAGATCAAATAAGAGCGTTTGAGAACAGATCTGTTAGTGAATCCATGAACAAACCATGTGTTTGATACTCACAGTGGGTCACATAGTGTGAGGAGCGGTGAGGAGAGAAGAACAACAGTCAGAAACAGCAGCTTCACGTCCATCCTGTCTGTCTGTGTGTCTCTTCCTGTGAGCGTCTGTGAACCTGCAGCAATTCAGATTTATACCCGCCTCCACGACCCTCAGAGTCCAAACTGCTCGCTCTGTTTCGATCTGTTTGTTTGCATTTTGAATCACTAACACAGTTTTTACATAATTTGATTCTTCAGTTCACCAGTGCAGAATTTAAAAATACCAAGTACAATTTACACCCTTAAAAATAAAGGTGCTTTAAATGGTTTTTCACAGCGATGCTATAGAAGAAGCATTTCTGGTTCCACAAAGAACAATTCAGTCAAAGGTTTTTTAAAGAACCATCTCTTTCTTACCTTTTTATAATCTGAAGAACCTTCTTTTGCCACAAAGACCTTTTGTGAAACAGAAAGGTTCTTCAGATGTTAAAGGTTCTTTATGGAACCATTTAAACAAACAAACAAAAAAAGGTTCTTCTATGACATCGTGAAGCACCTTTACTTTTTAAAAGAGTAGGTAAGAATTTTATTTTCAAACATTTTACAAATAGAATCCAGAATCAAACACACAAGTTCACGTTGTCTAATGTAGAAATAAAGCTGCGTGCGGTTTTGTGTATCAAAGGAGTTTAAAAGGGCATGAAGAGTTAACTGCAGTCCAGTTCAGATTTCCTGTAAATTACCTGCAAAATCAGTTGTGTAAATTCAACCTTTGGTAAATTGGCAGTTGCTCTGTTGATCTTTTAGCGGTCAAGGGAATTTATTTATTGAACATCTTATAAGAAAATATGCCAAAGATGTTTCAGAACAACACATGTTGTGTAAATGAGGTTTAGATTTTGGAACCCTGCGACAATAATTTTGAGCAACTAATAACTGATAAAAAATAAATAAATAAAAAATGTATTGACCTCCGATCCTGAGATGGTCATACAACAGATTCATAATGATGTTAAATGTTAAAATAAAAAAAAGCCACATAATTAATAATGAGGTCAACCTCAAGGTAATATTTATTGTCTCCTTTGGGAGAAAATTATTTTGGATAAGAGAACTGCTGCACATCAACACACAAGAAATTAGTTAACATACAACATTAATATCCATTCTAGCCATATAATCATACATCATAAAAACATTTTTTTTTTCTTCTTTCCTTTTCCTTTCCCTTTTAAACATCCTGCCATAATTGCTCATTAATCAGTTTAACAGACAATGAAACAAATTAATATTTTATCAATTATGCCTGCATAATGAAGCCCTGTATATTCTGCCAGAATTCATCAGTGCATACTCAAGGTACAACACATGCAAAGAGTCCAGTAAAATCATATTGGTCTGCTAGACCATACACAACTCAAAATGTCTTGTAAACTCCCAAACCATACAATAATTCAAGATCTTAAGAGAGACTGCTTGCTTTTAGACTTGTTACTTTATAAAAAAAAAAAAAAAAAAGTTGAATCATATTGTTACTTATTCCAAATAGTCATAATCTTTGTAAAAAAAATTAATTAATAAATAATAATAGTAAATAAATTAATTAAATTAAATTGTAGGCACTGATGAATTCTAGTACATGTGTACCATTTAATCCTCTGGGGTCTGAGGGTGTTTTGGGGCCCTGGAGAAGTTTTGACATGCCCTGACACTGGTGCTTTTTTCAGTATCTTAAAAACCTATTAATGACTTAAGTCTAATTTCATTGTAATCAGCACAAACTGGGCTACAATAATATGTAAGCAACATGAATGTACATGTTTGTGTTTTTGAGAAAACAATGTTTATGCGTGGTTAGTGAAAATCTAATTCTTTTAAGTCACTGAAATAAGAAGAAACACATGCAGAGGGAATATGTGAGGGAGTGACAATGGGCACTGAATATTTAGTGATTCACACCTGAGAGACAAAAGGCCCTCCCCTAATGGGCCATCAATGAGACTGTGACTGTCAGGTAAGAAACAATGTGAGATGATTCAAAGATTGGGGGTTTAGATTATCTGTATTTTATTTACAACAAAGTATAATATAAACATAATACATTATGAAGGTCAATGACACATTATTAAGCACACTGATCTAAACACACACTCAAAAAAATATTTCAGCCCTTAACTTAATTTAATTATGTACAAAATTTCCATGCATTTAGATTACATAGTTTTAACTTAAACAAATCAAGTAAACTTAATGTGATTCAAATGCATCAGTCTTACGTAAATGAAACATGTAAAGTTGATGTAATATTTCCCAGTGTTAAACAAACCCTGCTCAGTGTTCATGTGTTTCCACACTACAGAGTGTTCAAGTAGCATTGACACAGTGTTGGAGTTAAGGAGATCATTATGTCATGATTGACCAATAATGATGAACACCTGCTGTTTACAAGCAGAATCACAGAAGGAAAGAGAAACACAAGAATCAGCCACAGCCAAAGAGAAAATGAACTTAAATAAAGACATTAAATCTCTGATTAAACAACTCCACAAACAACATTACAGTTTGACTTGATTTCTGTCATATATCCACAAATATTATTTGAGAACGTCTAAACAGAGGTTTAGATGTTTTATTTAAAAAAATGTTTCATTTGACCTCACCATCATGGCGAACAGGGTTTACTTTAGTTGGGCTCTTGACCCTTGACTTTTTTAATATAGTTTTTTTGTTCTTTGGTTGTTGTAATTGTGTTCGTAGAGCACATTTGTATAGCGCAAAAAAAGGGATCCTTATTAAGTGTTCTTGGTTAACTATTATTTTTGTTGCAATCATCATCCAGTGGCCTGATTTGCTGATATTGTTCAGTGGTTTTCCTGTTAGTTTCATGACATTTATAGTAGTTGTGTGAACTGTTACTATTACTACTTTAAGATCTCCAGTATTACTTAGACACACACACACACATCAAGATTCAGCATATGAATCTCAACAATGGTGACATTCAACAGCTGCATGCTGGGAGTCATGGGTGAGTTTTATAATCTGCTGTTACCCAGCATGCAGCTGTTGAATGTCACCATTGTTGAGATTCAAATGCTGATTCTTGATGTCTGTGTGTGTCAAACTGATGCTGTAGATTTCAACATTTAGTGTATAAGGTAAACATCCATAATAGTTCATACACCTGTTGTAAACATTATGAAAATAATAGACTAACCACTGCATGAGATCAGTGCATCATGCCACTGGATGATAATGATTTAACAAACAACAAAAATTAACCAAAAACACCTAATTAGACTTCTTTTTGGCTTTTTAATTTTGCTATAATAAATGTGCTTCATACACATAACTACAGCAACCAAAATAATTAACAGAAAAAAATCAAAAGTCAAGAGTCCAACTAAAGTAAACCCTGTTCACCATGATGGTGAGGTCAATTGAAACAAACAAAAATAAAAAAAAATAAAACATCTAAACCTCTGTTTAGACGTTCTGAAATAAAATTTGTGGATATATGACAGAAATCAAGTCAAACTGTAATGTTGTTTGTGGAGTTGTTTAATCAGAGATTTAATGTCTTCATTTATTTAAGTTCATTTTATCTTTGGCTGTGGCTGATTCCTGTGTTTCTCTTTCCTTCTGTGATTCTGCTTGTAAACAACAGGTGTTCATGATTATTGGTCAATCATGACATAATGATCTCCTTAACTCCAACACTGTGTCAATGCTACTTGAACACTCTGTAGTGTGGAAACACATGAACACTGAGCAGGGTTTGTTTAACACTGGGAACTATTACATCAACTTTACCTGTTTCATTTACGTAAGACTGATGCATTTGAATCACATTAAGTTTAATTGATTTGTTTAAGTTAAAACTATGTAATCTAAATGCATGGAAATTTTGTACGTAATTGAATTAAGTTAAGGGCTGAAATATTTTTTTGAGTGCAGAGATGTGAATAGATGTTGTGTAATTCCTGAATTCTGTTCAACAAGTAACACAAGTAAATCATACCTGATATTTAAGTGCTTGCAAAACTCATCATCAGTAGTCAAAGAACTTGTTTTACCAATAGAATATCAGTGTAGTTGAATATCTGGTACAGCGCGCTCAGAGGAAAAGTTTGCAGGATTCTGTGAGGATTATGTGCTGTGCAGGTATCAGATCACAAACAACTAAAGCAAAACAAAAAACATATGTGAGCATGTTAATATCAGGAGCAATCATCCTTGCTAAATAAAAGCATTAGTTCTATAATTTCTATCCCAAAAAATATTTATATAGGTATCTGGTCACTAAAATAAATAAATAAATGAATAAATCAGTGAGCATGTTGATAAGCCTAGAGCAATATTGTTACATTAGCAATCACTAATATTGCCCATGTGATTTTATAGCTATCATATGCACACATGCTTTGTATTTATTATTATACAGTATAAAAACAACATCTGAGAAACTAAACTATTATTAAGCACATTATGTACACATTTGAGCAGACATTTGCAGACAAAGTATTCAACAGTAAAGACTGGTCTAAGCATTCTTAGACTTTTATATCGTCTAAACATTAGCCCTAGTTTTATTTCAATTTGTTCACGAAACATAAAACATTCCTGACACCTTACAGATGCATTGAAAAGTTGCCTATGATATTTTAAAATGGTACACTCGATTTCACATATTTTAGTCAGAAATTATAGTTTTGAAAAAGTCCAACTAGTAAATGCTTTCAAGTTTATGTCACAACAACACATTATCTAATGACCATAAGAAACATTACTTACACTGTATAAGATCCTCTCATCATCTGCCTGTAGCCACGCTCGTGTTCTGTTTGTGAGATAAACAAGCTCAGCCTGTTCCTCTCAGCGTGTCCTCATACGGAGTAAATACAAGGCTTTTCCCTCACAGCGCCTTCGTCAAAGATCGAAAGTAGCCGACACAAACACGTTGCGGCTTTGTAATAACAATAGGGCCTAGCAGCGCGTGATCTAATTAGCGGTAATGAGCTCAGAGGGGAAAACAGGACATGGCATTGGTTTCATATGGATTACTTAAACACAGAATATGTGTTTTTGATTAAACTTCATTTAAAAGTAGACATTTCAAGCTTTCTATAGATATATCTCTCATGTTTGTGTGTCATGTATTGTGTGTACTGGATATTCACGCAGACTGAGAAGACTGAAAGGATACCCTGTATATTTTCTTTATTTACGAAAACCATGAACATTTGTTAATATGTTGAGCATACACAAATAAAAGCAAACTTTCTACAGATTCAGGTGATGTATTACTTTTATGTGCTCAATCAATGAGGGAGCAATTCAAGTTCTTTTTGCTGTCATCTGGAAAATATGCGAGTGTTCCCGCCGACACCTTAGCCGACCCTAGGACGTTAAGATCACTGCCAATGTGGGCATGTCTTGACCATGAACCACACCAGAGCTCCACACTAATCTGCAGGTCTATGACCTCTTCTGTTGTCATAACATTTATCTGCAAATAGTGGCCATCACTATTTGCAGATTTTGCAGCTTTGGAGGGTCAGGTTTTTGCTTGTTCAGCTTTGTAGCTTGTTGTAATGTTGTTCATTCTATAACTTGTATTATATCCACATTATCCTCGGTTTGTGATGAAGATGGAAGAATTGAGAAGATTGGTCACACACCATAATTAACCCAGCATGAACATGTTCATAATGTATTCATTTAACCTTTATTATGGAAGTACACCAGCATATTTTGGTAAAAATATTATTATTATCATGAACAATGTATTTAGGCTATGCAAGAGATAATGTTATGTTTGCAGTAAAGAAATACTTATACTATTTAGCACTGTGTTCGAGGAGGCTGTTGTGGAACTCAGAAATGCTGTATCGCTCCCTGTGTTCTGGAGTTTGACTTTCCTCTCTTGTAGGCCAGTATTCAAGCCAGGTCTGCTCTCAGAAAATATTCTGCAGACTAAAAAACAACAGAAAACACACTGTGAATCAATTTTGGTATCTAACTAACAAATAAAAGGTCATTAAATATACAAATGTCATGCTAACAGACATTGAGTTGATGCCTTGTTTATTTTTGATTTGGTTTCCATTATTCTAACAAATGACTCATACAGTTGTTTTGTTTTCATACACTTGTTTTTATGATGTTATGTTGCATCATAAATTTACTGGGTTTTGGGTTCGTCTGTGCAAAAGCAAAATCCTGCAAGAAGAGCTAACATCTACCTTTCCCCAAACCTTGACACATCACTGGATTTACCCACACAGCAAAAAGCCCAGTGTTAAATTAACTCTCCCTGGAGTTTATTTGAATCAACACTCAAGAGTATTAAAAGTAACACTGAAGAGTGTCAAATTAACATTGAAGCAGAGTTCAAGTTAATGAGATAATTAGTAATTAATTAAGTGCAGATGTGTAAAATCCAGGTTCCATGAGTAAAAGTCTTCCCCAGTATTTTGTTCCAATCACCTGGATTTAATAATTAGCAAATTTTTTCAGCCAGTAGGTCAGAGATGGGACCAAGTCATTCCTTTCGAGTTAAAGCAAGCCTTGAGTCAAATCCCAAGTCCTCAAAGAGTTAATGAGGTGACTAATTAAGTGATGATTGTGCATTAGTGATGAACATCTGCTGTCAACAAGCAACATCACTGAAGAAAAGACAAACACAAGAACTACAACTGACAACAGCCACAGCCTTGGATAAAATCAACCGAAAAAATGAAACAAAACAAAAAACAACATTAAATCTCTCAAGATCTGATTAAACATCTACACAGACAGCATCACTAGCTTCACTCAGTACTAACCAGTCTGACTTTATTTACAGACTGACTGAGATTTATATGCTGGTTCTTGATGTCTGTGTTTGTCTAAATAATGCAGATGTTTAAAATTGTATATGCATTACTTTAAATTCTTTCACTGTAGCTATTAAAGAAATGGTCTACTTGCATGCTGCAAAACCTAAACATATAAGAAAAAAAAAAATATTTTGGATGTAGTCAAGCAAGTTCATGATGATTACACCACCATATTAAAACAGCTAGTGACTGCTCACTTTGCTGCTCTGATCTCACTGTTTCATAACACCACATGCACTGTTATGCTGGTTTCACACTGCACGCATAAGCAGGACGTAAGCAGGGCATATTTTTCCCGGCACCCATGTTAACGAATGAGAGCATTCACACCGCCCACAGTGGCGGCACGGCAGCACCGTAGCAGATAAAAAAATATTTTTTTCCCGAACTTCCAAAACAAATTTAATTAATTTATACTGTTTTTTTTTTCTGACGTTACTCATTAACTGTAATTATTATATTAGCCTACATATATAGCCTATATTTATTATTACAACTACATGTTGCCATAAGAACAGGTGTCATGCTGACATCATGATGACACTTGCAAACAAACACACATGTCACAGACATTCTGCTTCTGCTTCTGCTTCTGCTTCTGCTTCTGCTTCTGCTTCTGCTTCTGCTTCTGCTTCTGGTGTGAAATTGGCATTACAAAGAGAGATCTAATGCAGGAGGTCAAGGATCAAGAGCACAACTAAAGCACACAATGATCTCCATGGTGGTGGCATCATTTTAACCACTAAAACATCAACATCTGATCCTCTGTAATTCTCAGTAACAGCAGGTGTTCATCACTAATGCACAATCATCATTTAATTAGACAATTACCTCATTAACTTTAACTCTTTGAGGACTTGGGATTTGACTCGAGACTTGCTTGTGACTTGAAAGGAATGACTTGGTCCCATCTCTGACCTACTGGCTGAAAAACTAATTTGCTAATTAACAAATCCAGGTGATTGGAACAAAATACTGGGGAGGACTTTTACTCAAGGAACCTGGATTTTACACCTCTGATTAAGTGATGATTGATCATTATTGAAGACACCTTATGTTAACAAGCAGAATCACCAAAGGAGAAAATCACAAGTTTTGTGTCACCATTATAGTGGTCAGTGCATTATAGTGGACAGTGCATTAATTGGGCTCTTGACACTTACATTTTTAACATTAGATTTTGTTTGGCTGCTGTAACAGAGTTAAAACATCCAAACAAACCAGAGGAAAGACAATTATGTGACCTTGATTATGTTTTTCCATAACCTTCATGTAGTGACCTGAAAAAACTTAATTACAATTTCTTTACTGACTATATCAACCCTGTGAACAACATACCACCTATAATCAGACAAATGTTTTTAAAGGGATCATCAGATGTTAAGTTCACTTTTTCAAATCGAGACATTCTCAGATGCCTGTCATTGTTGCGTCACACCCACAGAGGCCACTCCCACAATAGTTGATTGACATGAGCATTTTACCTCAGATCAGCTGTAACAGTCCAGCCTCCATGTTTTGATGCCAGAGCAGGGATGCAAGTTAGACAAGAATTGAGCGATTAAGGTGTTGTGTTGTTGGATGTAATAATGAACGTAGTGGTCGTCATTTACTCCCGACATCTGAGCCGCTGAAGATGCAGTGGATTATGTTTGTTTGTGAAGGGAATGCGCCTCCCGATCTACATATATCTGTCTATGTTAGTGTGAATTAATCGTGATCCAGCTTCACCTACAGCAGAAGTGAGTATAAGGGTATTTTTTTTATGAATCTTAGCGATCCCCTTTCCTAATAATGTGCTAGTTAGCAAGTTTAGCGGCTAAATGCATGTGTTGTTTTACACTACCATTAAGAATTTTTAACCAAAGTATATTATAGACTTTTCATTAAGACCCTAAAGAATCATATCAACTTGTGGAAAATGGGCATCCGATGGCCCCTTTAAAACTTACTTTGCACAAACTTTGTAAAACATTTAATTAAAACACAAAAATGAAGAATCACAACAACAGTGACCATCAAAAAAGCATGTTGTAGCCAATCAGAACTCATCCATGGCTCCCATCATGCATTGCAGCAAACAAACACTGACCACTATAATGGTAACATAGAATTGTGATTTTCTCCTTTGGTGATTCTGCTTGATAACATCAGGTGTCTTCAGTAATGATCAATCATCACTTAATTAATCACTAATTATCTCATTACCTTTAACTCTGCTTCAGTGTTAATTTGACACTCTTCAGTTTTACTTTTAACAGTCTTGAGTCTGGAGTCAAATAAACTCCCAGGAGAGTTCATTTAACACTGGGCTTTTTGCTGTGTGAGACACTTCACATTCACAGGGATCATGAGGTTTTCCTTGAATGTTCTAGAATTAAGTAATGCACTCATTACTATACAGGTGTGAAGTATCACTGCATCATCAATACCTCTTCATTGAAGAGTCTTCAAGATTTATTTATTATTTTTTTATTATTATTATTATTATTCACATCTAATTCTGTCAGAAAGCGTCAGGAATAATCTGTATCCATTTGTTTGATTTCATTCAGATTATACCTATTCAGATATCCAGAAATGATCCTTTAAAGGGGTCATCGGATGCTAAGTTCACTTTTCCATGCTGTTTGAACATTAATGTGTGTTGGTGTAACCCTGTATAATTTATAATATTGATTTATTAATAAAATCACTACATTTTTTTTAAGAAATTTAATTCATGATTAAAAAGCAGAATTCATCATATGATGTGAGAAAAATCATAAAATCTAAAAAGATTATATGTCAGTAAGTTGATTGACATATCAGGGATCAACCAATCCTGTCGTGTTTAAGTTGAAGTCCCGCCCCTCCACGTTAGGCGCTAATGGGAGAGCCATTTTAGTTTTCTCTGGGAAATCAAAGAGGTGAGCAGCAGCGAAGTTCAGAGCAAGAAAGAAAAAAAGAGTCGTAGAAGATTAAATGCATGGATGTCTGTTTTATTTTTGGATTTTGGTCAGGTTTTTTTTTTTTTTTTTCCATGCTGGAATTGTCCCTTCCAGTTAGAAGATGATGCAAGATGGCAAACCAATCCACACGAGACGAATGCTGATTGAGGTGAAACAGGTAAACTAACCCAGGAACAGGGTAGGAATATTCCGATCATCTTTTCTTGAGAGACTGCTCAAAGTAATATTTTTTTTGTGTGAAAACGGAACTGCTTTTCCTTCGGTTTTTGTGCCGCACGGAATTTTCACGGTGAATCGATTCAGACTCAAACGTGCTGAACTTGAACTGACTGTGAATCTTTTTTTTTTTTTTTTTCCTGAATTGGAGTAAACGAACTAAACTTTTCTGAACCAAGTTGTTTGAACTGAATCTAAGGAGTCAAATTCCACGAAATGAATCTTTTGTTTTGATTTTGAGTTCTAAATCAAACAAGAAAAACTTTTCTGAGATTAACTTTTCACAGTGAATTTACAGAACTGAATGCATTGAACAGAGTTATTGAACAAAATCCATTGAATCGTTATTCTGAATTGTCCTTTTGGATACCAAAGGGTTGTTCTTGTTTTGTTTTAATTTTACTTGAAGGTGTCAAATCGTTACTTGAACATTTAATGTTGAAAGGCTGCATTCTAACTAAATGTCCTAGTATTGGGTGCACCCAGATTAGTCAGTGAATGTCTTTAATTCTCTGTTATTGTGATTTAACATTCAAACTGACACTGTAATACTGTGAACACTTGATTTATTTTGTTTTATTGTCCCAAAGGGAATCCATTTATTTTCAATACAAAATTATTTCCTTTAGAAAAGCAAAAGTTGTTTCATTTACATCTCCGTAGCCGAACCTACTGGTCTGAAGTTAATATTAGCAGCAAGTGCATATTATTTGACACATGTGCTACATTGGCAGTGCATGTACAAATCTACCCTATAATGATAAAAATCCATGCAGTGGTTTTTAATTAATCTGTAAAAACGATATCCCCTTTTTCAAATCGAGCCATTCTCAGATGCCTGTTGTTGTGGCGTCACACCGACAGAGGCCGCTCCCACGATAGTTGATTGACATGAGCGTCTTACCCCAGATCAGCTGTCACAGTCCAGTAACTTTCCATGTTTTGATGCTGGAGCAGGGATGTAAGTTAGACAAGAATATCTCCGATTGAGCGATTGAGGTGTTGTGTTGCTGGATGTAATAATGAACATAGTGGTCGTCATTTACTCCCGACATCTGAGTCGCTGAAGATGCAGTAGATTATGTTTGTTTGTGAATAGAATGCGCTTCCCGATCTACATATATCTGTCTATGTTCGCACAAATCATTCGTGATCCAGCTTCACTTACAGCAGAAGTGAGTATAAGCGTTTTTTTTATGAATCTTTGCGATTACCTTTCCTTATAACGTGGTAGTTAGGAAAGTAAACAAGACCGTCTTTCCACAGAGAGAAGAGAGGGGTGGGGTGAGCAGAGCTCATTTGCATTTAAAGGAACAACCCCTTAGAATGAGATGATTTTTGCAGAGCTCATTTTGACAAGGTAAAAAGGGTGTTATTTTACAAAATCATTGAGAAAGTATATTAGAGACTTTTCATTAAGACCCTAAAGAATCATATCAACTTGGGCATCCGATGACCCCTTTAAAGTCTCTTACGGCTCTTTTAAAATGATTATACGAATTCATTGCACAAAATGAATTACAATGTTGGATTAGTGGTTCAGAATAAAACATCAGAGTAATCAGATCATCCTTGCAAGGCACAATATGTCACACCATTATTAATTAGTCAGGCGTCTGAAATTAACATTTTTCAAGTTTCAATCAGTCATCCTTTTTTTTTTTTACAAAATTACAACAAAGTATTTTGGCTCAGACAATATTATCTTAGATTTAATAAAAACATGCTAGAGATCACGTTTAATTTTCAGTGATCAACAAATAGGTGATATATAATTATGTAGCACATCCGTATCGAGTCAGGCGATTCTGAAGCAGAGAGATGCTGATGTATCGATCTCTGTGTTCTGGAGTTTGGCTTTCCTCTCTTGTAGGCAAGTATTCAACCCAGGTGTGCTCTCCAAAAATATACTGCAGACTAAAATCAACAGAAAGTAAAGTCAAAACATACGTAATGGCCGCTTTAGCTACACTGTATATCTTTATGAATCGTGCATAATTTGAAGTAAAAGGATCAATGACCAAGGTGAAAAAAAGGAAAACCCTTTCAGAAATCAACAGTTACATCACCTGCACATTTTTGACTTGAATCAATACAAAAATAATCTAAATTAACTTACTTCAAAAGATATTGACTGAAGATTTACTGTGTTTATCTTATTTCTAGGTTACTAAAAATGCATTCTGATAGAAAACAACGGTCACGTTTCTGACCCATGAACAACACTCTACAACAACTACTCTACTTTAAAGGCATAAAAGACAAATGTGCAAACACAGACTGGAAACATACCTTCCCCCGAGCTTTGGCAGGTCAACAGATTTGCCCATGATGAGGTATGACTTGCCTTTTACCAATCCTAAATGTTCTCTGCAACCGGGACGAGCCAGAAATTTTCTCACATTCCCCTCAACATCATCATCAGTGCCTAAAGGACAGAGCAGCATTTAGGAAACACTTCTACTGCAGTGCAGTTTAGCCTTCTGTGGAGCATTATAGGAGAGGGCGACTGAATTTAACAGGAATCAGATTTCAGATGTATTTTGTGATCAGCCAAGAAACATGGAGGGAATAACGAACCGTACCTTCTTTCAGCACCTTGTCCACCCTGATGTCATAGATGTCAGACTCCTGTTTCAGATCCATCCCCACCACTGTGACATTATAAACTGTCAAATATATTATATCGTTATCAGCATGTAGAACTATAAGGCTCAGGTCAAACTTTTTTTTAATTATTTTTTTCCCAATTGCATTCATACAAGGGTTAAAGGAATAGTTCACCAAACAAGAAAACTCATTTACTCATTTGTGTTGTTCCAGACCTGTATGACTTACTTTCTTCTGAAGAACAAAAACTACTTGTGTGTCATTTTTTTTTGTTTTTAATTTGTCCATGATTTATATTTTGTGGTTGTGCATATGATTTTTTTTTTTTCATTTTTATTTTATTTTATTTTATTTTATTTTTTTAAGATAAACGATTATACAATTATTCACTATGAAAAAGAGCAGCATGAAAACATGAGGGTGATAAATAATATGTATAACAGTCATGAACTGAATAAGTTTACCGTAATCCATGCCACCTTCACAGGCTTTTTTTAAACGCTCCTCTTCTTTGGGGTTGTTTTTCTTCTGGTAGCTACAGTTTTCTGTGTTAAGAGACGTTAATGTCATACACACATACACACCTGTTATCACACACTTAAGACCCCCCTCCCCCTCATTTATGTACAGGAATAATGTTTAATGTTTTCCATGCAAATGCCATTATCATGGAATACTGTAGGTTCCTCGATGCTCTTTCAAACCCAGAGTTTGCTGCACCTTGCAGATGTACTCAAACATTCTGCAGTATTTAGAGTAAAGTAGTATAAATAAGACCAGAGCAAAACATTATTCCAGCTGGTATCTAGATGTGATGATTTAAATACATTAATGCAACAGTACAGGACATGATCTCTCAGCACTATTATTTGTGGCTGATGATACCTTCTGCACACTGGCACAGGTCTCCTTTGCACAGTCTGTATAAAGCACCATCTTCCCTGTCAGGGTGGTAGAACTTTGTACAGCGTTTTTCTAAAAAAAAAATGCATAGGGGTCAACTGATTAAAAATGCTACTGCAAATAACTGAATTAATGTCAACAATATCATATGACAAAGTCTGGTGAGAAAAGCCCACAAATAAAGATGATCTGAATATGCTATTGAGTAAATCAATGATCAATTCCACAAAGGTAACTGAAACAGTGCTCATTAATTTCCTTGTGATTGCCCTCCCCATTTACCTGCAGCTGCGGCTAAAATGAACATGCTCATTTGAGAGCTCAAATAGCTCACCTGGTGAATAATATTCATATATTGTGACTGCAGCAGGTTGGAGCAGACCCACATCAAGCATCTGGTGCATTCTGAAAGTTATTTTTTCTGTCTCTTTATGAGAAACCTATTGAGACAGAAATCAAAACAATTTGATCATATGATATTAAATATCATATTGCACAGTAAAAACTGCCCACATTTACATTTGCACAAATTACAAATAATGACAAATATGTCAAAATAAAAATTAAACAAATTTTTGTTTAAAAAAATGAATCCTTATATTTGCATATGAATTGTGATTTGTTTTCTGATTCTGATATGCAGTCTGCAATGTTCACAAAAGGTGAATATGCAGTGACATAGAACTGCATGGCCTTACAGAATATTACTGCACTCTGGAACATCTTTTAGCAAATCAGAATTGGGAATTCAACAATACTGTGATGGTAAGCAAAACAAATGTTTTAAAAAAAAAAAGTTGTTTTTTTTTTTTCAGGTCATCACTGAAATACCTTATTTAAGTAGAGGATGAGGGATCCTCGCTCTGACAGCACCTTATTCTTTTCATATTTCTGAATGTATCTCTCCTTCCCTGTTGACAACTGAGGACAAGAACACAAGAAAAAGAAAGAAAAAAAAAACATCAATACATGACATGATCAAAATGCTTTATGTCCTGTCTGCAGATGTGTGTCAGATTCCTCTTCTAAATAGAGATGTGAAGCATAAGTTTATCATCACAATACCTCTTTAAGATCATTTTCTTCAATATCAAATCCAGTGGGTAAGCCAATATCCATAATAGTCATAGTGGCATCTGTTTTTTCATTTTTGTAGCTATGAAGATGGAGATCAAGAGCAGATTTTATTAACAGGTTTTGTAGTTTTGCTCCATCTAGTCAGTCTGCATTTAAGGCTGTTTTCACACTAGAGCTTTTTGTGTGAACCTGAGTCTGTGTGATCTCAAAATTATATTGCAGTAACGCAATATGCAGCTGTTTTTCTCTAAATAAACTGTCTTTGTACAGCAAGTTGCATCCTCATCAGAACACAGTTAAACTGGAGTCTCCACTGGAGTCATTATCTAATCACAATGGTATCCAGCTGTCACTAGTAGTCACTTCATGACGCAAACATACCACCAATGTGGGAAAAGTGAGGTGGGCTTGAACTTCGGCTCCGACCAAGTAAACAAACCAAGTGTGAAAACAGCCTAAAGCAGCACATGCCAGTTAATATATATATATATATATATATATATATATATATATTAAACAATATATATATATAATATATATATATATATATATATATATATATTAAACAATATATATATATATATATATATATATATATATATATATATATATATATATAATGTTTTCTTGACATAAAAACAAACTTCTTAGGATGTGTTTACATACAAGAACTCCACAATGAATTTGTAGCTTCCAATGGCTCCTTGTTTTGCTAAAGAGAATCAAAAGTATTTTGTCAGATCTTGTCTTGCTTAAGAGAATATGAAATTGAAATGGTTTAAATAATTACAATTCAACAGTAATACACAGGCATTAAATGCAGAGTTGCCAGTGTCATTAGCCCCTTCACACAATCCTGGTAAATCCTGAGTACCAAAATACCAGTAAACTCTGTGAAGTCAATCACTGGAAATTACATTTAAAAGCTGCACATTTTTCTTCATCCACCTGGATGAGGAAAAGAATTTTAGTTTCACTCTCTGTCCAATCTGATAACTTTTTTTTTTAACTTCGGAGTGACAGGCATAAGGAGATGATCACGTTTTTGGTTTTAAAAGTGCAAGACAAATTATAATTACTAAGAGCACTGCAGTTACTATAGTAGGCAACACACTGCAGAGCCACAAGTTTGGCAGAACTGAATTATTGGTATTTTTGAAGGCAGCAGCTATTTGTAAATAGTGATAAATACATTAAGTGCAAATAACAATTAGATGGTATTTACACTAAGTGAAAATAGCATATTATTTGAAGCATCTATTTACACTAAGTGCAAATAGCCTATGTTGTTGGCAGAGGCTATTTACACTAACTCCGCCCACCAATGTGTGAATAGACTAGTCAACACTACAAAAGACGACTATCAATTGTTAACTTAAGTGGCACAGAGGATAAAGCATGTGTTCTACTCTTTTTGATGCAGCTGACTCTGCTTCTGGCAAACTTTTTTTCTCCCTTTCCAAATTTCATATTAAACCTGAAAGGTATTTATTTCCAATAAAGAAAGAAAGAAATAGTCAAAAAGTTGAAAATAAAGTGTCGGTTAGGGTAGGGGTAGGGGGGGCTTATTGTCCCAACGAGGCAGCATCCATTTAATACACTGAATTAAAACTATAATTACACATAATATGTTATTACTGCATACTGTTTTAATGTACCACAATACTGAGGTGCAGACAATTGCGTCTATTTGCAATAAGTATTATAAATAGCAGAAAATCCTGCCATTTTAACATAGTGTAAATATAATCTATAGCTATTTGCACTTGTAAATAGCATCTATTATTAAGAAAATATGCTATTTTCACTTAGTGTAAATAGCATATAATTGCTATTTTTATTTAGCGTAAATAGCATCTAGCATTTTTATTCTGCGTAAATAGCTTCTAGCATCTGTTTACACTAAGTGTAGCAAATAGCAATTCTATTTACACAGGATTTCTGCTATTTATACTACTTATTCCAAATAGTGGCCATCCACACCTCAGTTTTGTAGTACATTATAAAACAGTATGCAGTAATAACGTTCTGAGTGTAAATTATAATTTTAATTCAGATTATTAAATGGAGGCCACCTAATTGGGACAATAAAGCCCTTCCTACACCTACCCCAACCCTACCCGATACTTTATTTTTTAACCTTTTGATTATTTCCTTTGTTTTAATTGAAAATAAATGTTTTTCCAGTGTGATATGAGATAAAAGGGAGAGAGAAAAAAAGTTTTGCAAAAGTTGGATTCGAACCCGTGGTGATCGCATCAAAAAGAGTTAGTGTAATCAGCCTCTGCCTACAAGACAGGCTATTTGCACTTCGACACTCGACACTGTTTTTGAAAAGGTCTTGTTAACATATGTTCTCTTAACAGTCATTTACCAGTAAAGTATTTGTGAAAGGGACTAACTGATTGCCTTGACCTGGGCTTAACAATATGGTTTAGAGCAACGATAACCTGGGGTTAAGCGTAGTGTGAAAAGCTTTAATGTATGGAAAATGCCACAGAAAGGGCATGAACTCATTCTTACTTTCAGGCTCGTTCACCATTTTAACAGTGAGATCAAAGAATGTACAGTCAGACTTCTTCTCAACAGGTCTGGCGTAGTACAGCATCAGAACCTGAAAACAGTAGCACGTCTCAGATTAGCTGTTCAGCTGCTTTAATCTTGCCGTATAAACAATCATGAACACTCACTGAGAGAGTGGCTGTTCCATTTCCTCTAGCAGTTACATTGAACTCCTTGTTTATGTCCACCTGTTAAGTGAACACAGATGTACTCGAGTCATCAGAATAATCAAATCCATGAAGAAATAGAGATGCCTGAAGATTTTATTGGTAGAGCACTATTGATGTAGACAATAAAATTTATGAATGATGGACAAAATTCTTCATATTAATTTGTCATAATGTTACCACAAAAGCACACAACTGACATGAGGAGCGAACACTTTGAATCTAGTTAGTGAGTTACTCCTCACCTTGACTGACTGTGTATGATGCTTATCATTTTTGAAATTCCATCTGACACGTCTGCTTTCTTCTGCCATGGACAGCTCCACCTTCAGACTTAAGTTTTGTCTGGCCTTCACCTGTGTGTGATACTCTGTCTTGGCCTGACACACCATGATGCATGCCTAGAAAAGACAGAAAAGCATTCAAATCCTGTCCTGCAGTGTCAGTACTCTTGTTCCATTGAGGTGTTAGTGTACCTGAGTGGTGCCAATTTGTCCATCGTCAGTCTGTTGTCTTTCCAGCCACTGCACTGCCTCTCCCGCTTTATCATAGTCTTTGGCCTTCACAAGCGCCAGCACAGCATACGCCGTCGCTTCTAGGGAGAGATGATACTGTCCAGGTACAGTCCAGGACAGACCGTCTGTTTCAAACACAACATTGGAATAGAATAAGATGTGGAGATGATGCTCCATTCTAATATGCTTATCCAGACCATTAAGCTATTTGTGCTGCTGTTGTGCCATCAACAAGCAGTTATAATTAAAAGCTACAAACAATTCATAATTTCCACTTTGGTTTGCATTGTTACATGCTGTATGAAGCAAAACACATTTTTGATGTTGGAATGACTGACCTTCTCTCTGGGTGGAGTGTCTCATCAAGATGTCTTTATTAAGTTTTCCGGCATTGGCCATGGCGTAGGATGTCAATGCAACAGCATAAGGATTGGTCAGTTCTGAATTCGACCTTCCAAGAAAGAAATAGCCTTCCTGATACTCTAAAAAAAATGTGTGGATGATGTTAAAACCATGAGTAATAGTGTAAAAAAGCAACTGCTCATTCTTAATATCTCTGGCTAGTGCTGGGTGATATGCTCATAATTATATATCATCCCATTGTCAGCCTGTGGGATTACCGATACACAATATTATCATGTGTAATTGTGTCTTTATTTGATTGTTATTTAACTTATTTATTTACTCAATTATTTAATCACTGACAAAATGTTACGTCACATAGAAAGATTTCACCTGTAAGGCAAGCTAGTTGATATCACACATGCAGTTTGCAAGCTTACGAGAGACTTATGCTGGTGAAGGACCAAACTACAGTCAATTACTCTTTGAAAGCGAAAGCAAAAACTGTCTGAGCTTTTGGCATCTGATGCTGCATTATTAGCACATTAATTCTCTCTGGACCTTACTGTACATTGATGATTGTGAAAAAAAAGTTAGGTATGTTTTGCTTTTTAAGTCAGTGTTTTTTGATGTTCATCAATGACTTAGTATTGTGTTTATACCAACAGACTGTTATTAGGCATATATGTTTTTTGTAATAATCTTAATAATAATTTTATTATTTATTAAAATGTTTTGTTAATGTGCAATGGACGATGTGCAATGACAAACAATGATGCTGTGTCTTGGCTTATACAACAACTGTGTAAAAAATATTCATCTCTTTTATAACAAACACTCTTGATCATTTGTAAATAGATCACATTTCTATTCAACTTTCGTGTGGAATGTAGTCTGTGATGGTGTTGCAAGTGTGGTGATGTTATGAAATATTGGAAGTTAAATTGTAGGTCCTATATATTAATTTAATAATAATAATAATAATAATAATAATAATAACAACAACAATAATAATGCATTCATGGGCAGTTATCATCAGCCTTTTTTTCTGACTGTTGTCAATATGCAATACTCTAAATCTGGCAAACACAGTGATGGAAGAGAAGAGGTGTACTTACGCTAATTAATTTAGCACAGATCTCACTGCCCTCTTGCAAGGCAATCAGGACAAAAGCCGTCACAGAGGCATCGGCATCATTGCCCTCTATATCAACCTGGAATAAAGCACAAATAAATAATCACAAAAAATGTGTGGTGATATAATTCAGCAAATGTGGTCCTTTTTTACTAAAGTTATTAATTGACAATTAATTGATAAAACCTGAATCCATGCAGTACCTGAAAATAGTGCTAGTATAGGAATTACTAATATAAATGCAAATTGAATCTTTGTTTACACAAGGAGAAATTTATGCATCAGTTCTATGCAGTGATGGGGTTCTCTGGTCCAGAGCTCATCTCAGATAGTCAAAAAGACATTGAAAATGTGTGCTGTGCTCGAATGAGTACACATTTCAACCTTTTTCTGGGGAAAAAAAAAAAATGCTTATCCAGACTTTCATCAACGACAATTGCAAAGACAAACGTCTGTCATGGTATGGGGATGCAGCAGAGCAAATGGCATTGGTGACTTGAATATGTGTGAAGGTACCATTGACATGGAGGCATATATTGGGATTGTACAGACACATATACTGCCATCAAGATGATGTCTTTCATTGAAAGTCCATGATTATTAGGTCAAGACAATGCCAGCTTTCATTCTGCATGTGCTATAAAAGCGTGGTTTTACAGACACAGAGTGAATGTGTTTGACTGGTCTGCCTGCAGTGTAATGAAGATACATGACCAGTCATGAAAAGGACAATCAGACAATGACAATCACAGACTGTTGAGCATATGCAGTCTTGTATCAAGCGAGACTGCAAAACTTAACAATTAGTATCCTCAAAACTGGTTTATATTTACAAAATTAAAGTTAAGTTGGCCAGTGAAAACTTTAGTCAATTAAATAAAAGGTAAAGAGAATGAATAAATTTCCTATTCTTGGTTTCATGGCATTTCACAAAACATCCTAACTTTTCTGGAATTGGGGTTGTAAATAAAACTGAATGCCCTCTTTTTTTTTTTTTTTTTTTTTTTTTTAATGCTAAGCATGTTGCAAGTTCTGTGAGGTTTATGACAATGTATTAACTGCATTTTAAATATTAATCAGAGGTGTTAATATTTTCTTATTTCTTAATGTATTTACCATGGAGAGCACCATCGGAAGAAACAACAAGGGCTGGGCCACCCAGTAAAAAGGTTCAGGACCAGGGATAGTTTCAACACAGGCATTCACCTTTTCCCCTCTAACAGGGAGCCTCAGCTGCAGGCTGTTAGGGACAATTAATAGCCACCACATAAAAGGTTGCGGGTAGCCTGAACACTTTTAACTAACCCTCCATCTTGTCTGTCTTCCCTTAAGAGAGATTGATCTGCTGCCCCAAGAACCAACCACAGATAAAGTACGAAATTAAGAATTAAGGTTTTGTTCCACCAAATTCCTGCCTGGTGCATTGTCTAGGTGGACAACTTGAGCTAATCTCACCAAATCTTGTGTTCAATGGTTTACACTTTTTGGTCTTTTTGTAACTTCCTTTCATTATGAGCACATGAGTACATGGGTGTGTGTCAAGTGGGCATCTAATCAAAAATCACTGTAATTTTTTTTTTTTTTTTTTAACACATTCAACAATACATTCAACTTAGCACCATCACTCTTTGAATTACAGCTGAATTCTTTTCAAAGGAGCCATCTGGCAGTTGTTGGCGAACCAGCCACTCCAGGGCACTGCAGATAACAGGATCAGCTATATCAGTGAATTTCCTGGCCATTGTGAACACTTTGGCCACATTTGCTGTCAGCCTTTAATAGACAGAAACAGATGTTAATTAATAACAAGCAATGATTAGCAGTTAATCATAATAAAATTAAATGATACCTTATAACAGGAGAAACTGGGCATGGAGAAAAAAAAAAAAAAAAAAAAAAAAAACAATGCATTGAAATAAAAATATTTTACTGTATGCTGCTTGGTCCGCCATTACAGAAAGCGTAGGACCCTTCTGAGTTACGGTAGCTCAGCTGCCATTGATAACCTTATTATAAAGAAGAATGAATCTATGCATTTATTTCAGAATTTAAACAGATTTTGATGTAATTCAAAAAATACTTCAGTTTTCTTCATCTTAACTTGTATCCTGCTGACCTGTGTTGATATGCTTGATGGTATCATTACGGTGCTCCATGCCAACAGCCTCCCACTGATTGGTGCGGTCCAGGTAATGAGTGGCAAGGAGACGTCGAGACATCTTGATTATGTTCTGATCTCCACATCCACTGGGTTGCATAATAAAGTGATCCAATGAGCTTCCACTGATGGCCTGCTCAACTGTCTGACTGATCTCATCAGCTGGAGAAATGAAAAGAGAGGATGCAGGCTGAGGGGGCCCCTGGGGGCATCTTACCTATTTTACAAAATTTGTCATAGACATGGAGGGATATACAGATGAAATCAGATAATAGTAACAATAGGATTCATCTGTTCAAATAAAACATGCCTACAACTTAAGAAATATTCATTACACGTTCACGGAAACATCTTTTTCCTTACCAAAAATTGTGATGTACATGTCAGTAGGTGTGTATGGAACCCGATCAGCTGGTATGTCAGTTTTAAAAACTATAGGTTTTTCCCCTGATCCATTTGGGATGAGAGACCGAGAAAAACAGCGAGATGGAGAAAGAGTCACGAGTCACATGCTGATCACATTTTGTGTGCTTTTGGTGAGTACTGAGCAACAAAAGAGCAGGAGTTGATTGTAATCTCTGGACTGGCTTGAATTATAATGAAATTCATAGAATTGTTTTCATTTATTAGAAGTGTATTATGTGTAATATTGTATAATGGAACTATAACACAGTGAGTGTGGTTCACAGTAAATCTCACCATACTTAGCAGGATTGAGCTCCACCTTTTTCTGTAATGGAGTCAGCACACCCTCAGACTAAAAGAGAAAGAGTGTGTCAACTACCCGTAATGCTCTAGTTTATCTATTCAAAATATGACAAACATCTATTAATGATTATGGAACAAACATGACCAAATGAAATGAAAGTTACAGAATTTCCCATCAGACGTACCACCACCTTCAGCGTCTTTCTCACTCCATCAGTGTGGTCAGAATCATATGCTGAAGCTTTCACCTCAATCATGTGATTTCCCAGAGTCATGGGAATAATCACATATGAAACCAGTTTGCTGGAGTCTTTGTCAACTTTTACTATTGTTCTGTATTTGCCTTTCTTACTGGCAAAGGTGCAAACATCTTCTGTCTCCATGAACTCCACACGCACCTGGTGAAAACAGGAAAATAAGAAATCTCTTCAATATCTAGCAGAATTGTCCTCCCAAGTTTTTTAATTAAAGATTATGAAATGTGTGATGATGGAGGACATTTCTGTTTTAGCACAGGACAGTCTCCTATACTTTGAGTCATGAGCAGATTGAGGCTAAATTTGAAATGAGTCTCATGATCCATTTAAGCCTCAAGCAGAAATTGTTACTTGTGATGTACATGGCATTAATGCACATAAAAACTGTGCATTTTAATATCAAATCAGATCTACCTTCTGATTCATTTTGGAGTTGTTGTGAATAATGGCCTTGATTTCCAGTTGTTCACCACGCACAGCAGAGTAAGGCATCTTGAGGTCAATGACAATGTCTTTCAAAACTACCATCTCCTCAGGTTCTGCCACACAGATGCCTTTGAGGAGGAACACAGACACACAGAAGGATTTAAAGCCGCAGATCCTGGATTATGATGATGTTTTTTCAGACCATGTATTCTGCATTTGCAGCTTCACCTTACCAAGAGTTGGTGACAGACTGACAGCCAAGATCTGCCAGGTAGTAATAGAATTTTTCAGGTAGATCACTTTTGTGACTGATGTTGTGTCTGATGTTTTACTGGAATATGAAAAATTACAGGCAAATATAAGAACTGTTAAAGCACTCGTCAAGTGCTTGTTTACCATCAAAAAGTGTAAAGTCAAGTTTATTTATAGTGTTTGTTGTTGTTGTTTTTACAATAGACTGCTTTAAAACAGCTTTATAGAAAAAAAAAAAAAAGTGACAGTCTCATAAATTTCTTCAACTAGAAATCATTACTTTGAGTAATTAATAAACTTCTGATATTTAAAAAAAAAAAAAATGTGGCATCATAACTTAATTCAGTTGAATTACTTAGTCTCCACATTTGATGATATCAAGTACAAATTAAAAGATGTTTGAAGTCTTATGGGTTTAAAAATGATGAGCATAAGTAATTTAAGTTTCATTTTTGGGTGAACTATCCCTTTAACTCATAGCTTTTGTCTAACAATCTCCTACTTACCATTTATTGCAAGTGGGTAGATAAACATCCTCCCAAAGCCAACTCTCAGGAAAATGTGAACGTGACATAATGTGCTTAGAGTCCATATAGTTGTCATCATTGTCATCATCATAATCATAATCATAATCATAATCATCATCATTGTCATCACCTGTTTTAACAGATTAAAAAAATAATAAATATAAGGAATAAGGCCCTTTAGAGCAAGAAAACATACAGTATCAGATAATCAAGCCAAATTTATATAGTGCTTTATACAATACAAATTACTACAATCAGACATCAGTAATATAGTCTCATACAGAATCTAATCAAACAAATCTCCAAAAACTATTAACCTTTTATTATTATTATTATTATTATTTTATTATTTTGCCGTTAATTAGTGTTGACACCATTATGTATGTTCAAAAAATATATTTTGTTATAAAAATAAAAAAAATGTCATATGGGCTGAATGAAAAATCAAATTCACTCTTTCAGAGTAGGTGGCGCTTACAGACAAAAATTAGCCATATAGTTTTATAAAACAGCTGTGGTTTGCATGTGAGTAAGAAGCACAAATAGCTTTGGTTGGCCTTTTTCTTCAAAGTGTGATGGAAAAGAAATTAGAACAGCTCTGTTGAAAAAAAAATAAATAAATAAAAATAAATAAATCTGTTCCACAATCTGTTCACAGCATGCGACTGTTTGCGTTAGCCTGCATTAATAGCCATTCATTCAAATTAAAATGTTTATCACACCAAATGTTTGCACATTAGATAATCTAATCAAGCACATTTCATCATTTTATTTTCCAATGATTATCCTATCTTTCCAAGTTTTCAAAATACTGGTGGCGAGATTTTCCAAACTGTAATGCTGTTAAACATGGTAGTAAATATTCTCACATGCAGCCCCAGTGCAGGATATGACACTAAGAGCAACAAAATAGAGTAGAATGCTGGAATCTCAAGATGTGTTTTATACAAAATGAGCTCCTCTTTCCTGGACAGCGTCTTAAGCTTTGTTTATACTTTTGCCTGGCTCCAC